>NC_090444.1:1056894808-1057202332 GCF_031143425.1 Pleurodeles waltl | reverse complement strand
ATGCCTCTGTGCAGTTTGCTCTTACAGATAGTCACCCTGCCAGCCTCATAGAAAGGAGGCAGCAGAAGTGATTCTGTCTCTGGACCCTAGAGCACAAACAAGGATAGTACTTACATACACAGGACACGCTCTTGTGGGTCCAGCTGGAAACACAGTGGCGATTCCTGAGAAAACAGCAATAGCACATTGTCACTGTTAGGCACGAAATACAACGTATAACACTGGACAAGGATGGGGGCTGGAATTGCCTCCTGGAAACCAGGAGCCAACCCCAGTACACAGGAGGACACGTATACACTGGTGAAGACTGATAGAACACTTACCAGACACAAAGAACCAAGAAGAAACAGAAACAGAAGGGAACAAACAAAGAGGCAGAGGCAAGAACTAGGAACAGGCTCAGGCTGAAGCAAAGGCAGGACTAGGACTTGAAAACAGGGCGCAAACTTCTGGCTGGGACAAACAGAGACAGGACTGGGAAACTGAGAACAGGCTCTGGCTGGAACAGGCAAGGACAGGACTGGAATACAGGGAGTAGGAAAAGAGCAGTAAACAGGACTGGGAAACAGAGAGCAGGTTCAGGCTGAAACAAGGCAGGAGCAGGGCAGAGAAACAGGGAGCAGGCTCTGGAAGAAACAAACAGGTACAAGGCTAAGAAGTAGGGAGAAGACTCTGGCTGGAACAATCAGGAGCAGGGCAGAGAAACAGGAAACAGGATCAAGCTGGAACAGGAACAGGACAGGAACAAAACTGGAACACCATCCGACAAGGGGTCTGTAACACAAAGGAATTGAAGTCCGATGCACGACGGGGAGCTTGAGGAAATGGCTGCTTATAAGCAGTTCCAAGCTGGGCTGCACAGGAGAGGTTTCAGGTGTGTGTGGTTTCGGACACTTGCAAGTCCTGGAGGAGAGGATCCAGTGAAAAGGAGCAACTGGACTTCTCCCATTGAAAACAATGGGAAACAGAATCTGGGTTTTCCTGACTACCAAGCTGTGCATTATGGGATTTGCAGTCCCAAGAAGCAAATGTAGTCCTACACAAGTGTACCATGGAGAAAAGAGAAACAAACAGGAGTCAGCAAGGGACTCTAGATAGGTGTTCAAGGTGATTCCCAGGCTTCTGACAGTCCCCTTACAGCGCCCCCTGGAAATGGGACGACCGAGTCGTAACAGTATACCCCCTCCCACCAGTCTGCTCAAGAAGAGAAGGCGATCCTTTGGCTGAAAAAAGTTGAAGAGGAACAGCCACAGCAAGAAAATCCAACACCAACCTTGGTGGATAAGTTTACAGTCCTGCCATAGGTGAAACTTCCAATGAGCAAAGCATGTATTAATACCCGTATGGGCTCCGATGTCTTTCCTCTCTATTGTTCGATTGATATGGGAGGAGTGCATGGAATTGGTTTCTGGTGAAGTAGATTCAGGAGCAAGGAGATCTGGAATGGCATTACGGGCAGTTATCTTTATGACATTAGTTTCCTGTTCAATACTTTCCTCTTTGGAGGAGCTGATTGGTGTATTAGTAACTGTCAGGTCTGTAACACCTTCTGACAAGCAGGATTTGTCTGTTTCTGCAGCAGTATTTGCATCGATTGTGGTCTGAGGCTTGCAAAGCATAGAGACTTGGGAGACATGGGTAACTGGTGTTCTCAAGGTAAACATGAAAAAGTCAGAATTTTCTTTCATCTTGGATGACTTCGGAGTATCAAATTCAGGAGGAACAAGAGTTTTCATGTCTTTAGAAACTGGATTAACATCTGAAAATGTAGAAGTTCCACAAACTAATTCTTTAGGGTGATCTTCAGACAAGACTGGGATTTCTTCATTGCAAGTGCTCTGTGGCGTGTTCGTGGTATCAGAAATGGTTTCTTTGCAAGGTGTTTCTACTACAGGTAGTTGATCTTCAACTCTGTTAACACTGAAAGGTTGTTCTTTGGAAAGAAATGGAACCGGAGTCTCTTCAGAAATCGCCTTTACATTGGTATCTACATTTTCAGCTCTTGCCTTTGAATTGATGATTGTTTCTTGCAATAAAACACTAAGAACAGTACTTATCATCAGATCTTCAAATACAAGATTCAAATTCAAGTCTTTAGTCTTAGTGGGAAATATTACATCTTTCAGCACTTGAGCTTCGGTTTCAGATTGCTGATTTTCAGGAGTCTTTAGTTTCAGGGACACAGCAGGTGACATTGGTGTGGCTGGTTTCACATCAAGATCAGATACCGGTAGCTCAGAGATCTTATCTTCACTAATCATGGAGCTGGAAACAGGATACACATTGGCAGGGATCAGCAGGTCAGGATCTGTGGTTGAGGCTGCAACTGTGTCCAGTTCTAGGAGAAGGCTCTCATTTCTTATGACAGGCTGTTTAGTTTCAGATTGCTGGCTTTCTTCCTTGTCTGAATTCTCCACGGTTTGCTTTGACACAGAAGAGATTTTTGAACTTTCTGAGGAGTCCATTACATTCTTAGTAATTGCGGGTATTTCTTCATGGTTAGAAAATTCCATTAGTTCACTTGAAACAGGAACTGTCTCTTTATTGTCTGAAAGTTCTATGATATTGTTTGAAAGGGCAGGAGTATCCCCACAATCTGAGAATTCTGGTGTGTGCGCCATTTGAACAGCACTATCTGCAGGTTTGTTCACAGCAAGGCAGGATCCACTGTCATCACTAGATTCAGATTCTTCAACACTGTTGCACAACTTGCCATTAACCTCCAGTAAAGTCATATCTTGGTTTCTTAAGGTGCAGCTATTGGAGTCTGCATCAGAACTCTCTTCTTCCTTTGGCTTTATTTGTTCTGATAGAGGGGGTGAGGCACTTCCTTCTGAAGACTCTGATCCATCCTTTGAATCAAGAGGTGTCAACTCTCTCAGAGATGTCAGATATTCAGTCAACTGTACTGGGATATTCTCTGGAGAACTACAAGCTGAGAGAGAGTCTGAAAAAGAGGCTGATATATTTATAACTGGAGCTGTCTTTTGACTGTCAATAATAGAAGGGACAATATGCTCTATAGCAGTCTTTGGAGAGGCACATGAAGTAGCATACTGTTCTTTGAGCCAAAGCTGGTGATCATTTTCTTTTTTCAGGTTTTCAAATTGTCTTGCAGTAGTTTCCATCAGCTGCTCTGTTACTTCTTCTACCTTACAGATAAACAGAATGTCTGGTTCTGGCAACAGTGAAATATGCATGGATGAAAAGAGCCCACGTGCTCGATTTCTTGTGTATGTTACAACATAATCATCATAGAAGTCCAATATCTGCCTTTTAATCTGCCAAAACTGCTCTTTTAGTGTGTGTATGTCCATATTGTTATCAAACCCACTCAGAATAGAAAAGGGTTTAGCAGAGCTTTTAGGGGTTGAGACTGGTATATTATCATCCAGTTTGGGAAGAGCACAAGCCTTTTGAATTGAACTAAGGAATCCCACAGTCTTTACTGATCCCTTGGATACAGGGTCTAGCCTGCTGACTTGGAAGCTCTGAGGGATTGATAGGTCTTTATAAGAGTCAGCACTGCACTTTGAATTCTGAGAAACTGGCCTAGATGGGCTGAAGCACTCAACAGAAAACAAGGGAATCCCTAGTGTGGCTTTTTGAACAGTGCCAGGGTTCTTTGTTTTGACAGAGTCCTGGAAGTGAATTTGGGATGCGCTAGCATGAGGTAAGGAATTAACCAGTTTTTCTTGAGTGTGAGTGTCTTGTGCAGAGGTAGCAAGAGCACTTTCACTGTTAGGAACATTCTCCCCTGTTTGAGGTAATAGAACCTCCAAAAACTCATTATTACTTTGTAATTCTTCTACAGACAGGGATTGGGGGTCATAATCACAGATGTTATAATAGTTGAACATTGATGGATCAGCAAGCCACGCAATGTAGTACTGCATTTGCAATCTTTGATTTTCTTTAACAAGTCTATCCTTTAAACTAAGGCCTTTTTGAGAGGTCTTCAGAGAATGTCTAGGTTTAGAAAGGGGTGTCTTAACATGATAGGAAAGCCCTTTAGGTTTGTGTGTGCCTTTACTGCCAGGGGAGCTTGAAATGTTTGGTTCGTGCATTCTGTCACGGTTTCGGGCAGGGCCGATCAGGACTTTGGTTGGGACACCCCTTGAGGTCACCGAATATCCTACAGAGGTAGTGTACTGGGGCAGAAGAGCAGCTAAAGGCATACACGGAAAGGACAGCTATGGATAGGCACAGGAAACAGGAAAGTAAAAGCAGAGCAACCCTTGTGTGAACAAACAGGAAACGGATTACCAGTGGACAAACACGCTGGGGTTGTACACAGAGTAAGGCGCAGAACCTCCCCAAGGTGACAGGGAATCTCAATGCCTCTGTGCAGTTTGCTCTTACAGATAGTCACCCTGCCAGCCTCATAGAAAGGAGGCAGCAGAAGTGATTCTGTCTCTGGACCCTAGAGCACAAACAAGGATAGTACTTACATACACAGGACACGCTCTTGTGGGTCCAGCTGGAAACACAGTGGCGATTCCTGAGAAAACAGCAATAGCACACTGTCACTGTTAGGCACGAAATACAACGTATAACACTGGACAAGGATGGGGGCTGGAATTGCCTCCTGGAAACCAGGAGCCAACCCCAGTACACAGGAGGACACGTATACACTGGTGAAGACTGATAGAACACTTACCAGACACAAAGAACCAAGAAGAAACAGAAACAGAAGGGAACAAACAAAGAGGCAGAGGCAAGAACTAGGAACAGGCTCAGGCTGAAGCAAAGGCAGGACTAGGACTTGAAAACAGGGCGCAAACTTCTGGCTGGGACAAACAGAGACAGGACTGGGAAACTGAGAACAGGCTCTGGCTGGAACAGGCAAGGACAGGACTGGAATACAGGGAGTAGGAAAAGAGCAGTAAACAGGACTGGGAAACAGAGAGCAGGTTCAGGCTGAAACAAGGCAGGAGCAGGGCAGAGAAACAGGGAGCAGGCTCTGGAAGAAACAAACAGGTACAAGGCTAAGAAGTAGGGAGAAGACTCTGGCTGGAACAATCAGGAGCAGGGCAGAGAAACAGGAAACAGGATCAAGCTGGAACAGGAACAGGACAGGAACAAAACTGGAACACCATCCGACAAGGGGTCTGTAACACAAAGGAATTGAAGTCCGATGCACGACGGGGAGCTTGAGGAAATGGCTGCTTATAAGCAGTTCCAAGCTGGGCTGCACAGGAGAGGTTTCAGGTGTGTGTGGTTTCGGACACTTGCAAGTCCTGGAGGAGAGGATCCAGTGAAAAGGAGCAACTGGACTTCTCCCATTGAAAACAATGGGAAACAGAATCCGGGTTTTCCTGACTACCAAGCTGTGCATTATGGGATTTGCAGTCCCAAGAAGCAAATGTAGTCCTACACAAGTGTACCATGGAGAAAAGAGAAACAAACAGGAGTCAGCAAGGGACTCTAGATAGGTGTTCAAGGTGATTCCCAGGCTTCTGACAGTCCCCTTACAGCGCCCCCTGGAAATGGGACGACCGAGTCGTAACAATAACTGCTGAATTTGTATGAGTAAATTCAGAACCTAACTATAATGTCCCTGTAGCCTTTTTTTTTTTTTAAATTTAAAGTAATTTTAATTACTTTACGTTATTCCAACCCTCACCACTAATGCAAGGCCTGTCCTGTAGCCAGGCCTTGCAGCCAAGCCCCTATAACCCCCCCCGGCCTCTTCCCCATGCAACGCACGATCTTTGGCTGTGCACAGAGCATGTTGGCCTCAGAACCTTTCTCTGTCAGTGGATCTGTGAGTCAGTGCATAAGTACCTGAGTGGGTCTGAAAATAGGTGAGTGGGTCTGAGTGGGTGTGTGAGTGCATGTATGAGTGAATGAATTACTGTATGAATGAGTCTGTTTTTTGTTTCATTTTTTTTCATATTTGCAAATCTTTTGTAAATTCGCAGATATTTGTGAATCATCACATTTTTGCAAATACCACACATGGTGATGACAAAATATTGTAAACCTATAATTTGCCCCTAAAACACACCTATATCACACGCCTGGGTTCAAGGTACCTTCACACAGACCCATTATGCCACTTTCAATTTGGATTTTCACTTCTGGGGACTGTGTCCCCTTAAATAAAATGGTGGCCACAACTTTCTAGTAAGGTTGTGGTCAGCCAAATGCAACACTTCTTTTCGCATGTGTATTTGAAAAATGTTTTGAATTTTCATGAATAATTCGCAAAGCCATAGCGGCCAGGGATCTTAAAATGTATTTTCCCTTTAATATCTCAAACTACAGAACAGATTTACACCAAATAAGCCAAAGCCTGATCCACTTACCAAAAGCTAGCTTTCTGCTAAATTTGGTATAATTCTTTCCAGCGGTTCAGTCTATAGACTTGCCTAAAGGTCCTACGGGAGTTAACATGGAAAATGCAACTTTTTTCACACACCCTTTTTCTAGGCCCCTGCATGACCGATCACCCCGCAACTTTCAGTGCGCAACAAGAATCGCCACAACACTTTTTGGGGAACATTTCACGAAGCTTCCTCAAACTGTGCCAAAGATATAGGCAAGTAAAAAAAACAAAAAATAATAAAAATAAAAAAAACGCTTTGTCTATGGAAACATGGTCCTAATAATAAATACCTGGTGGCGACCACCACTAGGTAATATATATATATATATATATATATATATATATATATATATATATATATATATATATCAACACCAAAGTCAATTCAGTTCCGATGCAACCCTATAACTGGTTTGGTCTGGGGGCTTTCTAGTTTATGTGCAGCCTGACCGCAGTGATTTCCTGATGTAAAAGGAAAGTAGGCATTCATGAAGGGCAATCAATCACACATCGTATGGATGTTTGAACTAAATGACTAATCTAGTTACAAAGCTGACTAAACATGAACTACTAATACGGTAATGCCTAGCAGGGCATAAAAGCCATGATAGTGGAGATCTTCATTGCAAACAGACACAGCCTCCGTGATCAAGGCCACTGTGATTGCAACTGCGTTAGAGGGGCCCATATTTACAAGATGGCATTAACCCACAAAAAGTGGCTTAGCGCCACCTTGTAATTATGGCCTAAGCCCCTAGTGCCTAGCGGCACTAGGGGCATGGAAATAGACCCCTTAATGAGGAACCTAAATGACAAAAAACACATCCTAAAATTCTCTACTGCAGATAGTATACTAAAACTGAAACGATGTGAAACATGGATGATTGATGGGACCGTCAAAATATGTCCCAAACCTTTCACTCGGATGTACACCACACATGCTGAATATAAAAACACAAATATCCATTTATATATATATATATATATATATATATATATATATATATATGTATATATATATATATATATATATATATGACTACCAAATAAACAACACAGCACATAAACCTTATCAAACACAAAACAAATAATTACTGACCCAAAAAATAACCAGAGACACTGAGCAAGCCATTATTCAAACCATTCTAAAACAATTTCCTCACATAGCCATACAAGGCTGTTACTATCATTTCAATCAAAGTATATGGAGGCACCTCTAAAAATCTGCACTAGGTGTAAATTATTTTACAAGCAGCCAATTTGGCTTTGACATAAAAACAATGTTAGCACTATCTTCCTGTCAGAGGCAGCCAACCAATACAATTTATAAATACAAAGTGTCTCACCAACAAAATGAAGACAACTTTAGCCCACTTTGGAATTATTTTGAAGACACTAGGGGCAGTAGACCGGAATGCCAAGCCACGCAAGCCGACCCAAATTCCAAATACCATGATGGAATGTCTATGGCACCACCATGGCAGAGGAAGCCAAAACAAACAATGTATGGGGGAGGATGGCACAATACCTTCACTCCACATTAGGCATTACCCAATCTACACTGTACAAATTTATAGAAGCATTACAAAAAGAGCAAAGCTAGCAATAGCTAAAAAAAAAGCAATTGGTCTCCCAAATCAGCCCTAGACATAGCAAACAAACCAAAAGAATGCCCAGTATACACCAATTTAAAGTAAAACTTCATAACTAACAAAGTAGTAGTTTACTTGGAAATGATACCCCAAAGCATATTATAACACAAATGGTTACCTTCCAAAGTCCTAAAATTCTCTGACAATTTCTTAACCAACATACAAAAAATTGTACGTTATGAATAATAAATATAACATTTCATTACGTCGGACAAAACCTTTTAGAATTCCAATTTGAATAAAGGCTGACATAGTAAAATTATAGATAAATTACCCAAAATAAAATGTTGTTCTCATCAACAAAAAGTAAAAAAACAAACTCAACCCACCACACACATTTATCACAACACATAAGCCTAACAATACCACAAAACAATCACATAATATTTGTACAACTGTTCTGTGGCTGCAGATCTTTGCCTGCCTCCAAATACTAAAAAACGAGTCCACCAAAAATGGAAAATAAATTTTCCAAACAGCCCACAACAAAATGCAAAAATGAAACAAATTCAACACAAATCCTTTGAAGCAATCCAAAGTACATAGAAAACCTAACACATGAGAAAGTGTTTAAAAAAATAATAAAATAAACACTCCAGGAAAACTGAAAAAGGAAATCAAATTCAAAAGCAATGATTTATGATCAATCAAAACTGATTTCCATAAAAAAAAATTAAAAAATGAATCTCAAACTCTCATTTCTCATAGGACAACTTCATAGACAAAAAACTACAAGTAAACCAGCAAACCCACCTGCAAAACACATTACACTCCCAACAATATATATACATAAGTTAATTATCAAAATATAATGAAGATATAACTTAATTTAACCCAGCATATCAACACATTGCTAAAATATTGTGCAAAAGAACAAAACTACAAATTAGTGAATAACACTAATACATCTAAATATACAAAAAAACCACAATCAACACTCCAATTATCTTCTAGACCTCCCCCCAAACGTCTCTACCCAAAAATCATTTAAAAATTCCTTAAAAACAGACTTGCATGTTCCAACGAACAGCAGCAGCTTACTGCGACATGGTCCCAAGAACATAGACTAAAAACAACAGAAATAGACTACAAAATAGCATGCAGAGGTACAAATGACAGCTAAACACATTTTTAAAAAAAGACTATCTCCCCATATAAATATTTGTGGGGAAAAATTGTAGAAATGTTAAATGTATAAAAAATATTTAAAAATATCAAACATGTCAAATGTTAAGATAAAAAGATCAAAATGTGTTAATTCTAAACTAAATAGTATAAAATATATACAATTATTTAATATATACGTAAACATATGTTAATCTGATATAGAAAATATGTATGTAATACAAACTAAATGTTAAAACTGAACAATGGAAAATTAAAGTTGAAAATGCGCACACAATACTATGTAAATATAATTTACATGATTTTTAATAATTATATTAAAAAAAATGTTTTTTAGACGGAATATATATCATTAAAAATGTCAAACTATACAAAAAACTAAACCTAGAAAGCCGAAATGAGAAAAATGAGAAACAGTCATTATGAAAAAACGTTATTAATGTTGTTTACAAATGTAAACTATTTTATTGTATTACTAATAAATAATAATACTAATAAAATAACAAATTTCTACTCCATACCAATAAAAATAAAATAAAATATTTCAGAATCAAAATCTAAAAGTAAATAATGGCTCTACAACATAAATCATTTATTTAAAAAAATGGTTACACACTAAAGGGTTAAGATTTACTATTCACACTCCAATTTAAGTTTTATTTATGGAAGGTGTTGGACACTAAATGGATAACATTTATTATTCCCAGAAATCTAAACCAGTTTTGGGAATTCGATGGACACTAAAAGGGTGACATTTATGATTCCTACTCCAATCTGAACTAATTTGGGGAAGGTATCTGGCATTAAAGCAATATTTAATGTTCTCATTCGAATCCAACCATATTGAGGGAAGATGTTGTACACTAAGAGGGGTGACATCTACTATTCCCACTCCATCCCAAACATATTGGACAAAGGTGTTGGACACCAAAGGGGTGAAACGTACTATTCCCACCCCAATCTAAACCAATTTGAGGAAGGTTTTGGACCCTAAAGGGTTAAAAATCACTATTCTCACTCAAATCTGAAATTATTTGGACAAGGTGTTAGACACTAAAGGAGTGAGATTTCCTATTCCCATTCCAATCTAAACCTTTTTGGGGAGGTGTTACATACTGAAGGGGTGATAGTTACTATTCCCAATCCTATCTATGCCAATTTGAGGGAGGTGTTGGACACTATAGAGTGAAATGTGTCATTCCTGCTCCAATTTAAGGAAAGTGTTAGACACTAAAGAGATGAAATTTACTATTCCCTTTCCAATCTAAGCCAATTTACGCAAGGCCTCGAACACTAATGGGGTGAAATGTACTATTCCCATCCAACCCTATTGGAGGAAGGTGTTGTACATTTAAAAGGTAACATTTAATAGTCTCACTCCTATCTGAAGATGTTTGCAAAAGGTATTGGATGCTAGAAATATGACATTTATGATATTCATTCTAATATAAAAAATATAGAAAGACATTAAAATGTAAAACATAATCAATACTCCATAATCCTACACATTTTAATATATTTTCCAATGTTATCTACAAACTAGCCTAAACTAGAAACCAATATATACAAACTAGAAACCAATATATACAAACTAATTGATTGAAAAAACTCAGTTATTAATACTAATGTTTAACATATTTATTACATTTTCCAGCCCTTTCAAAACTATAAATCATAAAATAGCAAATAGATTTCCAAATTAAGTCATAAAATCAAAAAATATAAATAAATTTAATATTTTTATAAATGTAATATATTTTTAAAATTAGATTACAATTTCAAAAATTAACACATCTACAATTTTGAAAGCAATGTACAAAAATTTTAACATACAATTTTAATTAAATTCTAAATATTTTTATGAAAAATGTTGTAATATTTTTTTAACTTTGAATCTTATCACAATATATATTTAAAAAATGTTTGTTAAAAATTAAAACACAAAACTTTTTTAAATCTAATTTATAAATTTGCATATTTTCAAAATTATGAACAATAGATTTATTGTTAAATATACATATTTGAAAATTCTCTCCCCCTTTATTGTAACGCCACGTACGTGAGCTTTTTTTTTTGTAAATGTTTTTATTGATTTCACATAGAACCAAAGCACATTACTGTCAATAGCCATTGTTAAGAAGCCAGCTGCAAACAATGGATGCAAACATGCAGTTTTATGAGACTATGATTCTTCTGCAGTAAATCAGCTTTTCCAAGAGAACCACGCCAAACACTGCCTCCCCTCCTCCCCACGTAAATATTTCTAATGTAGTATTCGACATGGGATCAGTCACCTTCATAAGTCTCCCATACATTCATCAGGATGTCACTCGGGCAGGGCTAGCATTTCCTTCAACTTAATCAAGTAGTCATCCCCTGGCTTCACCTCCCATTCCCAGCTTTTATGTCTGCCTCTATTGAAACCTCTGCCAAGGCCCACCTTACCATGTGAATTTGCCATGCTGTGAGTGAGGGGGCAGTCACTGCTTTCAAGGACATGGCAATACTACACTTCGCAAGAACAAGTGCCAGACCCTGGAAGCTCATCACTTGTTTTGTCTTTTTCATTAACATTCCTGTGTTCAGGATGCAGTAATCTGTGATTACAGGGTATATCCACAGTGTATGAAGAAGAAAGTCCGGCATTGTTCTTACTGGCATCTGGGACATTGTGTGCTCGCACCAAGGTACATTTTGCGTGTTCTGTCCAGGGGAAGGTATGTGTGATGTAGATAGTTGAATTGTGTAAAGTGTAACCGAACATTATCAATTTGATGGGCCCCCAAACATCTCTGCCAGACAGCATCAGTTAGCTCCATAGACAATTTAACCTGCCACCATTCCCTAGGGGGTTAGAAGTAGGGATTTGAGTGATCCAGATTCAGAGTTCCATAAATAACTGATATTGCCCATCTCAAGCTTGTTGTAGTCAGCATCAATTCTATTGGACCAGCAACTCTTGATAAATCTCTCTTGGCGTCCCACTTTCTAAAGGCTACCTCATGGAGGGCCGAATATAACCGAAAGTGTCCCTGGGCTAAGCTGCCTTCCTCTACCAGGTCTTTAAATGTGTGTAGTCTACTCTCTACCACTAGTCACCTCACATCCTATAGCTTGCTACCATCCCGGCATCTACTGAGTGAAGGACTTTCAGAGCTCTACATGGCAGTGGTTCCGACAAAGGTAAATTGGCAGCATATGGAATCCCCTTGAGTTCGCAAAATACACACTTTCTCCAACATTATACTGCCCCCTTCAGCAAAACATTTGGTACTGCACAATAGACAGGACATGTCAAGAGCCAACTCAATAGGGAGCACTCTCCAAGATCAAGACCCAGGTTGTCTCTTTAAAGGCAAGACACACTGTGCAGCCACTGCAGTGGCCATTGAAGCTGGGCTGCAGCATAGTAAAGCTCATTATTGAGAGCGCTTAAGCCTCCTGCTTTTAATGCTGGAATCATCATCGCAATCTCTACCATGTGTCTCTCACCTCAGATGAGGAAGGTGAGCAGCCGTTGGTGCTCAGGGAAAAAATTGTTTCTTCAGAATCACTGCGAGTGCTGCAAAAACCTAAAGGAGTCGGGAAGAATTACTATTTTTGCTATGGAAACTCTACCCATGAGGGACAGCAGTAGCTGTGTCCAAAAGGGCAATGATTAACTAATTGAGGAGAGTGCCTTACTGAGGTTGCCATCTATAAGATCCTGCTCCAGGTGGTAAACATAGACCCCCAAATATATGAAAGTATCAAACACCCATGGCAAGGGTGAGTTTGTCTCTGGAGTATGCCATGTCTTGGGAGTGTGCAGTAAAATAATGTCACCCGTGGGTACCCTGGCCATTGGGGAGTTATGAACGACCTGAATCCATCTACAAAATCCTACACCAAAGACACCCTGTAGGCATTCCATCCAAGGGCGTCAGACGCCTTCTCTGTCCAAGGCGGCCACCCAACCTTGAGTATCTTTTCTGCGAGCCAAGTCCATGGTGCTAAATAAAACAAGGATATTCAGAAATGTGTTTATACCCAGAAAAAAAACCGTTCTGGTCTGGATGGATCACCGTGTGCACCGTCTGGGTCAATCTATTTGCCACAACCTCCCCTAAAACCTCATAGTCCAGGTTGAGTAGTGCGAATGAACAATATGAAGCCACCTCAAGTGGATCTCTTCTGGGTTTTCGAGAGGTGACCACACTCCTTGGCACGTTCATATAAAGTTCACAATTGTGGACTTAAGCTGGGGTGGTATGAGGCAAAGAACTTGATAGGCAAGCCATCGGTACCAGATGTCTTACCCCTGGCTATAAGCTTAATGGTTAAGGGAACCTCCTCCAGCGTCTGAGTTTCTAATTATTGTACCAATAGGGGATTGAGAAGGGGTGTCTCAAAGGACCTTAAGTATGCGAGGATCACCTCCAGGGTCACACCCGGCAGTGCCTGGTACAATCCCTTGTAATAACTTTCAAGTTCTTATTGCTGTCTAACTGGGAGTTCAATATGGTGCCTGTGCGTGACCGGATAGCTCCAATAGTAGTGCATGGGCATTCTGATTTTAGTAGCCATGCCAGTAAACTACCAGTCTTGTCTCCCAAATCATGCTGGCATTTGGTGTATTCCTTGAAATCAAAGGTGGCCAGGAACCCAGATAGGTCCTAACAATCAGTCCTAAGACCCTCCAATACTAGATATGTGGCCCGGTTGGTCACCCAATCCCCTTCCACTGACCCAATCTATCCTCTAGGTCCAACATCTCTGCCTGAAGAGCTTGCCGCATGCCCTGCCACCTGGCCATAGACACACCCCGCAACACCACCTGGAATGCATCCCATTCAATCATTCCATCTGAAGAAGAACCTTCATTCTCTGTAAAGTATTTGTCTATGTGTTCTCTCACAGTTGTCCAGAACGCCATGTCCACCAACGCGTGTGTTTGTAAGCTCTAGGTAGGGATGACTGTGTGCGGTTGTCCCCAGTGAAGTCACCATCAAGGGGCAGTGGTCAGCTAGTATCCGCTCTTAGTACTCTGCTCATCTGCATTTATTCACTAGTGTCCCGGTGCTGTACACTAGGTCAATCCTCATGTGAAGGGCATGTTGCATAAAGTAATGGGAATGTTCCCGCTGATGCTGGTAGAGCGTGCACCAAACATCAATCACCTGTATATTGTTAGTCCATTGCTGCAACTGTTTAGTGGCATAATGTGAGTGCATACCTGAGACCGGAGGGGTGGATCTGTCCAGCTCTAAATCTGGAACGCAATTAAAGTCTCCACAACAGAACGTGGGGAAGAGAGCCACACAGAAAAGGGCAGATGTCAGTGAGGTTAAAAAGAGGGGTTGGCCCACATTGGAGCATAAAGCACTACTAAGGTGATACGATCCTCATCCAGTATGCCCTCGGTAATTACCTATCGGCCCGTCGGGTCAATTAAGGTGTACCCAGGAACAAACTGAACTCCTGGGGCTACCCAAAGTCTGACCCCCTCTAGCATAGGCAGAGTAAGTGGTGCCCAGTATAAGGCCCGCCAATGCATAAGCAACTTCAGGAGCTGTCCTGCTGTTAAATGTGTCTCCTGAAGGCAGGCAAATTGAATATTGCACCTTTTCATATAAGAATGGATTCTATGTTGTTTGCCATAGGTGCCCATGCTCCTCACATTCCATGTGAGTATACTATATTCACGTGTGGACATGAATTTTGTGTGTGACAAGGAGTCCCGTCTGTCATTTGTATGGTGAGAAGGAGGCATAGCAGCAAGGAGGTCGGGCACAGAAAAGGCAAATACCAATCAGTAAAGAAGGAAAAAAAAAAACATCAATAGCAATCCCCAACAAACTCCAAATCCCAGGCCACACCCTCAATCTGTCACGTTCAAGCACTGCCAGCAATGATTGGGCAACTAACATCAAGGGCCTGATCACAAGTTTGCATGGTCCCGGGACTGCCAAGGTGGCACTGCGACCATCATCGGTCTGGCAGATATGACTGCCATATTACGAGTTTGCCTGTTGTACCAACAGAAGACCTGCCAGCACCCCCAGGCAGCACAGACTGCCACAGTCATGAGGAAGCACAAATAGTCCAGCAGTTCTGTCAGTTCCTGTACTACACACACTGTACTGATGTCATCCTCTCAGGTGGGTACACTTCAATGTGGAGTTGACAAACAAGGTAATTTAGAGAAAGTTACACTGTTCTGGTTTTTGGAATGGTTGAACAGAACCGGCTGGGAATTGTAGTGCTGTCAATCTCCATATTGCACACACTATACACAGATGTTGTCCTCCCCCCAGGTGAGTGTAGTTCACATGTGAGATGCCAAACTGGGGTCTCTGGACAGGTGGACACTGGGCTGGTGAGTGGGGTGACAGTGAAGTTGGCAAAAGGTCATCAGTGAGCATGTGACGTTGCATTTAGGTGACATTACCGGGCTCGATTTCCCCCAGGTATTCCTATCAAGGCCTCTGGATTCAGGATGGCCAAGACCTTCTACTGCCAGGATGTGAGTTGGAAGCTGCGGGAGGGTATCACTACCAGTCTTCTGGACATGCAGCTGGTGCCTGGATGCCATGGAATGGACCTTCCCCCTGAGATCGTTCCACCTCCTCCTGATGTCATCATTTGGGGCAGGGTGGGGCCTACAGATTTTACTCTGTCAATTATCCTTTGTCACATTTCCATGTTCCTGGTGATAGTAGTGTGCTGGACTTGGGCTCCAAATAAATGTGGCTCAACACTTATGATTTTATCCACCACGGCTCTGAACTCATCTTCAGTGAACTTTTTCTGGTTTGATATGGTGGAGATTAAAAAAAGTGGTAGGAAATGGACAGGTTACGGTGAGTTAATGGTGTTAGAAAGTGCAAATGGATGTGATTGGAAATAGGTGTGTGTTGAGGGTGTGGGATATGTGCTTAGGGAAAGTTGTAGGGCTGCCTCCTCTTTGATCTGGTGATTTTGGATGTGCTCTGGCTTGGGTGTTTGGTGTTGTAGATGCAAAGGATTGCGGTTTGTAAAGGGTTGTATTTTATAGTGTCCTTTGCAGGTGTGTTAGGTGTGGCAATGTGTCAGCTGTGTTTTAAAATCCATCCAATGTGGTGTTGTGTATTACTTGGACCACAAACTTCTGTGGTTTGGACTGCCATTGGCGGAGCGCCACGGGTAACCGCCACTGTGACTTTTGACTTGTAATACGTTCGGTGGTTGGTTGATGGGCTGTCTGTGCTGGTAGTCGGAGCGCCTATTTCCTGCCGTCAACGGTACTGGCTGTGTGGCTTTTTTAGCTTGCTTTTGGGGGTTTTCCCTGTGCAACTCTTAACACAGTGATCTGCATGACCGCCAACATGGCAGCCTTTTGATGGCCACCATTATGGCAGTCTGGTGGTCTGACCACCAAACTCGTAATGAGGCCCCAAATCTATTTAAAGGTGAGGGGGTGGGGTTCAAGACAGTCATCATAGAATGTCCCAATCTGATTTCCACGATAAAGAATACCCCTTCTCCGTTCACGGTGGTAGTATAGCTCCCATTACTCAATCCTTTCTCACCCTCTCAAGAGGCCTCACAAGGGAAAGAGACATCACCAAAATAATATATTGTCTGGTGTCAGGCATTCTGCAATAAATCTGCAGTCACTGGAGTGACAATGGGGCCAACGCGCAGTTCCTCTGGTAGGTCGATATTGGCCATGGCATTATATGATGCTCTGGTCTCTTCGTCAGAAGCTGTGCCACCCGACTTGGATAAGGATGCCTGCTCTGCCGCACCCAGCGCCTCTGCTCTCCCTAGTGCTGCGTGCCCTTTCA
This sequence comes from Pleurodeles waltl, assembly GCF_031143425.1. Classification (NCBI taxonomy): domain Eukaryota; kingdom Metazoa; phylum Chordata; class Amphibia; order Caudata; family Salamandridae; genus Pleurodeles; species Pleurodeles waltl. The sequence continues at coordinate 1,057,185,416 of NC_090444.1, read as the reverse complement.
AGGGCTTGTCACAAATTTCTAATAGAATGCCTCATATTTCACTGGGTCTTCCAGGCTCCATCTGGAGCCAACTGGGAGGAGCGCTGATACTCGCCCTGGGACTCCAGCCATACTTCCTGAAGTGTCAGAAAAAACTGTGTCCTGTTGTGTGATATGTCCCTTAACATTTCAGGAAATAACAGTGCGTATTTGATATCCAGGGTAAGTAGGCATTGTTGCACCTCTCAGAACAAATCTCTCATTGCTCGTACCTCAACTGTGTAGCCCGGATTTTTTTTTAGTGTTGATCTCCGTGGGCCAGGGGCCCTTCATCCTATCAATCTGTTGGATATTGTCTGAAGGTAAATAATCTTGCCACCACAGGCTGGGGTAGGGTGGGGTTCAGGGGGAGAGTGACCTCCTAGCACCCTTTGTGCACGTTCCACAGAAAATAACTTGGAGATCTTCCCTCCAATTACCAGTTTCGCAAGCCATGCCTCCAAGAATGGGTCCATACTTGGGCCATTCGTGCCCTCGGGATGGACCACTACTCTATTATTGTTTCGCCCTGAGCACCTTTCAGCATCCTCAGCCATAGCTCATAGTTGTGCCATCTCCTTCTGTAGCAGTTCGATCTTTTGTTGGTATTCCATCACAGAAGGCCGAACTCGTGCTAATTCTGTGTATTTAATCTATCCTTTAGTTTTGTGTGGTGTTCATGAAGGAGCCCCACATTGATCATTAAAGCATCTAGTTCGGGCTCCAAGGAGGACTTAAGGTTATTGACAGCTACTAGCACTTCTGTAAACGTCTCTGTCTCTCTACAGTCGACTGGTGCACCAAAGGACTTGGGTCTGTGGTGACACGCACATTGAGTCTGTCTCCCTCCTTTCCTGCTTTCACTTTAGACATGTGGCTCACTTCAACTAAGCATGCATTTGCTGGGTATGGAGTAAAGAAACAGTGTATCCGCAGTCCAGTGGGGGAATCTCTGCTTGCTAACACCCTGCAGATGCACCACCTACCCGGAGAAGCCAGAGGGTCCCTGCTCCTGCAGAACCAGATGTGCCTTGCAGCTTTGTCACCCTTCAAAAAGCCCCAACAGCCATCACGTAGACCCATAGTCTTAGAAACACTTTACTGAAAGTGCACTGTGGAAGGAAATTACAAATAACCTCAAAGTGGTCTTTTAGGGCTACAAAACTGAGTAGCTAGGATTGATGGTTGGCTGACTCACTCCAGGCAGATAGGCCCTGACTATTCAAAAAACCATATACCTGGGAGCAATGCAGCCCCAGAGGGAGGATTCCTGTGTAATGTGCATGGAGGTGGAGTGCCCCAAATGAGGGGATCTGCTTTGGAATACACCGATGCACATCACCATAAGTAGTCTCTCTCCCTCAGTAAATGTGGTACCATTAGGCAATGCGCTGTATTGGAAGGGGGTTGGGCCCCATCAGCTTGTGGTGCTGATAGTGCAGCGAAGCGATCTCTCAGACCCTCAGCCAAGTTGGTCTGGTCGACTCTTCGATTGAAATGGCGACCCCTGGAGGGGGAGGCTGTTGCCAAATGCACAATGTCTGCAATAGTAGGGTGAGGGCCACAATAATGAACAAGGATCTTTGTATAGGCCACAGTCTCTGTGTGCAGGCTGCTGGACGTATTATTGACGGCAATTGAGCCTGGGGGAGGCCTCAGTCACTGCATTATCACAAGGAGCAGGGTATAAAGGATCAACCAGGTCTCTGCACACCTCGTATACATTGGGGCTGATCGTCTTACCCCTTTTAAAAGTGGAGTGGTCATTACTGCAGTCCAGGGATGGGGGGGAGGGGTGCTGATGTGTAGGGTGTTGGGACAGATACCAGCCATAGGTTATGCCTGTCAGCTCTCTGAAATCTTCATGACTGCGCTGAGTGTGGTGTGCATGAGTCAGATCTCTGCACTTTTGAGCGGTCAGGCACTCTCCTCCGGGGCACTGTACAGGCCCCAGTAGCGCAGCTGCGCAGGTGGCTTCCATCAGTTAGATTCTCTCACGGCTCTGTATGAAAGTTGGAAGGGGCACACTTGTCTTTCATGGGTTAGTAGCGGCAGTTTTTGACTCTGGCATTAGTACTGGAGGGGATTTGGGTGGGTAAATGTGGTGGTAGGCTGAAGCTCATGTTCAGGTGACTGTCCCCTCCGCCACCTTGGACACGCCCCCGTGCCACTCACCCGGTCTTGTTCACGGAGATGATGCTGGACCTACTATGTCCTCTTGGGCCGCACCTGATCAAGAAACTAAAACCGTGAAACAGACGCTCCCTCAGAAGGGAGGGGGGTTTGGGACAAAATAAGAAAATAAAGACTTGTGTCTTCTGGATCTGCTACAGGCCCGCTACATCGCCCATGAGTGTTCCGTCAGCTGGGTCTCTGGTTTTCGAGTTCTGCTGGACAACATGGTGACATAAGTTACAAGAAAAGCAGAAGCTATTACATACTGGCTATTAGGGTCTGACCTCTATTTGACATAATACATAGGAAAGTTCACCTAAAAAACGTGAAAACTCTGTTGTGACATAGGGGTTTCAACAAATCACTGCACGATTCACTTGACAGATTTGGCACTCTTTGGGCTCAGTGATGCTCACAAATGACCTCACAATGCGCTGTACTAATACACACTGTTTCACTCATAACGTGCAATAACAATACTTGGGTTACTGTGATTAAACATGTATTACAGTCTCAGAATGAAAAGTCTTGCCAAGCGCCAATTTGCAAGCACATCTGTATCAGTCTTGCCAAGTACACATCTGTAAAGTTTGTGATGTGTTCTCCTTGCACTGCATGCCTTTTGTTCAAGCGCTGCTTACACACTCTTTCCAGTAGTAAATACTGCGTACCGAGCGTTGCCTTTTACTTTTAATTTTATTATTAGGTATTGCACTAACCTTACAGGCTATCCTTAGGGCCTGATTTGTAAATCTTTAGAGCCGCACTTGCGTCTTTTTTTTTTTTTACGCAAATTTACAAAATTCAATTATTTGGTAAGTTTGTGCCACTTTTGCGTCAAAAATGACGCAAATGCGGCACTAAATAAGTATAAATCAGGCCCTTAGCCCTTTGCTTTGTCTTTATCTTTGGCAGGACCAGGGGACATGTTCGAAAGGGAAGCGCTGCCGGATAAAGATCCCAAACTGGAGCGCTGCTGAGTGGAGGACAGCGTCGCAGGATTCTGGGCTGCTAGAGATGCAGGTAAGGGTGTTCTAAGCTGGCTGAAGAGTAGAGATGGAGGCTTGAAGAGAGAACCTCTCTCTGGTAGCAAGAAGGCCAAGCGATTGCTGGCAGCTGGGGCGCGGTTTAGATATCATGCTCAACCCTTGACAGCTGTCAGCACGTGCGCACTGAACTGAATATTTGAGCGGAATGATGAAGGTGCACACATGGTGTTGGCCCCAGGGAACAAGCACGTATGTATGCGTGCAGGTGTACAAAAACGTTAAAAAAAAACACTGGAGCCGGCCTGGAGTAATAGAATGAAACTTACTCGTCGCACCATAGATAATAGATAAAAAATGGGCAGGCTCCGTGATATATATCAGTACTAGAAGGCTTTTGTGGGTCACTGCTAATGTATGAATATGAAACAGGACACCTAGAGAACCTAAGGTCATGACACTTAGGTGGTCATTCCAACCTTGGCGGTAAAATCAGCTTACCGCTGTCAGAAGACCGCCAACATACCACCGCGGCCGCGGTAAACCGCCACGGTCATTCTGACCCACAACAGGCAAACCGCCAAAATACAGACATCCACAAAAGTCCGCCACACCAAAGGCCAGCGAGAAACTGGCAATGACCAAACCTCCACCGTCACGCCAACAGAAATACGCCCACACTATCACGACACACGAATCTACGCGGCGGTCTTTCAACCGCGGTATTCTATTGGCGGTACATACCGCCACGCTCAAAATACACACACACTTACAAAATACAACCACATTGGACAAATCAAAATACACACACCTGATACACATACAAACACCACTCCCACACACCCAAGACAATATAAAACACACACCCACATCACCCTCAAACCCCCACTCCTCCAGAATCGGGACCACGCACAGAGAAAGAGAGATCCGAGCACCCAGACGCGCATTTTACTTTCACCCAGCAATATTACCACACACTTCACACAACACACCAATACACATCACCACACTTAGCACCACACAATCCACCCCACACATCACCCACACCACCCCATGGCACCGCAAAGACAATCCCAGGTTTTCTGAGGATGAACTCAGGGTCATGGTGGAGGAAATTGTACGGGTAGAGCCACAGCTCTTCGGGACACAGGTGCAGCACACCACCATTGCCAGGGAGATGGAGCTATGGAGCAGAATAGTCGACAGGGTAAATGCAGTGGGACCGCACCCAAGAAATAGGGACGACATCAGGAAGCGGTGGAACGACCTACGGGGGAAGTTGCGTTCAATGGTATCCAGGCACAACATCGCGGTGCAGCGGACTGGCGGCGGACCCCCACCTCCTCCCCCAGAATTTACAACATGGGAGGAGCAGGTCTTGGCGATCCTGCATCCTGAGGGCCTCGCAGGAGTATCTGGAGGAATGGACTCTGGTAAGTCTCATCTTCACAACTTCATCTCCCCCACCCCACCTGCATGCCAACTCATACCCTCACCCTCACCCTCACCCCCATCACACCTACTCCTTGCAAATGTCTTACCATCACAAGCCACCCATCCCAACCCCAAGCCCTGCATGCGACCACAAAGCATGGACACCCATCACCAAAGCATGCCCACTGACCATACCCATCCCCCCCAAAACCACCGTCACAAAAGCCCCCACACAGGAATGCCAGCACAGGGGTACACGGGCACCCACCCATTGCACGCTATGGCACACACAGATGCAATAACCATCCATTTATATCCCTGCAGGACCCGAACGCCACGTCACCGCGCAGGAGGGTCCACAAATGTCCACTCCACCCCCAGAAGAGGCCCACAGTGATGACAGCACCTCTGTCGACCTGGATCTAGATGACCAGCCCGGCCCATCGGGGACCTCGGGACAGTCGGTTCCCCTCAGACAGCCACAGGCCACAGCAGACCTTCCCCCCTCTGGGAACACCAGCACAGCACCCACCCAGCGGGCCCATACCTCTGTCCCCAGGACACGTCAATCAGCGGTGTGTCCACCACTACAGGGCACCCAGGTTAACCCACCACCCCAACAACAACAGGGACCTGGGGGCAGTGGTAGTGGGCACACGGTCCAGGGGACAGAGGCCCAGGGAAACAGGGGAACTGGGAGGGCTGTGGTGCGACAGGGGGGGGACAGGCCCAGGGAACCCACTCTCCACGAGGCCCACTGCTCCATTATGGGAGCCTACCATCATTCCCAGGAGACGATGGCGACGGTCCTGGCCAGGTTTCAGGAGATCCAGCTCCTGCAGGAGGAACAGTATTTGGGGTTCAGGGAGGAATTACGAACCATCAGTTCCGCCCTGGGCACCATTGTAGGGGCTCTGAATCAGGTCGTCACCACATTGCGGGACACTGTGGCACCACAAAGGGCCCCTGACACTAGCATGGACCAAGAACTGCCTACCACCTCTGCCGGCGCTAGTGGACAGGTGGCCCCGCCACAGGACCAACAGGCCACCAGCACCCCACCCCCTGCAGAAGGAGAACTACCCCGCAAGCGGGCCCTGAGATCCAGGAAGAAGACAGAGTAAGATGCCAAGACCCCCGCCAGCAAAGGATACCTCCCTGATTGTCATCCCACTGACCCACATTGTCACCCTGTCCATCCTTAAACTGCCCCTGCTCCACTTCCCACAGCCATTTGGACAATGCACCTGTGATAATACTAGTCTGGACTCTGCCATGGACAATCCTCCACCATCACCCCTCACCGATTTGCAACCACCCACCAATATAGAGCACAGAAATAAACACAGTTATTGCACAAAACATTCTGGAGTCTGGCTGTGATTTAGTACAAATGTATTAGAGATTACTGTGCCAAAATGCATATTTGCATTGTGATGCAAACATACCACTGTCACACAGCTGTAGTCCATGGGGAAACAAAGCAGATGTCACGCAGTGGGGCCCACATCTCTGAAATCGGAAGGGAAAGTCACAACTCAGTTACCATACACTGGGGGAAAAGGACAGACAGTAGAGACATAGTAGTGGTTAAGTATATGTATTATGCCGGTGTGGATTCTTACCTGTGTGTCACTGAAAATACTGCTATATTACTGTGTTCCTGCTGTCTATGTCGTCCTCTTCTGCTTCCTCGTCTTCACTCTCCACAGGCTCCACAGCTGCTACAATACCACCATTTGGACCATCCTCCTGCAGAAAAGGCACCTGGCGTCGCAAAGCCAGGTTGTGAAGCATACAGCAGGCCACGATGATCTGGCACACCTTCTTTGGTGAGTAGTAGAGAGAACCACCTGTCATATGGAGGCACCGGAACCTGGCCTTCAGGAGGCCGAAGGTCCGCTCGATCACCCTCCTAGTTCGCCCATGGGCCTCATTGTAGCGTTCCTCTGCCCTTGTCCAGGGATTCCTCACTGGGGTCAGTAGCCATGACAGGTTGGGGTAACCAGAGTCACCAATTAGCCACACACGGTGCCTCTGGAGTTGACCCATCACGTAAGGGATGCTGCTATTTCGCATGATGTACGCATCATGCACTGAGCCAGGGAACTTGGCATTCACATGGGAGATGAACTGGTCTGCCAAACACACCATCTGTACATTCATCGAATGATAACTCTTCCTGTTTCTGTACACCTGTTCACTCCTGCTGGGGGGTACCAAAGCCACATGTGTCCCATCAATGGCACCTATGATGTTGGGGATATGTCCAAGGGCATAGAAATCACCCTTCACTGTAGGCAAATCCCCCACCTCAGGGAAAACGATGTAGCTGCGCATGTGTTTCAGCAGGGCAGACAACACTCTGGACAACACCTTGGAAAACATAGGCTGAGACATCCCTGATGATATGGCCACTGTTGTTTGAAATGACCCACTTGCAAAGAAATGGAGCACTGACAGCACCTGCACTAGAGGGGGGATCCCTGTGGGTTGGCGGATTGGTGACATCAGGTCTGGCTCCAGCTGGGCACACAGTTCATGGATAGTGGCTCGGTCAAGCCTGTATGTCAGTATGACATGTCTTTCCTCCATTGTCGACAGGTCCACCAGCGGTCTGTACACGGGAAGATTCCTCCATCTCCTCGCATGTCCCAGCGGACGGTGCCTATGAAGGACAACAGCGAGCACAGAGTCAATCAACCCACAGGTACGTAACCACAGCTTGCACATAACACGATTCCCAATGCATTGAATGGCTTGTATGAGGGTTGATGCAAGGCCTTGGTATGTGTGGCGCAGTAGAAAGAAAGCCATGTGGGCCCCTGAAATGGCAGCTGCCTGACCTGTGAAGTGCGACAATGGGATGTGAGGTAAATGCGCTGGCGTGGCACACCGTGGCGGTAGGCGGTCGAAGACCGCGGCGCTAAGCACCATTGGTTAACATTGAACCCTATGGGTCTCAGGAGCCAATGAAGATGTGCGCCGGCAGTCGTGGTACGCACCGCCGCGGTACGCACCGCCGCGGGCGTGACTGCCATTTTCTATCAGCTTAATCACTCGCTACCTGATCTTCGACAGGAGAGGACCTACACTGCAAGTGCTGCTGTGACCTCGGTCTGGAAGAGACAATGGCTCATGCGACTGGGGAAAGGGCCCCTGCCTTCACTGCTCAGGAATTGGAGAAACTTGTGGATGGGGTCCTCCCCCAGTATGCGCTACTCTACGGTCCTCCAGACCAACAGGTAAGTACACTGGGACCATGCTTTGTGGGCAATGCCTGTGTTGAGTGGGGTGGATGAATGATGGTGGGGAGGGGAGCGATTGAGGCATGCATCAAACGACGGTGAGAGCATGTGCCACATGGCAAGGGTAGGGATGGGGGGCCACTCACATTGAGCATGCAGATGGTGATGACTATTTTTCCCCCCTGTACATTTCACATAGGTCAGCGCCCACCAGAAGATCGATATTTGGCGTGCCATCGCCAAGGACGTCCGGACCCTGGGGGTCCACCAGAGACGGGGCACCCACTGCTGGAAGAGATGGGAGGACATCCGATGCTGGAGCAGGAAGACGGTGGAGGCTCAGCTGGGGATGGCCTCCCAACGTGGGAGGGGTGCCAGTCGGACTTTGACCCCCCTGATGTCCCGGATCCTGGCGGTGGCCTACCCCAATTTGGATGGGCGCGTGAGGACATCACAGCAGACTCAAGGGGGTGAGTACACTCTCATTCTGTTGACTTTGCGCGCAGTGGAGGTGTCTGGGTGGGGGAGGAGGGCTGTGGGTATCCCTAGGCCAGGGCGATTTCTGTAGGCTAGGCCCCTCCGTAAGGCATGGCCCTGTGCCCCCGCCCCCCACCTCTGTAGGGTGCCAAGTACAGCTAATCAAGGCCCTGTGTCATCTATGTGTGCAGATGTCGTCCATAGGCTTGCAGGCCATGTTCCACGGATTGAGTAGTCGACCCCAAGTGCGCGGCGTAGTGCAGGGGGCTTCTGTGTCTGTCCTGTCCGCCAACGGTGTCGCCAATGCATGCACTCAACATGTCTTTATTTTCTCCCCCCCCCTTTTTTTGTGGTCTTCCTGTTCATGTGTGCATTAGCATCATCAGGCGCAGGAGAAGTGGCATCGGAGCACGAGGGAGCTGCATCCCACATGGCCATGGAGGGCCATGCAACGGACTCCGAATTCACCAGTGGGACGGAGGGCGAGGGGAGCTCCACAGCGGGGACTCGGGCAGACATCAGCGACACGGACTCGTCCTCTGAAGGGAGCTCCCTTGTGGTGGTGGCAACATCTGTGCCTCCCGCAACAACAGGTACAGCCGCCACCCACCGCACCAGCACCGCCCTCCCAGCAACCCCTCAGCGTTTGCCCCGTGCCCGCTCACCCAGGAAGGTGGGCATCTCCTTCGCCCCAGGCACCTCAGGCCCTGCCCCAGTCACCCCTGCTGCCCTCAGAGAGGAGGTCATTGACCTCCTGAGGACGCTCACTGTTGGGCAGTCTACCATTTTGAATGCCATCCAGGGTGTAGAAAGAGAGGTGCACCAGAGTAATGCATACCTGGAGGGCATTCATTCTGGTCAGGCTGCCCTACAGCGATCGTTCAACACTCTGGCCTCAGCACTGATGGCAGCCATTGTCCCTGTCTCTAGCCTCCCCCCTCCAACTTCCTCCACCCAGACCCTATCACCTGTACCTCTGCCTATCCCTGACACACCATCAGACCAGCCAGCACACACCTCAACACCCAAGGGAAGCTCAGGCAGACATAGGCACCACACATCACACAGGCATTCACCCAAGCAACATCCACATACAGACATACCAACACCCACTGCCTCCACTGTGTCCCCCTCCTCCTCGTCTCCCTCCTCCCTCCCTGTCACGTCTCCACTCACACCTGCATGCACAACATCTTCAGCCACTACGTCCATCACCAGCACACACACCAGAACCCACCGCACACGTGCACTCACCACCCCCACTACCATTTACACGTCCCCTGTGTCCTCTCCCAGTGTGTCTGTGACCCCCTCTTCCAAGATACACAAACGCAGGCAGCCACCCGCCCAACAGCCATCCACCTCACGACAGCCTCCAGCCCAAGCACCTGCACCCAAAGACACCAGACTTCATACTCCTACAACCACAACCTCTTCCTCCACTCCCATACCCACTACACCTACCCGTCCCACTGCTCCTAAGAAGCTTTTCCTGTCCAAACTCAACCTCTTTCCTCCAACTCCCCCACCCCGTCCATGTCATAGGACTAAAGTCAGCACCTCAGCCACGACAAAACCGGGCCCTGTCATGACATTCTGCCATGGACTGTGGAGTCCCCCACCCTCCAGGGCAGCAAGTTCAGTACGGAGCCAAGGCACGGGCAGCCCACCCCCGGAGAAACATCCAAAGATAGGCAGTGGCCGGCGCGAGAGGGTGAACAGCAGGGACTAAAACCCCTACTATGGCTCCGGCAGGAAGTGTGGAGACAGCTGGCACACCGCCCAAGGTGGGGAAGGGACACAGGCGAGCAGGGAAGGCTGGGAAGGGCAGCACGCCCGACAACACTGCCATCAGCCCAGATGGCCAGGAGGGCCCCGCAAGCCTCATCCCAGGTGGGCAGGAGGGCCCCGCCAGCCCCATCCCAGGTGGGCAGGAGGCCACCAACAAGCCCGGCACTGCAGCCCAGGAGGGCCCCGCCAGCCACAGGACAGATGGGCAGGAAGGCTCTGCCAGCCACAGGACAGGTGGCAAATGACCTCCACGCCATGGCCAGATCCGCTGCACTGGGCACCGCCGTCTCAAGCACCGCTGAACTGGGCACCGCAGTCTCAAGCACTGCTGAACAGGGCACCGCCGTCTCAAGCACTGCTGAACTGGTCCCTTCATCTCTAGTACCGCTGAACAGGGCACCGCCGTCTCAAGCACCGCTGAACAGGGCACCGCCGTCTCAAGCACCGCTGAACAGGGCACCGCCGTCTCAAGCACCGCTGAACTGGGCCCTTCATCTCAAGCACCGCTGAACAGGGCCCTTCATCTCAAGCACCGCTGAACTGGGCCCTTCATCTCAAGCACCGCTGAACAGGGCACCGCCGTCTCAAGCACCGCTGCCCCATGAGCGGCAGGGGCTGGCCCGCATCTGTGTTGGGCAGGGCTGCACGAAGCACTCTGGGCACCAAGCCCCCTCCAGAACCAGTGGAGACTGTTATCTACTTGTGAGACTGTGGCTTTGCACCCCTCAGGATGGTCCAGTGGGCAAACCACCCACTGCAGAGACTTGTGAGACTGTGGCTTTGCACTCCCCAGGATGGTCCAGTGGGCAAACCACCCACTGCAGAGACTTGTGAGACTGTGGCTTTGCACTCCCCAGGATTTAACAGTGGCCATGGAGGCCCCTCGTGGATCTGGCGTCGTTCACTCATCTGGCTGAGGTGCCACCCCTTCCCTTCCCCCTGAGGTGCCTGTAGTTTTGCTATCTGATGCCCCTGCAGTGTTCTCTCCGTTGGAGTCAGGTATCTTGTGTGGGCTTTGCCCATGTGATTTGGGCCCAGTGGTCCACGGACAATGCATGCTACAATGCTCGGACTTGTACATTTATGTATATAAGATTTTTTGACGTGTAGATATATTTTTAAGCCAGTTATACAATATATTCCAATGGTTAGAATCATTTCCTTTTGTATTTGCATTCTTCCGGGGGTTTGGGGGGTGTCACTCTAATGTGTTGCTATGCATTGATGTGTGTGTTGTAGTGGGTGAGGGTGAGGGTGGGTGTGTCGCGTATGTGTGTACCCGTAATATGTTCTTCTCCCCCCTCCCCTGTGTCGTAGGTTCTGTACTCACTGTTGTCTTCTGCGCCGGCGTACGTGCTCCTGGTAGAGGAGTAGGAACTCTATCGCTGGGAGTATGTGGAGTTCGGGTTCCATGCTGTCCTGATTCCTCGTGGGGTATATGGAGGTGGGCGTTTTCCCTTCGAAATGGCTGTTTCCGCTGTGTTTTTATCGGCGGGGCTACCGCCCCGGAAAAGGTGGCGGATTGGTAGCTTGTGATACAGTGGGCGGTACATTGTCTCCCGCCTGTCTGTTGGCGGTGACCGCCGCGCTGTTTGTTTGTGCTGCCGTGGCGGGCGGTGTGGTAATGTGGCGGTCTCTGTTGGCGGTTTCCGCCAGGGTCGGAATTCCATTTTTTACCCCGCCAGCCTGTTTGCGGTTTGGCCGCACGTTTAACACCGACCGCCAGGGTTGGAATGATGCCATTAGACCCTAAAATCCCAATATCCTGCAGATAAAAAATATTTATATTTATTAATACAACTAGCTATACAAATTTTAAAAAAAATCAAAACTAAACATTTTGCTTACTGAAAACACTAATTTAAAAAAGATACAAAAAACAAAATACATTAAATTACATACTAATTGGCCAAAACAATATTAAATACAATATTTTCAACATTGATATTCTTTTTACAACAATATTAAAAACAATACAACAATGTTTTTACCTTTGATATTCCTGTTGATGATATTTTTGATGTCCTGATATTCCCCACACAATATTTTTTCCTACATTCTGTCCAAACACAAGTAATATCGTAGTGATAGAGTTCATTCTGAATGTTTGTATGTATCAAGTTCCACAGAATTGACTGACAGTTCTATAAATAGACAGCTGGTCCATCATTTTCCGCATGGTTATGGATTTTCGGCATTTGCCACATAATCTATCATCGGCTTCATAATTTGCAGATTTGAACAAAAAGACTTGGGGGCTCATTACGAGTTTGTTGGCCCTATTACAATATTTCCACCAGCCTGATCTAGCTGACCAGTGGTAACCTTGAAATAGATCATTTCCGCTGGTCGACACAACGGGAACAGTGCTCCGAGATAGCACTCAACTCCTCTACAGGAGCAGAGTGCTATCTCGTAGCAAAGAAGGGGCCGACCAGCACCCTCGGAATGTGCACTGTCTTCAAAGCAGACAATGCACATTCTGATGGTGCTGGGCAGGGGGCCCCTTGTGCCGCCAGCACTTGTTCTCCGCCAGCCTTTTCATGGTGGTGAAATCGCCATGAAAAGACTAGCAGAGAACAAGGTTGTAATCAGCAGGACCCGCCCTAGCTGATTGCAACCAGGACTGTTGTCACCCCATCAGGATCTTAGATCCTGGAGGAGATTGCGGTCAGATGGTGGTCCGTCCGCCAAACTCGTAATGTGTCGGTCGGACCGCCATATCTGCTGTGGACTGACTGATCTAGAAACTGAGGGCCTCATTATGACAAGACTGCTAGCCTCCCTGTGGCAAACTGTTCAAAATTATTAAACACTGCAACACATGGTTTCATCCAGTGGAGAGCCTTTCGCTAGGGCTGACAGGTCACCTTTCAGTTGCTTACTGCTATGTTGCGGTGTTAAACTGGTACTATTGGGGTGAAACCTTTGCCCGGGCAATGCCTACATGTGTACAAATGAGACAATGACATAAAAAAGTGCTGCATTGAGTTGCATATTTTGCCTTTCTTGGTCAATAATTTAGTCGGCCCGATGCATAATTTGGTTCCCCCTGTTACATAATTCCATTGGCGTTGATAAATAGTTAGATGTGGGTGGGGAATATGTTTCTTAATATTTGACAATTATAAATCTTTAGAATGTGCATTCATAGCCTAGTTTGGTAATTTCAGGCAAGAACAAGTTATATGAGCGTAGAGAAACAGAAAAGTAGTCCACAAGTTTATAGGAAAACAGCAATCGCATAAGACGTTTTAAATTATTGCCTCAAAATGAAGAGGTTTGAAAGAAATGGAGTCCTGCTAATTGACAGATATAGTTTCCACAAGGAAGTGGTGAGGGGCAGGTGTGGGGGATGGGCCATGTGTGTGCATTTGGGTACATGTCTGTGTCTTTTGTGAGACTGCTTGTGACAGAGCAGACATGTAAAAGAAAGTGTGTTTAGGTATTTATCATTCCTATTTCCCCAACCCACTATTATCACAGCAATAAACAATTTCTAAAAGCCTACACAGAATATCATCCTGGCTGTAACCAGTGCAATTCCCTGAATAAAAATATTAACCATAAGACACAAAGTGCTGTGATGCCCTCCTGATAACTGATTTGCCAGATAGGAAAATCAAGGTCAAAGCCAATAAGTCTCACCTGTGGGTCCTAATTGCTTTGTGGTGATGCATAGTAGGGGAAAAGCATTTTTGCCAATGCTGTGCAGCATCAGCCAAAAGAAAGGAAACAAGCACTTGCAATGCAATGGGTCTCGCGTTTGCTTGAATTAAAGCTATTAGCATTGTAAACTGCTAACCAGACTTTTTTTGCCACATAAACTGAAAATGAAAAGTAAAACAGTTTCACGTAAGTGAACCAACTGCTACCATGAGCGCGAAGCAAATACACAATAGGAAACGTAAGTTTGCTCGCAATCAAACGTATCGGCAAAAGTGCAATTATCCATGGAATCAGCAAAAATGCAAGTATCCATCGAACCAGCAAAAGGGCAAGTAAGCATGTAACAGGGTCAATGTCATGCAAAGCGCACGATTACTTCCCAGCGAGGTCGCGCTGCTTACAAAATAAAAATAAAAAGCACTCCAGAAACCTTAGGGAAAACATGGAGCCTCCTATGTTTTCAGTAGTTGGCTGGTGCGCTTGAGGAGGGCTTAACACTGTAAACGGCATGCCTTTCACTAATGAAATCAAGCTAATTTTAAAAGGCAAGCCTACAAACCAACCAAACTGATGGGCATAACATGAGCATGTTTAAAAGCCCACAGAGAGATTACAACAGGGACAGATCACTTTGCATGCTCGACCCTAAATAAAAGGGGAATGAAGCAGCGATGTCATTTCATAGGTGAAGGAGGTGCACGCCTGTGTAATGACATATGCAATTGCGTGCATTATCTCAAAAGTGCGTACATGCATTACCAAACAGGCACACACCTACAAAACGTCAAGAATGTGTATTATTTATACATCCAGGATGGATCGATAAATAAAATTGGAGTGACATGCTTTGTTTTTTGTAAGACTAAAGGACTGGCAGCAATTTGCTGCCACTGTCCTTCAAACTTAAAAAAAAATATATATATATATATATATATATATAGAACTGACCTGTTTGGGGTGCATAGCAGCTGATGATGGGATTTGGGGGTAAAGGAGAGAAGCATATGAGTGAGGCAGCAACGTGGTGCATGGAGACAGGGGAGAATCACATGAGAGAATGAAAAGAACATGCGAGAGGTGGCAACACTAGGAGTGGGGTGGTTATTTGCCACAGAGAAGAAGCACATGAGGGAGAGAGCTGGAAAACACATGCACTTTCATGGCGTGCTTAAGCAAAAGAAAAAGGTACTCCCCTAATAATGAGCAGTTTAATATTACGAGTCAGTCATTCTAAGGGATGTTAAAGAAGGTATGCTCCAGACGAGGGACAAACACAAGATTAATAGGATGGGACAAGGAAAGCTTTTGAATTATAAAGCAAATACAAGTGAGAACAAAGTCAACCAATGGGATGTAATGGTCAACTGTGAGCCCACAGTAGGTTCTTGGGAAGCCCACAATAGCTCTTTCGCAAACAGACCACTTTAATTAACTGCTAGGCAAGCCATAAAAACCAATATAAAATTAGTGTTTTCGAAACAGACATATATATTTCCACCCTCACCAATACATTTCTCAGACAAGCTATGAAGCATTTATCTCATCTACACCCATGTTATTTTCTCCCTTTGCACCCCACCTCATCCCGTACAGCATATCTAAGTTTGTTAACATACCTTCTCTTGGGGCAGCCTGTTAATGAGCCCTTGTCATGCCTGAACCCCCAGCCAGTTATGGATTTCTAGCTGGCAGCACACTGCTTTGTGGGACTTGTTGTTTAATGTTTACCTTTCAATTGAAATACTTCACAATCATCCTGTTGACTAAAAAGGCAGAAATGGCTCAAGAGGTCACACAAGTCATGTCTCCACTTGGTAGATATGTGTGGGGTGCATGAATGTCAAGTTGTCTAGGGATTAGTAGGAGCTGGTTCCATGGATAGTTTTGGAACTCTCAGATGCCCTGAATGGTCAGTCACCTTCCAGGTAAATGTTCTCTTTCATCTGACCTTAACAATAAAAAAATGTATTTTTTGAATGGCTCCTTTAAGAGCCAGTGAGCAGGTCTCTGCTCCATAGGCAGAATAAAATGAGTCTCCAGTGCTTAGCTTGACAACTCCAGACCAATGTAATACTTGTGTATCTTTAATGAGGTGCCCACGACAAATACTCAAAATAATTATGCACTGA
The DNA here is from genome assembly GCF_031143425.1 of Pleurodeles waltl. Lineage (NCBI taxonomy): Eukaryota > Metazoa > Chordata > Amphibia > Caudata > Salamandridae > Pleurodeles > Pleurodeles waltl. Next base: position 1,057,169,489 of record NC_090444.1, on the reverse strand, counting down.
TCAGCAAGAACAGATTTAATTAAAAAGCAAATAATAGCCACATTAATTACACGCATAAACAGCTTAAAAGTCTATTAACAGAGGAAAAGGGATTTCATGATTATTGTTTTTTGTATGAAAAAAGTAAATTTGTCTTTTGCCACGAATGTCTGTCATACAACTGACTGTGCAGATATTAAGGCTTTTTTTTTTTTTTGAATTTGAGAAATGACAAGTTCAATTTAGAATTATTTAACCGCTTTAGTGCGGGCGTCGGGCACTGGCCGACGCCCACACTACCTCCCTGGTGCGGGTCACGACCAGTGGCCGACACCAGGGAGGGGGTTAATAAATCCTCGGGTGCGATTATTATTATTTTTTTGTCCCTGGGAGACACAGAAGCTCTTCCGTGTCTCCCCCCGCCCCCCACCCGCCCCTTTGTGACGTCAGCGCGCCGCGAGGCGTGTGACGTAACAATGTTGATTTCCCCATCGGAGCAGGAAGCAGCCTTGCGGCCGCTTCCTGCTCCAATGGGGAAAACGGCCTTCCCCCCGTTCGGGAAGGCTTCGTAAGAAAGGGGAGAGTCTCCCCTTTCTAACGAGGCCTTCTGAAAGTGTTTCCTTGCCCCCGATCGCAGCACAGCTTGGGGGGTCGGCCCCCTCGGAAAACGAGGTAGGTGCCCCCTGGGGGGCGACGCGATTGCGCCCCCCCCCCAGGGGCAATTTTTTTTTTTTTTTTTAAAACAAAACAAGAAGAAAATAAATGGACAGGGGGTAGCCTGTGGGCAGGGCGACCCCCTGTGGGGGCAATATTTTGTTGTTGTTGTTGTTGTTGTTGTTGTAGGGTTTCCCTGGGGGGCATTTTGGCCCCCAAGGAAACCATACAACAACTAAATATATATATATATATATATATAGATCTATATAGATATATCTATGTAGATATATCTATCTACATGGATATATCTATAGATAGATCTATATATATATATATAGATCTATCTATAGATATATCTATGTAGATATATATATATATAGATAGATCTATATATATATATATATATACATATATATATATATAGCACTTTTGTCAATACATGTGTGGTTTCTCTGGGGGCTGCGATCGGCCCCCAGGAAAGCCAGACCCACATATAAAAGTGATATATATATATATCTATATATAGATTTGCCACCAGTTGTCTTGCAGTTGCAGCTTGCGTCTTCAAAGCAATGCACATACTTCAACTGACGCTTTCCAACTGTACCTTTTAGGCAGCAATAAAAAAGCCAAGTAAGTATTGTGATTATGTTTCTGCTACAAAAGGGTCAGACTTGTCTAGTGGAAGTTTTAGTGCCATAAAGAAGCGCAGAAGGTTTATATGCCTACAGCAAAGAGCAAATCTGTATTTTATGTCAATAGCTGAGTACATTAGTAAAGTCAGCCATTACCTGCGCTATAATACAAATGAAATGTATGTCCGGGTGGAGGGCGGCTATAGAGAGATGAAGGGCACTTTTGCTGGGTGGTAATGAGGGAATCCGAGGAGGAGGGAGTGGGAGCACCAATAATGATTGTTGGACTGGGCGCAGGAGGTGCTAAAGACTGTGACGAATGGTATGTGACAAGGTGTTTTTCGAGTGTCTTGAAAGAACGTGCTGATTGAGGGAAGAAGCGCAGGTAAAGTGGCCTATACTGTTGCACGTATCTCACACACACCATCGATTTTATGACTGTCTACGTAGGCTAGTGTTTTAGAGCAACAGTTTAGCCAATAGCAGAGATGGCATCTTGATGGATGACTGCTGCCGTCACTCGGGTTATAGAGGACAGCTCTGACATAGGATCAGAGACTGAGACATCAGATACTGAGACAGCATCTGAGGGATAGGACAATGGCACAGACTCTGGGAGTGATTTTTAGTCGGAGGAGTCCCATTCGATAACTCCTCTTCCAGCACATTATGAGGGAGGTGATGAGGACAGTCCTGCTGTCCCTTCGCAAGCAGTCTGTGCAACTGGGTAATAGTGGGTTAGCCCAATCCAGAGAGCAGGTGAATGCGGCGGCAAGCAGAGAGCGAGAGAGAGTGCTCTTTTGGGAGCTCCCCAATTTAGTTCAGCCCCAAATTCCACCGCCCAAATCGTATTGTGGAGACATCAAAATTATCTAGCGCAAAACAAACTGGTTTTGTAAGGCAGGCACCTGTGTTTTTGGTCCTGGGTTCGGCGGCCATATAGAGAAACACACTAAACCGAAACATTTCTGGAAACTAGACATTCGGGGGAGTCCACAGAGGTGTGACTTGTGTGGATTCCCCAAAGCTTTCTTACCCAGAATACCCTGCAAAGCTGAAATGTTGAATAAAAACTCTATTTTTCTCTCATTTCTGTCACACAAACTACAGGAATATGCTGGGATCCACAAAATTCCTACCACCCAGTGATTCCTCACCTGTCCTGATAAAAACACTACCCCACTTGAGTGCCTACACCTAGTGCCTGCGTCAGGAATAGATCACCCCAGGGTCAACAGCTGCCTTATGTAAGGACCAACATTGACTGTTGTGTGATCTATTCCTGTCGCGGGCACCAGGCCTACCCACACAAGTGAGGTACCATTTTTATCGGGACACTTGGGGGAACGCTGGGTGGAAGGAAATTTGTGGCTCCTCTCAGATTCCAGAACTTTCTGTTACCGAAATATGAGGAAAACGTGTTTTTTTAGCCATATTTTGAGGTTTGCAAAGGATTCTGGGTAACAGAACCTGGTCAGAGCCCCACAAGTCACCCCATCTTGGATTCCCCTAGGTCTCTAGTTTTCAAAAATGCGCAGGTTTGGTAGGTTTCCCTAGGTGCCGGCTGAGCTAGAGGCCAAAATCTACAGGTAGGCACTTTGCAAAAAACACCTCTGTTTTCTGTCAAAAAATGGGATGTGTCCATGTTGTGGTTTGGGGCATTTTCTGTCGCGGGCGCTAGGCCTAACCACACAAGTGAGGTATCATTTTTATCAGGAGACTTGGGAGAACGCTGGGTGGAAGGAAATTTGTGGCTCCTCTCAGATTCCAGAACTTTCTGTCACCGAAATGTGAGAAAAACGTGTTTTTTTAGCCACATTTTGAGGTTTGCAAAGGATTCTGGGTAACAGAACCTGGTCAGAGCCCCACAAGTCACCCCATCTTGGATTCCCCTAGGTCTCTAGTTTTCAAAAATGCACAGGTTTGGTAGGTTTCCCTATGTGCCGGCTGAGCTAGAGGCCAAAATCTACAGGGTAGGAACTTTGCAAAAAACAGCTCTATTTCTGTCAAAAAATGGGATGTGTCCACGTTGTGTTTTGGGGCATTTCCTGTTGCGGGCGCTAGGCCTACCCACATAAGTGAGGTATCATTTTTATCGGGAGACTTGGGGGAACATAGAATAGCAAAACAAGTGTTATTGGCTCTTATCTTTCTCAAAAAAATTTCCTTCCAAATATAAGAGAGTGTGCAAAAAAGACGTTTATTTGAGAAATGCCCTGCAATTCACATGCTAGTATGGGCACCCCGGAATTCAGAGATGTACAAATAACCACTGCTCCTCAAAACCTTATCTTGAGCCCATTTTGGAAATGCAAAGGTTTTCTTGATACCTATTTTTCATTCTTCATATTTCAGCAAATGAATTGCTGCATACCCAGTATAGAATGAAAACCAACTGCAGGGTGCAGCTCATTTTTTGGCTCTGGGTACCAAGGGTTCTTGATGAACCCACAAGCCCTTTATATCCCCGCAACCAGAAGAGTCCAGCAGACATAACAATATATTGCTTTAAAAAATCTGACATCGCAGGAAAAAGTTACAGAGTAAAACATAAAGAAAAATGGCTGTGGTTTTCAGCTCAATTTTTTTAATTTTTATTTCAGCTGTTATTTTCTGTAGGAAAACCTTGTAGGATCTACACAAATGACCCCTTGCTGAATTCAGAATGTTATCTAGTTTTCAGATATGTTTAGCTTTCCGGGATCCAGCATTGGTTTCATACCCATTCCTGTCACTAACTGGAAGGAGGCTGAAAGCACCAAAAATAGTAAAAATAGGGCATGTCCCAGTAAAATGCCAAATATGTGTTGAAAAATGTGGGTTTCTGATTCAAGTCTTCCCGTTCCTGAAAGGTGGGAAGATGGTGATTTTAGCACCAGAACCCCTTTGTTGATGCCATTTCAGGGAAAAAAACACAAGCCTTCTTCTGCAGCCCTTTTTCCCATTTTTTTGGAAAAAAACAAATTTTCACTGTATTTTGGCTAATTTCTTGGTCTCCTCCAGGGGAAACCACAAAGAACGATTGAGGAGAGGCTCTACTTTTTAAGGATGTTCACATATGTGAAATGCCTTGAACTGATAACATAGATGTGGAATATCCCCGTCAGCCAAAACCTAAGGCAAATTGAACCACAGTTGCAAAATACCCTTTCTGTATGTGTATCTGTTTGATTGTCTGTGTTTGTTTCGTGTTGTGCGGTGTAGCTGGCTAATGTGGTCTAAAAGATTGACGTGGCTCCATTAAAAGCATTGACAAAGCCAATAGGTCTGGCTTTGGCCACCAGTCTTTTGGCAATTCTTTTTTATTTTGTCTTGGTTTTTGCAAAACTGTATTGTTCAGAAGCTGCTTGGCCTAAATGATTCTTAAAAAAAAAAAAGCATTGGCCAAAGGCAAAATTGTCTTAAAAAAGCACACTTTACAATAGCACTTCCTGGCACTTAAGGGAACTACTTTGTGTGTGGGTGTGCTCCACGTGAAAGGCCTGTGAGTAACAAGAGAACCTGAGAGTCATCAGGAACCTTTAGTAAACTTTTTTCCTAAAACACAGTGGGTCCTAGACATGTAGGCCCTTATTAAAACCCTGGCGGTCGGTGTTAAAGCAGTGGTAATACTGCCAACAGGCCAGCGGTAAAAAAAATGGGATTACGACCACGGCGGAAACTGCCATCATAGACAGCCACTTTAACATGCCGACCGCCACGGCGGTAGCAACCAACACCACGGCGGTCACCGCCAACAGACAGGCGCAAGACAATGTACCGTCCACCCCATTACAACCCGCCCATCCGCCAGCTTTTCCGGGACAGTGCCAACGCCATCAAAAGCGCGGCGGAAACAGGACTTGGAAAGGAAACCCCTCACCTCTCGACACTCAACGAAGAACCAGGATGCCATGGAGCCAGAGTTACAGGTCCTCCCCATGCTGGTGTACCTCCTCATACACCAGAAATATCAAAAGCGGCGGCGGTGGAGGCGACGACGACCACGGTGACTACTGCACCTAGCACACAAGGGAGAGGGGGAGGAAAAGAGAGTGACACACACATGCAACATGCAACACCCTCCCCACCCTCACCCACAACACCATACACACAAACACATGCAGCAACATCACATATACACCCCGTACCCCCCTGGAAGAACGAAAGGACAAAAGGAATTGAGTTAAACAGTGATATTTTAGAAATAGGCAGATATACGTAACGGTTCAAAAAACAGTATTTACAAAAATAAATAATATGTACATAAGGTCGTATATTGTACTTTACAAATGTCAGTGGGCCACTGGGCCACAAATCATGGGCCAAGCCCCCACTTGACTCCTGACTCAATACGGAGAAAACACTGCAGGGGCATCAGGTTGAAAACACACAGGCACCTCAGGGGGAAGAGAAAGGGGCCACCTCAGCTGGAAGATGGAATAACACCTCTGCTCATCGAGGGGGCTCAATGCCCACTGCGTGGTCCTGGGGAGTGCAAAGCCACAGTCTCACAAGTGGGTGGTTTACCCACTGCTTGGTCCTGGGGAGTGCAGAGCCACAGTCTCTTAAGTGGGTGGTTTGCCCACTGCTTGGTCCTGAGGAGGACAAGGCCACAGTCTCTCAAGTGGATGCATTTCTCCACAGGTTCTGGAGGGGGCTTGGTGCCCAGTCTGCTCCATGCTGCCAAGGATTGGGTGAGTGGATGCCTTTCTCCACTGGTTCTGGAAGGGGCTTAGTGCCCATTGATGCAGCACATGGGGTGTGGCTGTTCACATTCCCTCACCTGGGTGTCTGAGGCACGAGATTTGCAGGGGACAGCAGGAAAGTCTATAGAGGCAGGACCTGACTCCATCCTGCGGAGACAAAGGCTGCAAATTGGTGGTTGTTGCAGTGCTGGTGCTGGTGCCGGTGCTGCCAGTGGTGGAGGGAGGCTCCAGCCTGTCTCCTGCAGCCCTGGATGGACGAACACTGGGGCTGCTGCTGTTAGTGGTCCTACTGTCAGCGGTGCAAGTGGCGGTGCTTGCAGCAGTGCTTGTGGCGGGGATGCTGGCGGTGCTGGCCGTGGTGCAGGTGCCAGTGCTGCCAGTGGTGGAGGGAGGCACCAGCCCTTCTCCTGCAGCCTCGGACGGCTGGCCACTGGGGATGCTGCTGCTGACAGTAGTGATGGCGGTGCAGGTGGTGGTGTTTGCGGCGGGGATGCTGGCGGTGCTGCCCACTGTGCAAGTGACGGGGCTGTCGGTTCTTATGGTGGCCACCAGGCCCCCACCTGCAGGCTCCGAAGCCTGAGGTGCCTTGCCTTGGCTTTTCTGCCCCTTCTTCACCTTGCCAGCTGCTGTTGGGACCTTGGCTCTGGCAGCTGCAGTTTTGGAAGCAGCCTTGCTGGGTGGGTTGTGCTCCTTGCCCTTGGTGCATGCTGTCCCCTTCTTCACCTTGGCAGGTGGCGGAATGGTATGGTCCTTTGCAGGGGTCGGTGGCACACTGGCTGGCCTGGCTGGTGCCCCCTTGAAGCCCCTGGGAGTTGCAGGTACCACAGCAGATACCGACTTGGTGGCTGAGGTGCTGGCCTGGGTTCTGGACACCCTTGCCCGAGGGGAAGAACGGGGGGCGAGGGGTCGGGAACAGGTCAATGTTTGCCAGGAAACGTTTTTTAGACAGATTGGGGTGGGGAGAGGGGTTGGGAGTGGAGGAAGAGGGAGTGGTTGTAGGAGGTGTCTTTTTTCTGAGTTTGGGTGAAGGTGCTTGGGCTGGAAGCTGTTGTGAGGTGGGTGGATGTTGGGTGGGTGCTTGCTTTTGTGTACTTTGGGAGGAGGGGTCAGAGACACACTGGGCGAGAACACAGGGGATGTGTGAATGGTTGTGGGGGTGGTGACTGCCAGTGAGGGGTGTCTTGTGATGGGCGTGCTGGTGATGGAGGTAGTAGATGAGGATGTAGTGCATGCAGGTGTGAGAGAAGATGATACTGGGAGGGAGGTGGACGAAGAGGAGGAGGGGGACACAGTGGAGGCAGTAGATGTTGGTGTGTCTGCATTGGTATGGTGCTTGTATGAGTGCCTGTGAGATGAAGTGTGGTGCTTATGTTTGCCTGAGCCACCTTTGTGTGTTGATTTGGGTGAATGCTGGTCTGAAGGTGTGCCTGGGATAGGCTGGGGTTGAGGGGATTGGGACTGGTTAGAGGAAGTTGGAGGGGGGAGGCTAGACACAGGGACAAGGGATGCCATCAGTGCTGAGGCCAGAGCCTGAAATGCTCTGTTGGGCCGCCACACCAGAGTGAATGCCCTCTGGGTATGCACTTGTTGCAAATGCCCTGCTACACCCTGGATGGCATCCATTATGGTTGACTGTCCAACAGAAAGGGATCTCAGGAGGTCCATAGCCTCCTCACTGAGGGCAGCAGGCCTGACTGGAGCACGGCCTGAGGTGACTACAGCGAAGGAGATGCCCACCTTCCTGGGTGAGAGGGCACGGGAAACACGCTGAGGGGCTGCTGGGAGGACGGTGCTGGTGGGGGGTGGTGGCTGTACCTGTTATTGGGGTGGGCACAAAGGTGTCTGCCGCTGCCAGGGAGCTTCCATCGAAGGAGGAGTCGCTGTCTGTGGTCTCCCCGCCTGTCCTCGTCGTGGTGCTCCCCTCGCCCTCTGTCCCACTGGTGCCCTCACTCTCGGTGGATTCAGCCTCATGGGCCAGGTGGGATGCAGCTCCCGCCATTGCCAGTGCCTCTGCTCCTCTGCCAGATGATGCGAATGCACACAAGGACAGGGTGACAAAACATAAGGGGGGGGAAAAGAGGATACACTTGGTCAATGCCAGCATATCGACATTTAGAAAAAAGATGTTTCAGAAATGTTTCTAAATGTGGAGATGCTAAAAATCTGCCATGGACCCGGCTCTACAGGACCGACTTTGCAGAACCCTGCACTAGGCCATGTCCAACCATTAACTAAGACAATCACCAGCCCATGGGGTTCAATGCCTAACGCCATTAGCTGCACACCTGAAACCCACAGGACCCTGCCCAGGAGTAGATGGCCGCCAACAATATTGGGGTAGGAGTGATACTAAGCCTGCACAACAAGGGACCTACCCTGTAATTTTCGCCCTGGCCTAGGGGCACCCACAGTCCACATCCCCCACCCAGGTACCTCCTAATGCGTGCAAAGTCAAGTTTCAGATTCTGTACTCACACCTCGTGGCTGCTGTGATGCCTTCAAGCGCCCATCCAATTCCAGATAGGCCACCGCCAGGATGCGGAACATCAGGGGGGGTCAGGGCACGATGGGCACCCCTTCCTCTTTGGGAGGCCAGCCCCAGCTGGGCCTCCGCCGTCTTCGTTGCCCAGAGGCGCAGGTCCTCCCACCTCTTGCGGCAGTGGGTGCTCCACCTGTCAAAGACCCCCAGGGTCTGCACCTCCTTGGCGATGGCACGCCAAATACCCTTCTTCTGGTGGGCACTGACCTGCAGGGAGAAGACAGCAGAAAAGGGAATTATTCACCCGTTTGGACTGTCATACTTGCCCACCAGATCCCACACATCCCCTGACGCACATACATTGACCACCTTACATGCTGCACTCTGGCCAGGACCCCTTTTCCCCCCTACATGTGGCTTACACACACAGCAGTCCATACATTCACGGCCCACTCATCTTGCTCACAGTGTGCTCACCTGTTTGTCTGGAGGACCATAGAGTAACGTGTACTGGGGTAGGGCCCCATCCACCAGTTTCTCCAATTCCTCCGCAGTGAAGGCAGGGGCCCTTTCCCCAGATACATGAGCCATTGTCTCTTCCAGACACAGGTCACAGCAGCACTTGCTGTGTAGGTCCTCTCCTGTTGAAGGCCAGGTAGCAAGTGAGTGATTAGATAGAAAATTGCGGTGACGTCCACAGGGGTGCGTACCATCACCGCCGGCGTACATCGCCATTGGCTCGTGGAACCCATAGGGCCCAATCATAACCAATGCAAATTTGTGCGGCGGACATCGACCACCTACCACGACGGCGCACAACGCCAGCACAATTACCTCGTTTTCACTTGTCCCTCCTCACAGGTCAGGCAGCCGCCATTTCAGGGGGGCACAGGGCATGGCACCTAACTGCGTCACAGCAGACATTGGCACATCAACAGACTCTCAAGTTCACATACTGTTTCTGTAAAGTCAACAGTTCATCATTAGTGCAATATAAGTGTGAATATGACCCTCTGCTCACCGTTCTCTTCCATAGACTTCAACCCCTGACGCAAATGATAAGATGGCGGCATCCTCCAGCGTACAGACCCCTGGTGGACCTAGTGACAATGGAGGACAGACACCTTATCATTACCTACAGACTTGATTGTGCCGCAATCCAAGAACTGTGTGCCCAATTGGAGCCAGACCTGATGTCTGCTATCCACCAACCCACAGGTATCCCCCACTCTAGTGCAGGTCCTGTCAGTGCTCCATTTCCTGGTAAGTGGTTCCTTCCAAACAACAGTGGCCATGGCATCAGGGATGTCTCAGCCAATGTTCTCTAACGTGTTGACCAGAGTGTTGTCTGCCCTGCTGAAACTCATGCACAGCTACATCACATTCCCCCAGATGGAGGATTTGGCCACAGTGAAGGCTGACTTTTATGCCCTGGGACATATCCCCAACATCATTGGTGCCACTGATGGTACACATGTGGCAAGTTTACAGGAATAGAAAAAGCTATCACTCAATGGATGTGCAGATGGTGTGTTTGGCGGACCAGTACATCTCCCATGTGAATGCCAAATTTCCTGGCTCTGTGCATGACACCTATATCTTGAGGAATAGCAGCATCCTGTATGTGATGGGCCAACTCCCGAGGCACAGGGTGTGGCTAATAGGTGAGCCAAAGGTCCCCACACAGTATGAGTAGGTGTCTGGGTATGGGGTTGTCCATAAGGGTTAGTGTGTGTCTAACAGTTGTCCCTTGATATTTGCAGGTGACTCTGGTTACCCCAACCTCTCATGGCTACTGACCCCAGTGAGGAATGCCAGGACAAGGGCAGAGGAACGTTACAATGAGGCACCTGGGCGTACAAGGATTATAGAAAAACCCTTCGGCCTCCTGAAAGCCAGGTTCTGGTGCCTCCATCTGACAAGTGGATCCCTGCACTACTCACCCAAGAAGGTGTGCCAGATCATCCTTGCGTGTTGCATGTTGCACAACCTGGCCTTGAGACACCAGGTGCCTTTTCTGCAGGAGGATGAGCCTGGAAATCGTCTTGTGGCAGCGGTGGAGCCTGTGGACAGTGAGGAAGAGGAGGCAGAGGAAGAAGATGTTGACAACAGAACCAATGTTATTTGGCCATACTTCCAGGATACGCAGGTAAGACACTGTAACTTCACTTAACATTTTAGTTATCTGTTGGACATTGTACAAGGCAGTCTGTTTCCCTATGTCTATGACCACTGACTGTATCCTTTGGCATCTCCATTTTCAGATCTCTGCCCCACTCTGGCTCCTGCTATGTGTACTGCTGCCCACCAGAGTTCACCCTAAAGTATATTTCACTGTACTTTTGATTTGCAATGCTTTGATAATGTTGTACTAATACATATTTGAATCATTTGACAGACTCCAGATTGGTATTTGTTCCAAGGGTGTTTATTTAGGTGCTCATAAGTAGAGGGGGTGGTGCAAGGGGATGGGCTGATGGTGGAAGGAAGTTCAGGGTAGAGTCCAGCCTCTTGCTATCACAGGTGCATTGTCCAATGGGGCATAAGAAGGGGAGTAATGGCAGTTCAAGGTGGGCAGGGTGACGGTGTGGGACACAAGGGTGACAAGCAGGAGAGTCTTTTTTCCTGGCGGGGGTCTTGGCAATGTTCTATGTCTTCTGTCTGGATCGCAGGGACCATTTGTGGGGTGGTTCTCCTTCTGCAGGGGGTGGGGTGCTGGGGCCTCTTGGTCCTGTGGCAGGGCTTCCTGTCTACTAGCACCGGCGGAAGTGGAAGGCTGTTCCTCAGTTTGGCTAGTGTCAGGCGCCCGTTGTTGTGCCACTCATGGTCTTGCCCATGTCTGCCAGCACCCCTGCAATGGTGACCAGGATAGTGTATATTATTGTTAGATCCTCCCTGATCCCCAGGTACTGTCCCTCCTGCAGCCGGTGGGTCTCCTCAGCTTGGCCAGTATCTGGCCCATGGTCTCCTGGGAATGGTGGTATGCTCCCAGGATGTTGGAGAGTGGGTTCCCTGGGCCTGTCCTCCCCCTGTCGCACAGCAATCCTCCCAGCTTCCCTGTTGTCCTCTGCCTCTGTCCCCTGAACCGTGTTGCCACTGCCAATGACCCCAGGTCCCTGGTCCTCCTGGGTTTGTGGGGTTGCCTGGGGTCCCTGAAGTGGTGGACACGCTGCTGATTGACGTCTCCTGGGGACAGTGGCATGGGCCCACTGGGTGGGTGCTGTGGTGGTGTTTCCTGAGGGGGAGGCTCTGTGGCGGGTTGGACTGCCTGTGTACCCAACTGCCCAGAGGTCCTGGATGGGCCAGGTTGGTCATCGAGATCCAGGCGTGCAGAGCTGCTGTCGTCACTGTGGGCCTCTTCTGTGGTGAACTAGATGTAGCTGGCACCTCCTCTGGGTCCTGTGGGGATGCAAATGCAGTGTTATTGCTTCTGCGTGGGCCATATTGTACATGGGTGTGTTTCCCTCTGTGATTGTGATTTCCCTATCAGCTTGGCCTTCTGTGAGTGGTGATTTACTGGGCATGCTGTGGTGATGGGTGTCCATGCAGGTCTGTGATGGGGGTCCATGCATTGGTGTTGCATGCAGGGCTTGGAATTGGGATGGGTGGGTTGTGATAGTGGGATATATGTGAGGTGATGGGAGTGAGGTTAAGGGTGGGGGTATGTGTTGGCATGCAGGTAGGGTGGGGGAAATAATTGTAAAGATATGACTTACCAGAGACCAGTTCTCCTGCTTCTCCTGCAAGGCCCTCAGGATGCATTATCGCCAAGACTTGCTCCTCCCATGTTAGTTGTGGGGGAGGAGGTGGGGGTCCACCGCCAGTCCTCTGTACGGCTACCTGGTGTCTTGCAATCACGGAACGCACCTTCCCTTGTACGTTGTTCCACCTCTTCCTGATGTCATCCCTTGTTCTGGGGTGATGTCCCACGGCGTTGACCCTGTCCACTGTTCTCCACCATAGCTCCATCTTCCTAGCTATGGATGTCTGCTGCACCTGTGATCTGAAAAGCTGTGGCTTTACCCGGATTATTTCCTCCACCATGACCCTTAGCTCCTCCTCTGAAAACCTGGGGTGTCTTTGGGGTGCCATGAATGTGGTGTGTGTGAAATGTGTGAGGATGTGTGGGGTGATGTGTTGTGGTGTGTGCTGTGATGTGCGTGGATGGTGTATGGGTGACGGTGTTCTGTGCCTCTGAGTGGGTGCTGTAAGGGGTTGTGGGTAATGTGGGTGTGTGTGTTTATAGTAGTGTGGGTGTGGTGTGTGTATGTGTCAGGTGTGTGTAGTTTGAATTGTCCAATGTGGTGTAGTTTTGTTAGTGTGTGTGTATTTTGAGCGCAGCAGTGTGTACCACCAATGGTTTATCGCGTTTGAAAGACCGCCACGGTGATTCGTGGGTCGTGATACTGTGGGCGTATTCCTGTCGGTGTAACGGTGTGGGTTTTGCTATCACCAGTTTATCACTGACCTTTGGTGTGGTGGACTTGTGTGGGTGTCTGTATTGTGGAGGATTTCTCAGTGTGGGTCATAATACCCGTAGCGCAATACCGCCGCGGTCACGGTATGTTGGCAGCCGTCACCATGGCGGTAGGCGGCATTTACCGCCAGGTTTGTAATAAGGGCCGTAATATCAACAATAGTTTCCAAGTCAAGTGGTTATTTATTTGTAACTTTCAGAAAATGTTTTCTTAAGAACCATCAATAATGGTGCAGTGGGTGTTAGTGATTACCATATTCAGTGCTCTGATATGTTTGATATACAGGTGTGGCAAATCGTGATCAAAATGCATATCTAAAAACGAGAATAGAACGGTCCGCTCATAATTTGTAAACCATGTAAATAGGGTCAATGATCATAATTGAGGTATCAATCCCTTAGAACAGAGTTCTGCAAAGTCGGTCCTGGAGAGCCAGGTCCATGCCAGATTTTTAGCATATCCACATTTAGAAAAAAGATGTTTCAGAAATCTACATTTTTCTAAATGTGGATATGTTAAAAATCTGGCATGGACCCGGCTCTCCAGGACTGACTTTGCAGAACCCTGCCTTAGGAGAATAGCAGGGTTATCATGAGGACGCTAAGCATAATTGAGCCTGAGAACAAACTAAAAAATAACATCAATCAAAGTAGTCCGTAAGAAGACACTGTATACAGAGAATCTAAGGTATAGAGAGTGCAAATAGTGTTAGAAGAGGAAGAGCGGCCTTGCGAAACTGCAGGACAGGGTATAATTTGGAAATTCAGGCTTGTAACCACTCTGGAGATTAATATATATGAGAGAACTGTGGCAAGCCAAAACAAAAATAAATAAAACTGATGGTATGCTAGAATCAGCTATTACTTTATATAATGAGTCCCCAACTGAATTGAGGAAAGAGTCCAAATGCACCCCATGCACAGGTACATGAAGAGTCCTTCAGCAGATGCCTGAAAGGATAAAACGGGTCACGGCTAACACGCAAGGTAATGTGTCTCGATTGCAGTAGCTCAGCGTGTATAGTCACTGGGCCGTATGTGATGTGTACAATTGTTTGCATCTCCGCAAATGAAAGAATTAGGCTGATGCGTTGTCCCTTGATGCATGCTGGAGTGGGTGACAGAAAAATGTGAGTGACCCAGTCACAGACCAATGAATGAAGTCTGGCTAAAAACCATAAGTAACTGTTACATACATAATGTTAGTAGAATCAAAAGGTATTGGGTAACACAAGCCTAAAAACATAATTGGTCTGGCATTGGCTACCAGCCTCTTGCCTTTGAGGGAGAGAGAGAGAGAGAGAGAGAAAGAAAGAAATAAAGAAAAAAGGTTGCAAACAGAGTGCATTAATGAACCTATATTCTGAGAATTCATGTGAGCAGCTGTTTGTATTTGTTGTCTTTCAAAAGGCTCAGTTCTCCACAGCTTTTTCAGACTAGTGAAATAGCAGCAGATAAATAAAGGCCACTCAAAAATACTTTACAACAGCACTTTCAGGGTACAGGAACTCATAAAGCTGCAATGTGCCCACATCAAAACCATCCTCCTATAACATCAGGCTTTAAACGCAAAACTAAAGTAATTATATAGTAAAAACAAAAATACTGGCACTGAAAGGAACTATTGTGTGTGAAGACGTGCTAAATGCAATAACTTAAAGTTAAACAGTGCTGTAAGTAGGCTAACCCTTCTATAAAGTATTATAAATATAATTTTAGTAAAATCAAAAGGTCTTGTCTAACCCCAGACCTAAAAAAAGTGCCATTCTTTGATGAAGGACAGGGCAATATTCAATAAAAAGTTTACATTCTGTGAATGTGAATACAGGAATGGAGATCTGTTGTGCCTTGTGGGCTTCCATCCTTGTCAATGCAGCCCACTGAGTAGGATTTGTAATTTGAATCTTGCCTTAGTGATAGTAATAAAGTATGATTTCTTGAACAGCACCCAATGCTCATTTTGCCGTGCAATGGATTTGTACAGCTGTGGCAGTGCAAAATAAATGGTGGGTGATAAATCAATCCATGGGCTAAAGAAAGCAACTATTTTACAACCCTGCCTTACTATATCACTCCCTTATATTCTACCAAATCAGAAAAGTGTTTGATGAAACTAATTATATATTATGGTTTGCAGATTTAGGTCCTCATTACAAGTTTGGCAGTCAGACCGCCATGTTGGTAGTCCTGAAAAGACCACCATGTTGGCGGGCTCACAGAACGTCTTATTACAAGTTACACAGGCAGGGTTGCTGACTGCCAAACAAAAAAGTCAGACCTCCAGCGGCGCAGAGACCCAAAAATAGGTGGTTCAAACTCCAGCACCAACAGCACAGTGACCAACCACTGGCCGTATTACAAGTCCAAAGTCGCAGTGGCGGGCACCCATGGCAGTCAGCCAATGGCAGTCTGAACCACAGCAATTCAGTCGCCAAAGTAATACACAACCGCACATTGGATTCACATTGGACACCCCTTTACATATCACAATCTTCTGCATTTTCACAGCAAGACAGAGACTCTTTCTCCCACACTGCACATATACTAGGCACCATTATTTTTTCGCAATCCCATACAACACCCTGCATGCACTTATCTAGTCACACCCATTGACACTACCCCTTCTTGGATAAGTGACCGTCACCTGTAATATATTTTTATTTTTTCCATCATTGCATGTATGAAAAATCCCTGTTTCACTGATGAAGAGTTAAGAGTCATGGTAGATGAAATCATAAGAGCAGTGCCAAAATTGTTTGGAGCCGAAGTCCAGCACATTCCTCTCAGTAGGAAAATGGAAATGTGGGACAGGATAGTCAACAGAGTGAATGCTGTAGGCACCACCTTGTGCACAGGGGAGGACATCAGGAAGATGTCCTGAGGAAGGACATCAGGGGGAAGGTCTGTTTCCCTGCCCTGCAGGCATCAGCTGTATGCCATGAAGACTGGTGGTGGCCCTCCCGCTGCCCCATTACAGCTCTTTCCCTGGGAGGAGAAGGTCTTGGCCATCTTGCATCCTGAGGGCTTGACAGGAATACCTGGGGGAGTGGACTTTGGTAAGTCACAACAAGAAAAATGTCACCAAAATGCCATGTCATGCATGCTCACTGCTCACCTTGTGCCATCTTCACTGTCACTCCACTCACCAGCCCAGTGTCAACCTGCACAAAGACCCCTGTCTGGCGTCTCACAATTGAAGTAGACTCACCTGGGGGATCAACATGTGTTTAGTGTGTGTAGTGCAGGGACTGACATGGCTGCAACTCCCAGCAAGCACTGTTTCTGTAACTCCAAACACTAGAACAGTGGTCACTTCTCCAAAAACTCTTGTATGTAAAGTCACAATTGTAGTGTACTCACCTGGGAGGATAACATTTGTATAGTGTGTGTAGTACAGGGACTGACATGACTACTAAGGCCAGGAGGCATTGTTACTGTTGCTCTACTCAGCCAGCCCTGTGTTCTCTACTCAAAATCCACTTGTTAGTCCACTCTCAATTGAAGTGGACCCACCTGGGAAGATGCCATTTGTATAGTGTGTGTAGTACAGGGACTGACACCTGAACAGTGTGCACTTGCTCAAATACATTTGTTACTGAACTCTCAAGAGGAGTGTGCTCACTAGTGGGGAGAACATTGGTCAAGAGTGTGTACTAGAGTGACATGACAAACTCACAGCAGGCCCTATATCTGTAACTACATACACCAGCACATTGTTCTCTTCTCCAAAGAGAATTCCCAAATGAAGCTTACTCACCTTTGGGGATAACATTTCTCAAGTATTGGGGAGTAGTGAGAGTCACAGGACTGCAACTCACAACAAGCACTGTTGCTCCAACTCCAAACACCAGGCTAGTATTCTCCCCTCAAAAGAGCGCTGTGGCTTAACTCTCAATTGAAGTGTATTCACCTGGGAGGGTACCATTTGTACAGTGTGTAGTACAGGGAGTTACATGACTGCAATTCACAGGAGGCTGTCTTAATGTCACTCAAACCACCAGTCCAGTGTCCTCGTCTCCAAAGACACTTCTTTGGGAAATCACAAAAGAGGTGTACTCAGCTGAGGGTTTGATATTCCACAATTGTATGGCGGAGAGGTAGTGACATGGCTGCTATGGCCAGGAGGCTCTGTCTCTCCAACTCCAAACACAAGCCCAGTGTACACCTGTCCAAATACCCATATTTGTTAACTCACAATGGAAGTTTACTCTCCTCAGATGATCGAGTTTGTCTAGTGTTAGGAACTAGTTGGAGTGACCTAAATGTAAAGTCCAATGGGCCCTGTTTGCTAACTCCAATCACCAGCCCAGTGTACACTTGCCCCAGTGCACCCGTTAGTGAACTCGCAAAGGAATTTTGTTTACCTGGAAGGATCACATTTGTCTACTGTCTAGAAATAGGGGAGTGACCTGAATACAGCTCCCAGGAGGCACTGTTCAAGTGACTACAAATAGCAGAACAGTAGTCACTATTCCAAAAATCCTAGCCTGATCACTCTCAAATCATGTCTACCCACCTGGGAGGGACCAAGATACAGATCATGCTCAATTCGGAGATGTGTCTGGCCACCTAGCTCAATCTTGAACAGCTAAGCCAAGATTAAACTATTCAGGACAACTCACAGAGTGTGTAACAAATGATCAACAAGGCCTCAAGATTCATCACCTGAATGGAATTGGCTGCAGACACATTCACAATGCAGTGACCACATGATAACTCCAATCACATATACAACAAACTCCTGGGTTGGCCTGCATAATTTCAGCTAGGCCTCAAAATGGTCAAAGCCACATCCTGCCCAGCCACTATGTTGCCTGTACTGCTGGCAAGATGTAAATCTCCGCCCATCCTCCCAAGTGCAAATGAACTGCTAAATTCAGCAGCTGATGGACTTGAATGAAATTGGCACGCTTCACAAATGTCAGCGCCATACAACCAATTCCATGGGTACCATTCACAATAGAATAACCTGCAAATCAACTATGTACACGGGCTTTGCAAAATGTCACTGTAACCTTTTGGAGGTAGATGTCACAATACCACCAGTAACATTGTATCTTTGACATCAACAGGTCGAGCTACCACTGGGCACACAAAGGAGACTGCCACTATCCCCCTGGATGAAGCCCTCAGTGATGATGACACTCCTGGATGTCTGGATGTGAAGACTGGTTCTGGCCCACCGGGACAACCTGGTCAGACCCCTACTGTGAGTCTCACTGTGCCACATCAGGACCTCCCAGCCCTGTTGCCTAGACCTCACAGGCAGCCGTTTGCCCTCTGATCTGTGTCCCCAGTACAGTGGCAACCATCTCATGCCCCCCAGTCCAGGAGCCTGAGTCGCAGCACAACATCTCGGACAATGATTGTCCTGGAACCAGTAGTAGGAGGTGCCCTGTGGCAAGGACACAAGCCTGTGGAGGTAAAGTGGGTGGGAGGGGTGTTGTGGGCCACTGGGGTGAGGAGGCCACTGGGGATGCTCCTGGCCAGGACTCCATCCGCCAAGACTTGGGGGGGGGGGGAGAGGGTTACCAGGAATCCAAAGGCGTGATGGGCCTGGTAGTAACTGAACTCCAGGAGATCAAGCAGCTGCAGAGGGATATCCATAGGGATATGCTTCAACACTGTAAGGCCACCAAAACCAACCTGCCTCCCTAACATGGGTGTTGAGGGACATTAGAAGTACCCTGATCACGTATCATCAGCAACATTCTACCCCTTCCTTTGGCGCAGCAACACCAGGACCTTCTTCATCGGTGCCAGACACTGGAAGGGAGACCCTGTCAGGGGAAGAAGCTGCCATGGACCCCTCTGTCTCTGTAGCAGTAGCACCCCCCCCCCTACCAAGCACATTAGGATGTTCAGCTAAGAATCAAGGCGGTGCAGATGGCCAGGCACAACCACTAACAGCAACTGATCTCTTCCTGAAGGAACTCCTTTGTGTGCCACACAGTCACTGTTGACTGTCTTTCAACCACCTTCCATTTCCCATGGGAGGAGTACACTGGACTTTGAACTCACAATGCTATGGCAATCACTACATTGATTTCATCCACCATGATTGAATCCTTCACTTTTCTGTTCCATCCTGTCCCTTATTTTTATTCTATTCACAATAAATACCACCTATCCCAAAGATTGTGTCTTCCTGCTTTCATTTCAATTGTTGCTATGTAGAGATATCCTGCTAAGGCTTACAACCAACACACACAAACACATTGGTACAAGTGTCTGACCACACCAAACATTTTATTTCACTATACAGTACATAGGCTGTCCATATGGATAGACTGTCATAGCGAAGAATGGATGACTCATGTTGTGTCACAGTAGATATACGGAGGTACAGTTCCCCAGACCACGGAAGAAAGGGCCTTGTCAGACATTGTCATGTACAATAGAAAAACAGAGAAGTGAATGATGTCACCAGCTTGAGCCTTATCACATACAAAAAAACAACTAATCCAAAATCAAATACATCAGGATACAGACAGAGGGTAGTACAACAGTGCCTGATCACAGGTCCTTCAAAATCAATGACCATGCATCGGTGGTATGACACATATATTAGTGTTATGGCACAGGCACTGGGGCCTGCATAATGAAACATATCTACAGCTACATATAGGTCATACAAGAAGAGTGTTTATCCTGTGTGAAGGGTGAATGTCTCAATTGCACTTGATGACAACCTATTTCATGGCTACATGATCACACACATGAAGCAATCGGTTCCCCACAGCACACTAAACAAGTACAATGTGCACTTCAGTCCTTCCACCTTCACGCTGTCCAAGCCGGCTTGGCACACGCCTCATTCACCCCTAGTCTGTGACCCACATTTCCTGGAACAACCTTGTCCACTTCCTATACCGGAACAGCATCAGATACCTGCCAATGTCAAAACTCTGAAATGCCCAAATGAAGATGTAATGGTGAAGGTATCTGTACAGAGACAAAACTAGTAGCATAGATTTGAAAATAGGGGGCAAATCACATAGCAAGCATCTGGGAATGAAGTTACATTGCTATGAGACTGACACAAACAAAGCAGGTACATCAAGGTGGGGATATGTCATGGGTTAACTCTTCAAGCACCCTTTGGCTGAATGTTGCTGAGCATTGGTTCCCCACTGTTATGCCAAAACACTACTCCACACATTCTGACAACTACAGTTCTTCGTACAGTCAGTCATTACATCACATGATATACTCATGAAAAGTAGTTATTGATGAGATCTTCCCACAAGTCTGCTCCTTCCTCTTCACCACTGTCATCCTCACATGGCATTTCAGGAGGCTCACCCGGCATTGCAGACTGCCCTTTATCTGGGATGTATGGGATGCTCCTCCTCTGGGTAATGTTGTGGAGCATGCAGCAGGCAGGCAAGAATTGGCTTACACACTTTCCAGGTGTGTAGAGGAGGGATCCACCAGTCTGGTCCAGACACCTAAATCTGACCTTCAGGAGCCCAAAAGCCTTGTTCTTACATGGACCTCATTGAAGCGGACTTCCCCTGCCCCACTTGGATTTCTCAGTGGCATCAACCAAAAACGGTTTGGAGATGCTCAGTCTCCTGTTAAGGAATGGGACATATGTGCAACAATGAGCCGTCTCATCAAATTTCTCACCAGACATTGCACACACAAACAGGACAGATGTGACTTACCAACCAACCAGGCTCTCTCTGGGTACAGTTGTGACATCAGCTGGGGAATCCTGCCGTTCTGCATAATGAAGGCATCATAGACTGAACCTGGAAAATGGGCACACACATGTGAAATGTATAGGTCCGCCAAACATACAACTTTGTTGATTGAATGGAAGGTCTTTCATTTGCGATATACTTGTTCATTGGCATGCGTGGTGACCAAGCCAACATGTGTGCCATCAATAGCCCCCACTACATGTGGGATGTGTGCAAAACCATAAGCCAGCCATCACATGGGCTAAATCCCCATGTCCGGGAAACTGGATGTAGCCATCCAGGTGTTTCAACATTGCTGAGAGGACATCCTTCAACACCAGACTGAACATGGGTCGGGACATACCACTGGTTTGGGTCACTGTATGTTGGAAGGACCTTGTGACTAAAGTGCAACACTGACATGACTTGTACAATGGGCAGTAAGTTATTTTGATTACTAGCAGCTGGCATCCGATTTGGCTCCAACTGACAACATAGATCCTATATTGTTTGCCGATTCTGATGATATAGGAGGGTGATGTGTCTTTCTTCTATGTCCTGAAGGTCTGGCCGTAGACTGGTGGTTGTCACATCCTCCCTCTCCCTTGGTATCTATATATGACAGGAAATGAGTTCTGACATTACATTGTGTTCATAGCAACATACATGATGCATGTCAAGGTTACCATGTGACAAGTCAATTTAGAAGGGATGGACCTGGCAAACAGTACACATCACAGCTGCTAATGACACAAGTGTCACGTTACCCCATTGGTTTGTCACACATGTGTACACATCGTGTATCTGGGCCTAAATCAAAAATGTGCATCACAATTGTCACTTGGAATGTGACTGGATGTCCCAAGCACAAAAATGACCTTAGACTGGAGTAGATTGTCAAGCGTGAACATGGCGGACATGACCACCATGTTTTGCAAAATCCCTCACTTGACTCCTGACACTGCTGCCAGCAACACCTCCACTACTGAGCTGCTGTGTACCGCCTCTCGGAGCAATTATGCCATGTCCAGCAGGTGATAGGGCCCCTGCCTTCTCTACAGAGGAATTGGAGAGGCTGGTGACTGAGGTCCTACCCCTGTATAAATAACTCTATGGTGTACCAGAGGAGCAGGTAAGTACCTTATATGCACAGTTGTTTCTGTACCTCATCCTTTCCCTCCTTACAGGCTAGAATGTGCCCATGTGTGGCAGATCAATACTCATATGCCTGTTGGTGCAGACTTTGTGGCATCAATGGGAGAGTCAATTTGCATGTATTGGTGGCCAGTGCCACATATTGAGTTAAATCACATTGTGGTGTGTGTGTTTATTGTGTTCCCTGATCCAGTTTGTGTTGCATGCACATAGCTAGGTGAGTTGGCATTATAGCCATCCACTTGCATCTCTTTCCTCATGCATGTTGCATATGTGAGACACATATATGAGCATGACAGAATGAGCTGAGTACACATCTTGTGTGTGTCAGTTGTGAGTAATGTAAGCTTATGTGTATGTTGCCACAGGGATTTCTTTGCACATCTGCCCTTACTAGACTGTAAGGCATGTCATCACTCTCTCTGCTTACCAGGTTGCCACACACCCCACATGCCAATTTGCTTTTGGCTACATGATGGACTGTCGTGCATGGAAGTGATGGGAATGGAGTGTCATGTAGGTTCAGTCTGCTCAGCCTGCAGAGGCCAAGGCCTGTCACATGTGTCTCCCATTATGGGTCCTAGTCCAGGCTGGGGTATAGTCACTGTGGCTATGCAACTGTGGCACTGTGCCCACTCCCTGTACCCCAGAAGATCCAGGCATGTGCCCAATATGAGGCTCTGGTGTAAAAACCTGCCCAGAATATCTATTTCCTTTGTTCAAATTGGGAATTTGCACAGGGGTGGGTTGCTGATCTGTGACAGGTGTGCACTTTGCATCATTATCAATGTGTATCTTTGACTCCTGACAGGTCCCTTACTCCCACAGCCCTATTGTCACCTTCATACAGGTCATATTTACTTGTGTTGTGCAGGCTCATTGCATAACTGACATTTGCAGACAGTGTGTTGATTCCTAAGAGACCATAATATGTGATTCAGTAGCTTGGTGCAAAGCAGAAACTGGTCAACGCATGCCTTTGTTTGTTGGATGCGATCTTTGTAGGATGGACACATGTCCAAAAGTGTATTCTGTGGCACAGATGCATAGCTCAGACCCCACCCACTGAAGTGGCATGAGTCTGCATTTATTATAGTAAATGGACACGGTAGACACTGTCTGTACCCACCATGCCAGTCTCTTCATTGTTATTCATGTGTGATGTTTGAGTTTGTACTCTGCCAGTAGCCTGTAGTGACTGTATGCAGAGTCATTGTCACAGAGTGTGAATGTGTTGCTCCATTCATGCCTAAGGAGTCTACATTTTAGAAAGCCACAGAAGTGTGATGTGTCTCATAGTGGCTCACATCTCAGTTAGGTTGCTAGAGTACATCCCACAAGATGTCAGTAAGCCTGCCTAGTGATTGGTCTGAGCAGGGTGGTGGGTTAGTCTGCAGATTGGGATTGTACTTATTGGCTTGTATGTGTGACACTTGGGGAGTATTGACAAAATGGGGAAGTTCTAGCTTGATGTAACTGACTTCTATGTGACTGAGCCATCAGTGATAAAACATGTGATCATAGTCTTTTGAATTGTCTTTTGAATCCATGCAGGTCAACACCAATTAAAAGAAAGGGATATGGAGAGCCATCGCCAAGAAGGTGTGGGACCTGGGGGTCCACAGCCAGCGAAGCGTCCACTGAAGAAAGAGGTGGGAGTACCTGAGATGCTAGCCAGGAAGATCACAGAGGCCCAGCTTCGGGTGTCCTCTAAATGTCGGTGAGGTGCCTGTCGGACCATGACCCCTCCCTCCCCCAATGGCCTGTATTCGGGTGGTGGCCTATCCATAGACTGATGGGTGTTTGAGGGCAGCACAGCAGCCAGAAAGGGTTGCATACAGGGCATATTCCTGCCTGTCTTGTTGCCAAGTTATTGAGTAAGGTTCTGACTGCTCCCCCTGATAATTAGGGATGAGCCATGTGTCACACATTAGAGGAGAGATTTTTTTGTCTTGACATGTAGTGTGTTTTGTACTGATGTACCTTGCCTATTGACCATGGGGGACCTGGGAGAAAACTGGGTGGAATCCTCACATCACTTGCTCTGAAAGGACCCCATATGGCTATGTACAGTTATCAATCATGTTCTGTTTGTTGTAGTGTGTGCATTTTCTATGCAGCAAACCACTACTCCTCAGTGTTCCAGGCCACAGGTAAGTAAGTGATGGATTACTGTCCTCAGCCATGAGTCTATGTAACTGTGTATGTTGGCATCAGCCACCGAGAAGCTTGTTTCCTCTGTGTATGATGGTTGCTGGTACCTCACTGCAGTCTGTGATGTGAAGATGTCCAACATACATGTGACAGGGCTTACTATGTTCTTTGTGTGCAGCTATAGATCACTACTTGTCCTTGGTTAGTGGGGAATAGCAATTGATATCATGTCATCACTGTTGCCAGCAATCCTTGTTCCTGCATGTCAGCATGTGTCTCTTTAGAAAACATTTGTAAGCTGCAGTTTCGTTCATGGTCAACCTACATTGATGTGATGATGTCTGTATTCCCTCACATATATATGCATTGGCAAGCAGTTTTTGGAATAGTATATTTACAATGGGGGGGGGTACATTTCATGTTGTGCCACATACAGGAGTGTCACCATTGTTTATTGGCTAACACATTCCCTAATGCATCATGGCATGTCATTTGGCATGTACAACTGCAGTAACAATGAGGGCCAGGACAGGTAAACCTAGAGTTTTAGCCACAATGTGAACATCCATGACCCTGGTGTGGCATCAGGTGGAAAAATGCTCTGCACATGTGTAATGGTTAAGGTATGTGCCCTGAATGTTTACATGCATCATGGAGTGACTTGCAGTTAAGTTTTAGATACATGTTTGAGTACAGGCATTCACCCACAGACAGGCATCTGTGTTTGCATGACCAAGATAGGGATGGTGAAGTAGCTTCCCTTTGGGCAACATGTTGTGGGTCTTCTACAAGTCCTTGCAACTTCTGTGTCTCTCGAACATGCAAAGGACTAATGGTTGCTACTGATGCCCTCATAGTATCTCATTATAAGGGGTGCCAGACATTAGTGGTGATTACCCTGGGACTTGCTGATTCATTGTGTGGTATATTTTGGTGACATCTCTTCCTGATATATTGCACAGGAAGTCTACAGTGTTCATTTCCATGCCACATGTGGCCTATTCGTATGACATTGATACTACCTCCTTGACTCTATTGGGACAAATATCACTTGGTGAAGTGTACATTGTTGAGATATTCCCAGTGTGACATGGATATTTCCATGTCACCTTCTCCAGGCTATTGTACTTTTGTCATCAACATGGCTGAATTTTGGAGCATCATTTCTTATCATTTCCAATGACCACTCCCTACTGGTGGAAGACCCATCAGGGCATCCCTTTGAACCATCTTTGTCCGCCCCCCTGTTCTATCACCACCCTCCCTGTTGCTCCCCTCCCAGTTGGCCGTGCCCGCTCAACCAAATGGGTGGTTGTCTCCTTTGCCGGAGGAACCTCCGCCTCAACCCCTGTTACCTCTGCTGCCCACTGTGAGGAGGCTATTGGTCTCCTGAAAAGTATCTCTGTGGGTCAGTCAGCCATTGTGAATGCCATCCAGGGATTGGCAAGTCAGTTACAACAGACTAATGCATTCCTGGAAGGCATTTATGGTGCAATGTCTGGCCTACAGAGGTCTTTTCAGGCTCTTGCTTCCTCACTGATGGCAGCCAGTCACCCCACACCTATCGTTCCCCCCTCCAACTCCCTCATCCCATTTAAAAAAAAACCTTTCCCTACCTACCCAAAGCACACAGACAGATCTGCAGGCATCCATATCAACAGCCTAGAGGAGCACACACTAACACAAGCACCACAAAAATCACTCTGGCACACTTACAAACAACAGCAACCCACAGACACAACAGCACTCAGAACTTCCCTGGATACCCCCACCCCCAGCATTAAGCACACTACATCCAGCATACCCACAGGCACCACACCAATGGTCAGTGACACAACCACCACGCCCATCCTACCCTCAAACACCACCCCAGCAGACCCACAGACATCCATCACAAGCACCACACCCGCAGACACCACAACTACAGACACAGACATCCACCACATCCAGCCCACCCACAGTCACCTCCCCAACAGCCTCTGCCCCCGCAAGCATCCATAACTCAACCCCCTGAAGAAGAAGCCCACCCCTCCCAAGAAGACCATTCCTCCCAAGACCACCCCCTCCCAAACCAGACCTCCCCACCTGCCCCCCAGATAATCCCTGACGTGCCTGCCAGCCCCCTTGATGGCCCTTCCAGTGGAGGTTCCCTGGTAGTTAAGGATTCAAGTTTGAGCGCAGTCATGTGCATGAACATTTGCTCATGGACTGGCCAATGGCCTTGGACATTTTCTTTGTTATTAAACCCAACCAGTTGGGTTTTTTTGGGTATACATTTGTCCTGCAATTCTTTTTCTATCTTTATATTGTTCCTGAGTGATTTGTGTTGGGTGGCTAGAGTTGTGGGTGTTTGAACCTGTTTGCTGCTCCATTTGCTGTTGATTGGAGTATGTGACTTTGTGGGCAGTACTCTTGTCCCCCAAGAGAGGGGTGCATGTTGAGTGTACGGATGTGTGCATGTAAATGCAATCTTGGTGTAATAACATTGTGTAATGTTTGTTGTGGTAAGTATGTCATCTTGTGTTGTCCGTTGTGAGCATGTATGGTTTTGAACTTGTCCCCCTGATGTGGCTTATATAGTCATCTGTTGTGCATCAGCTTGAGTTTTGTTTGTGCGGACATTGAGAAATGTGTGTAAGTGATAACAGTCCGTGGCCTGTGTAGAATGTGAGTGTGTAAGTGGTTGAGGTAAATGTGATGTTTGTTTGTTGTAGGTGATGTGTATGGCAATGTTGTGTAGCCTTCTCTGTCTCTGTGCCTGAGATGTGTGGCTGTTTATTTTTGGGTATTCTTGCAGTGCAGTGTGAGTGAGCTGGCCAAAGAGGGCATATCGTGACTGTGAATGTGTCAGTCTTGATGTATGTGTTGGACTGCGTATGGGATGTGACATGTAAGTGGTGCCCGTGGTGTGCCCCCATATGATGTGGACGACGGCGCTACAATCTGTTTGAGGTTTCTGATACAGGTAGATGTGCATATTTACGGTCGGTGGCATCCATGGCGGCATTGGTGTTGTGAACCTTTGAGGATCAGCAGCAGCAGCAGGACATGTGCGATGGGCTTCATGGCAGCAGCAAACGAGTGAGGCTGCCTGCAGGTGAGTGTCTCCCTTTTTACTGTCCATTTCCACCTTGTGAGATGTGGTGGTTGGACCGCCACGGTCACAATGACCATGTGCAACCTCGAAATATGTCCGGCAGAAACACAGGCTCTACTGGTCTGCTGGTGCAGCCTTGTGACCATGGTAGTCTTTGCTGCCTGGCGGTGCTGGTGGAACCGCAGCGGTCCTTGGTCATAGGCCCACATGACTCACAATATGGTGGTCTGACCACCATCTCAACGCCAGATGGACAACCAACACCACCATGGCGGTCGAGGGACCGCCAAACTCTTAGTGAAGCCCTTAATGTTCCAATGGTAAACTTGTGTAAAGTTAGCAAGTTTTGTGTGACCTGAAATTAGAAAGACAACACATAGCTCAGCTTTGCAAGTTTTCTAGGATAATTTTACCATCCTGGAATCATCCTGAGGGTGAAATAGGACCGAGGTCCAGTGGTGCACATTCAAGGTCTGAGGGCCACAACATGGCAGGCCCTATCCACAATGGTATTTGGATACATGAGGTAGTACTCCTGCTAGGACATCATGTTAAATGCCTGAGCGACTTCGCCCCATATCAACTAAAATGAGAATACCGGATAATATGCGGAGAGCATTCATGCTCAAGAAGAAAGGACTGTGCCTTCTTTGCACATTTACAAATAGAGAGTTGGACTTTTCGGGGCTGATGTTCAAAGACATTTATGAGTAGATGTAGTACTCCTCCTCTCATACGAATTCACGTAGTCATAAACGACTTTGTGACCAGCCCCGTTGTCTTCCAGAATAAACAATGAATATGCAAATAAACGTCCATTCCCATCACTTGACGGTACATTTTTCTCATGTAAATAATTGGGAATCTTACATTCCCTCAATGATTGATAGCAAGTAACTTTGACCTAAACAGTAGCAGTCAGGGAAGTTAAATTCCGATTTCTGTAAGACCTCTTTTAAGCATCATGCTGCTTTTTAAGTGTTATTTCTTCTAACAACCTGTGAACTGCTACCCACGCTGCAGTGGCTCACTTGAACGGATCTCTTGCACACCACATAAATATCTGTAGAAACCCACACAGAAACTAAGAACAAGAGTCATTGTTCTTTGCGGTTCCTGACTTTTTTTATTAGGTGACACAGAGGGATAACAAATGGTTCTGTTGATCAAAAATCTACATTTCATTTGTGTTCATGGACCATATAGTCGTAACAAGTCATGCAGTATAACTAATAGCGCACATCCCAATTATGTTATGTCTAAAACATTACACCACCACGCAGACTAAACGCGTACAGTTTATCTTTAAAATCCCTCAATGGCACTTTAACACAAAAGTTAAAGTAATAAAACTCTACAGATGGCACTTTCTGCCCCCGACTGAATATTGTCTGTGTTCATACAATAAATAACATCTGATAACTAATACTATGCGGTCTAATAATAGTGACCCAGATCAACAAAGGAACCACATTAGTGATAAGTCTTTAAAAAGTCCTAAGTCTTGTTAAGAAAAATGGATTTATATTCACCTGAATTTGAAGTTCAAGTTGGAAGTGTCAGATTTTTACAACCTACTTGGAAAGCTACGCCTAAGAATAATCAGAGTCTAGGGCTTTTCCTGTTTCTTCATTTTCCATACATATTTTGTATTTATACAGCACATTGCGAATGTAGCGTACAGGTACAGAGGAGCACAAGCATTCAATAATAAATGACATTAACAGGTTTTGTAAAAAGCTGCTCCACTGCTTAAATCGTAATAACAATAATAATATGAAATAAGCACTGGCGCCCACGGTTTTACTTAGGAGAAAGGCTGCTGGTGCAACCAAATGCCTAGGTTATCAAAAATCACAACTGTGTAGATTTGATCATTTCATGTCTTTTTCTTCTACCTGTCCACACTTCCCATCTCTTACTCGGATTCTCGCAGGATCTTAATTTATTTCAATTTTCCCCTTTATCAACTTTTTCTTTCCTCGTTCTTGCTGCTTTTTCTTGCTTTCTTTCTCCTACTCTGGGTCAAACTTTAATTATTGAAAATAAATACCAGAACCCAGTGCCCCACCCCACCCTCTGTAGCCACCATAAAAACTAAGAACTGAAGTTTACTCCAGGAATGGGAGTCTCTGTGGAGAGCGAATGATAAACGCCAGAACACGGCATAGGCTACTGATAAAAAAGCTTTCTTTTCAGAACTGTGAAACGTGATATAGCCCCCTTCCGGGCGGACATAGAGGCCCTCGTTATGAGTGCCTGCCTGGGAAGGTGATTGCTATCGCACCTTTTAAATTCCAATCCACGAATATAGGATTTCAAAAGGTGCGATAATTATTGTATATTACAAGTTGTGCCTTTTAAAATGGGATATAACATGAGGATGTTGGTGCCTTGTGCCCCGAAATTTCCGTGTAACAGTATTTACAGTGAATTTGCCCCTGTAAAGTTCGGCATGTTTCACATGCTGAAAATTACCTGGAGAGTATTGCAAGGCAAGTGGCAACTCCCATAAAACTCGCAGTTGTGATTTCTATGCAAACTGTAGTTTACAATGCGCTCGAACGGGTCCCTCATAATGAGGGCCTACTAGTTAGAGAATGCTAGAGGGAGTAAAACTGTACTCTGAAAGCTTATCTCCCATGAAGGTAAATAAACACATCATCGATGGCAACAGTTTGCCACAATCGTATGCTTTGTTCAACCTTCCCATTAATTTGCATTTCACACACAAATGTACAGAGTGATTTTCACATTAAAGTTCACCATCATTAATGTAGACCTTGATGTAAATGATTAAGATGGAAAGTGTTCCTTTGGCTGCTGTGCTCTTTTCCTCTTTCTCTCCTTTCAGGAGCCAAACTGTAACTGGCA
Organism: Pleurodeles waltl; assembly: GCF_031143425.1. Lineage (NCBI taxonomy): Eukaryota > Metazoa > Chordata > Amphibia > Caudata > Salamandridae > Pleurodeles > Pleurodeles waltl. The sequence goes on along the minus strand of NC_090444.1, from coordinate 1,057,139,606 downwards.
ACTTTTAATCAAATAGATTTTCTTGTTTAAAGTTTCTGTGTGAATGCTTATCTGGTTTCATGGAGTTTCATGGAGAGCTGAAAGATGCATCTCCATGCCTATGCTTAAAACACACCAACCTAGATGAATCATCTTACTAGAAAATATCTCTTAAAGGTCATACAGCTGAGGCGTCCATTGTTTGATGGCTAGGAAGAGGGATTAAACCAAGATATTGTTAAATGTTTGACTCTGATTGGCCTTTCCTCCATGGGAATTGCGGGGTGTTTCATACTGTTAAGAAATGTGTTTTCATTGTGCATTGGTGAACCAGTTAGATTCAGATGCTGACTTCCACTCTCATGAGACTGGATAATTACTTTTGCTTCTACCCAAAGAACTAGACTTCTTAGCAAATCCATTCTCATTCACTCGAATAAATATTTATTTGATCCTGCCTTTTGAAGTCTTTACTGGCTCACACCTTCTGCTTGATTTCTCTCCAATTCACCCAACTGTCTAGCTTAGTTTATCAGGACATTTTCCTTCATAGGAAGCTGAATTTGCTCAATTTGATGTATGACAACTTTGGGCAGTTTGTCTTTGTATTTGCTGATTTTGATTGATATGGCTAATGATTTGACAACATTTAATTATTCGAGTTTGTAACTTTAATAATATGCTAATAAACCTTCGTGGTTTGCAAGTCGCCTATCCTCAGCCATCATTGTGGGGCCTAATGTGCTTCACTGCCATTGATGAATAATCTTGTGGAAGCCATGCATCAGTCCAGGACTAAAGTTCTATCTGCTGAAGTACAGCTTGTACTTAAGTTTGCACCAATGATCTGCATGGTGCAAATCTGCTCTAAATTGCATGTATGCAGCAATCACTGCCACTGATGAGGTGCTAGTAAACACCTTTATCAGAAAATACTCAAGCATGTGATAAGTGAAAACTCAATTTGAATAGAATTCACTTGAAGCTGGAGGAGCACTTGGAATGGATTGAAAAGGTTAACATGGCACCTAATGACTGCTATACCCATAGTGTATTTAAGTGCATCTGCATACCACGTTTTATATCTCATATTAAAATGTTTTTCTCATTCGAGAATTTCCAAGCTTTTTACAGTTCACGACTCTTTTATTATGTGACACATAGGGATAAAAAGTGGTTCTGGGCAGCAAAAGCCTGTTTTTTTATTTGTGTTCATGGCTCATATATTAGCAACCGAGTCATGCAGTTTAACTAATCGCTCACATCACAATTATGTTATGTCTAAAACATTATACCATTGCGCAGACTAACCGCTTACAGTTTATCTTTTGTAGCAAAGTGTCACTGAGGGAGTTTGAAAGCAATAAAACTCTGCAGATGGCACTTTCAGTCTTTGATTGAATTTTGTATTTGCCAATAAAATAAATGACATTTCATAACTAGTACTATGCGGTTGAATAATAGTAACCCAGATCAACAGAGGAACCACCTTAGTGATAAAAGCCTTTAAAATGTCCAAAGTCTTGTTCAGAAAAAAGGATTTATATTCACCCGAATTAGAAGTTCAAGTTCGAAGTGTCAGATTTTTACAACCGCTTGGAAAGCTTTCCAGCACCCTAGCATAATCAGGCAGCCTGAATAGGGCTTTTCCTGTTTCTTGCTTTTCAATGCATTTCTGATTCATACAGCACTTTGCACATGTAACATTCAGGGACAGAGGAGTGCAAGCATTCAATAATAGATTATGTTCACCGGTTTTGTAAAGAGCTAAACAAGTGCTCCATTCATAATAATCACATTAGTAGTAGTAGTAGGAATAATAATAATAATTGCCGGAGTATCCAAATGCCGAGGTTATCAAAAATCACAACTGTGTAGATTTGACTATATCTCATGCCTTTCCTTCCACCAGTCCACACTTTCTCATCTCTAATTCTCATTCTTGAAGTATCTTTATTTATCACTGGTTTCTCTTGTATGGCCTTTTTACTAACTTTCTTTTCCTCCTTTTCTGCTTTCCTGTCTCCCGCTCTGGGTCAAAGCTTAAGTATTGAAAATAAAATCTTATAACCCAATGCCGACCTACTGAGGCCACCGGAAAAACTGTTACTCAAGAAAGGGGTGTCACTGTGGCTAGTGAATGATGGATGGCAGCACAAGGCAACTGATGAAACTGGCTAGCCTTCAGAGCTTTGTGGAGCGTGATATAAGCCCCATTCGAGGTGAATACAGAGGCCCTCATTACGAGTGCCTGGCTGGGAAGGTGATTATTATCACACCTGTTAAAAATCAATTCCACGGGGATCAGAATTTAAAAGGTGCGATAATTGTCACCTAATACAAGTTGTGCCCTTTCAAATGTCAAATGGGGCATTAGTTGCGGATTTTGGTGCCTTGCGGAACATAATCCATATGTAATAATATATACCGAGCATTTTCTCGGGTACATTTTGGCAGAATTCACTTGTTGAAACTTACCAAGGGAAAATTGCGAGGCATGTGGTAACTACCACAAAACGTATAATTCCTATTAATCCACAAACAGTAGTTTATACAGGGATTGGAAAATAACGAGCCACTCATAATGAGGGCCTAATAGAGAATACCAGACGAAGGAAGCCTGTACTCTGAAAGTTTATCCCCTATATTGGGACAAGAGGCATCATAAATCTTCTTGAAATATATATACACATTAGTAGACATCTGTAGCAGAAAATGCTGACAAATGTGAAAAGACAACTTGAACAAAATCCATTAGAAGATGGAGGAGACCTTGCTTTGGATTGTAAAGGTAGTCATGGCATCTCATGGCTTCTTTTTCCATAATGTATTTAAGTGCATCTACATCCCAGTTATTATACCACTTTTAAAAATGGCTTTCTCATTCATTTGAGTATTTGCAAGAACCTGCTCCCAAGCACCTGACTCACAAATTACACCATAGAATCTAGTTTTTCAAAGAATATTTAAAAATGAACAAAGCCGAAAGATGATTTAGTCCTGATCCTCTACCTTGTGTATATCTTGATGTACATGTAGGGAAAGGTAAGTGTGATATGAAGAGCCTCTATGAAATTGGCCATCGCCAAATAGATTTTCAGCTCGCACTGACAATCTACTGTCAGTTTGCCTTTTCTTCAATTTGTTTGATGGTGTCATTTTTTATCTTTTTGATTGATTCAATTGCCATAGAAAGCTAAGCTACCAAGACAACTCATCTCCAGATGAGTTGTCTTGGCAGGTTAGCGTTTTATGGCAATTGAATAAAATTGCCGTTACTGGCTTTCCAAAGTCAATAAAGCGATTTTTTTCCTGGCTGTGGATCGCGGCATAGCCGTGATCTTCGGCCAGGAAATGGCACTATGCAACCAGGAATTGTTTATGTGGGCAGTCAGTGCTCGTGTAAGTGGGTTGGCCCCCACTCTGGGCATAATTTTTGATTAAAAAAAAAAAAAGGCCTCACCCTGAGTTAATACTGGTTAAACTTACCTATTTTGATAGTTAGAGAAATTATATACGCAGTTAGAATTATTAAATGATGAGACGTTGAGCCTTTATCCAACCTCTTTTTCCAAAGCAACCACAAAATTTAGAAACTACCTTGATTATTATTTATAATATTAGTCTGACTACAATTTAACAGTCTTAGTCAAATGAGTCATCAACTTACAGACCAAACTTCAATGCATGGGATAATATAAAATGGATGCAGACAGGAGAAATGTGTGTCTAACTTCGACTTACAAGAGGCTTGAAAATCAGCCAAGCTTATCCTCACATAGAACCCCATTCCAAGCACCACTTCTATATTAAAAAAATAAAATAAAAAGTAAAAATGTTGAGTTGGCCCTCTGGACACGGGCCGACCCCTATGGTGGATTATTATTATTATTATTATTATTATTTTTTTCCTACATGTGGTTGCGATCGGTCCCCAGGGAAACCAACGTATTGTAAAAACATGATAGAGAGAAAGAGACTGACTCGCATTTATTTATATATATACATATATATATATATATATATATATATATATATATATATATGTATATATATATATATATATATATATATATCTCGTTAGATGGCGCTAGGCCCTATTGAATCTGGGCCTAATGAGCCGATGGTGCATGAAAGACACGTTTTCTTGAGCTTCAAGTAGCTAATGGCCGAAGGCATTACTATAGGTTCACCTGGCAATTATACAGGATTAGTCAGGACTCTGATGAGGACAGAGACATGAATGGGTAAGAAAAGCGCACAATAGGTGTGCTTTCCCAGGGATATTACACAAGTAGAATGCATATAGTAAAGGTAGTACAGATGCACATCATCTACACTTATGGATTCAAACCCATTGGTGCCACCGAAGGACAATTACACATATGGGTCAGTGTTTGAGCTGCTTGCCATATTCATCCGCCCTCAGAACTTAGAAGATGTTCAATTTTCTGTATGATAAGTGCATTACTGCCACAGCACTGCATGTAACGGTTGCTGGGACATATGTTACATTCTCACAGACTACCCTGTTTGCCAAACACTACCCTTTGTCATAGTTTATGATGTTCTCTTTAGGCAACCTTGTGAAATTTTCCCACCATGTCTGCCTGGTTTCAAAAGTAGATATGCTTGCTCAGTTCGAGACGTAGGTCTCACAAGGCATACTCGTAGCCCCCCAACTTGCATCCACAAACTGGAAGGATTTGGATTTAGCACAGTGAGTGCGCTAAAGGTGCATGAAAAACATGTCTTCCTGAGCCTCATGTCGCTTTCATGGGAGCCATTACGCATGCCTTAGGGAATGTTCAGAAAGTAGGACGTGGTCAATTGACAGGTGGTACAATGTAGACAAACCTATTCCGTCTTGTGGTGTATGAATGTGATGGCCCCTTGTCCAGCGGTGGTAAGTTGATGTGAGTGTAGTGATTACTTGGACTGGGCCCGTGGCTGGCAGAATGAAAGTGTTGTGTGTTGTGTGTTGTGCGTTGTGCGTGAATGGCATGTGAATGGACCATAAAGTGGTTGGTGCTGGGAAGTGGCTTTATGGCTCAGCTTCAGAAGACTTGGTTTCTATATTCAGATACCCTGATAAGTAGTTATGCTTTGAAACCATAATTTCTGGAGGTGTTAAAACCAACTAGTGTGAGTGGTGGATTAACTTTAACATACTAGTACCAGGGGAGTCCAATGGTGCAGGACTTGCGTGGCTCTCACTAGCTTTCCTTCACCCAGAATCCCCTTGAAATCACAAACTTGGCATAAAAAAACACATTTTCCTTGCATTTCTGTGAGGAAAAGTCTTGAAATCTGCAGGCAGCCACAAATTTTCTACCACCCAGCACTCATCTAAGTCTCCAGAGAAAAATGTTGCCTCACTTGTGGGCAAGTGACCGCGACAGGGAAGGGCCAAAAACGTATTTTTTAAAGACATTCACCTGAGTCTTTGGTCTTGGGCTCGCCAGCCATATAGGGAAACCTACCAAACCTCAACATTTCTGAAAACTAGACACCTGGGGGTAGTCCACAGAGGTGTGGTATGTGGATTCCACAAAGTTTTCTTACTCTGAATACTCGGCAAAGGTGAAACTTTGATTAAAACACTTCGCAGCCCGCCAAGGTTGGAAAGCCGAGCGGCCGCCTATGCGGCCGCAATCCCGCCAGCCGCATTACAACATCCCCGCTGGGCCGGCAGGGATGTCGGCCGTAACATTGGAGCCGGCTCCGGTGTTGCGGCCGTGCGACGGGTGCAGCTGCACCTGTCGCGATTTTCACTGTCTGCTGTGCAGACAGTGAAAAGCAGGGTGGGGCTGTGCCTGGGGGCTACTGCACTGCCCATGCCAAGTGCATGGGCAGTGCAGGAGCCCCCAGGGGCCCCGCAACTCCACTTCCCGCCAGCCTTTCCATGGCACAGGCTGGCGGGAAGGGGAGTCATAATCCCCTGCGCTGCCCTGGTGGATTAAAACCGCCGGGACAACCATGGCAGGAAACCGCTGGTCCCAGCGGTGCGACCGCGGCGCTACTGCTGCAGTCATAATATGGCAGATTGTACCGCCAGCCTGTTGGCGGTACAATCGCCAAAACAACTGAGGCCCTATTTTCCTTGCTTTTCTGTCATGTAAACTACAGGAATGTGCAGGGATCCACAAAATTCCGACCTCCCAGTGTTTCCCCACTTGTCCTGATAAAAACACAACCCCACATGTGTGCCTGTGCCTAGTGCCCGCGTCAGGAGTAGGTGGCTCCAGGGTCAACAGTAGCCCTCATGCAAGGACTACCATTGACCCTTGCGTGATTCATTCCGGTCATGGGCACAAGGCCCAAAGGCAGGCACTTTGCCAAAAACGAGTCAGTTTTCAGTGGAAACATCTGTGTGTCCATGTTGCGTTTTGGGGCATTTTCTGTTGAGGGCACTAGGCCTACCTGCACAAGTGAGGTACCATTTTGATCAGAAGACCTGGAGGAAAACAGAATAGAAGAGCAAGTGTTATTGCCTATTGTCTTTCTCTACATTAGTGCTTCCAAATGTAAGAGTTTGTGTAAGAAAGAAGTCATTTTGAAAAAAATGCCCTGTAATTTACATGCTAGTATGGCTACCCCTGAATTCAGAGAGGTGCAAATAACCCCTGCTTCTAAACTCTATATCTTGTGCCCATTTTGGAAATACATAGGTTTCCTTGATACCTATTTTTGACTCTTTATATTTTACCAAATGAATTGCTGTATACCCGGTATACAATGAAAACCCAGTGCAAGGTGCAGCTCATTTATTGGCTCTGGGTACCTTGGGTTCTTGATGAACATACAAACCCTTTATATTCTGACAACCAGAAGGGTCCAGCAGATGGAACAACATATTGCTTTAAAAAAATCTGCCATAGTTGGAAAAAGTTACAGAAGAAAACAGACAGAAATGGCTGTTTTCTTCATCTCAATTTCAATACTTTTTTAAATTTCAACTGTTACTTTCTATAGGAAAACCTTGAAGATTCTACACAAATGACCCCTTGCTGAATTCAGAAGTGTGCCTACTTTTCAGACATATTTAGCTATGTATAATCCACCATTGGTCTAACACCCATTTCTGTCACTAACTACAAGCCGGCTAAGAGCACAAAACATAGTAAAAGTGGGGCATGTCCAGTAAAATGCCAAAACTGTGTTGAAAAATGAGTTTTTCAGTTTTAAGTCTGCCTGTTCCTGGAGACTAGGAAGATGGTGCTTTTTGCACCATAACCCCTTTGATAATCCCATTGGCAGGGGTAAAAAACAGATGCGCTCTTCTGCAGCACTTTTTCCCATTGTTCCCCCAAAAAACAAATTGTAGCTGCATTTTGGCTGATTTCTCTGTCTCCTCCAGGGGAACCCACAACTCTGGTTACCCTTAGAATCCCTAGGATATTGGTAAAAATTATGCAAATGTGGTGTGGATAGCTTATGTGGACAAAAGGTTATGTGGATCTATGTATGAACCACTCCACATAGCCAGAAAAGGGCTCAGCACTGGGGGCAGGGAAGGGGAGCAATGGGGTGGTGGGGTCCAGCAGCTAAGGGGTTAATGTGCCAACATATGTAAACACAGTTTTCACAAATGCCCCTTAAATTCTCTGCATAAACATTAAAGTCTGCCCTGCTGGCTTTAGCAATGCTGGAAAAAAGTGGCAAACAAGGATTGTTTTCTGTACAGAATCCATATTTGAGATGAAAAAAATTAAGAGGACAAACTGCATGATGATTAAATGTACTTAATCAGATGTAAAATAGCCCTTCATGTATTTCAAAGGAAGAACGTCCTAGAAGTTGGAATGAAATACGAAGGCCCATGTTTATACTTTTTCAGCACCGCATTTTCGTCATTTTTTAATGATAAAGCGGCGCAAACTAGCAAAATACAATTGTATTTTGTAAGTTTGCGCCGCTGCTGCGTACAAAAAATGACGCAAATGCAGCACTAAAAAAGTATAAATATGGGCCTAAATAGCCAATACAATGAGGCGAGAGAGTAATAGTCCTCTGGGTTAAGCCAAACCTCTCTCTGTATGTCTAAGACAATCAGTAACCAGACCTAAAATGGAGAGATTTTGTAGAAAACCATATGTGGATACTGCACACCATACTTCTATTTTTATTCTAGCTACAGAAGGTACCATCTTTGCAGAATCATAAGCAGTCAACACTACATAGTTATATTTATGTCTGGGTTTCCATGGGAAAAGCCTTTTTTGGTTTGCTAATAACAATGGTGCCATTTAACAAAACTTCACAAAACTGCCAAAAAGTGCTGCTTTTGACTAGTTTCTTCATGGAAAGTTTTGGGGTGATCCATCAAGAGTAGGCTGAGAAAGAGTGGGGGTCCCATAACATGAAATCCTTCTGCATTTTCTATACACTTTTTTTAACAGCACTACCGCAATAATTGCTGAACAGAACTAAATCATGTAAATTCATTCAGTAGTTTTTTAGAAATTAAGGATCAAAAATATTTGTACATGTCAACGTTGGGTTTCAGGGACTCTCACTGGAGTCTCTCAAACCCAATTTAAATGTTTTCCCTTGGGCCAACTTGGTCCCATGAGAGCAAGGCTTCTTCAGGAGTAGGTGCTCTTAATGGCTGGCTGCAACATGAGAAATAATGTTGCATCAGCCATTACAAGACTCGAGGACTTGCACCCCACGAATGGGCCGGGGCCCAGAGTCCTTTATTTTTGAATATTTGGTGAGGGGCGTGAGTGAAGTCTCACTCCCTGTGCCTCTATTGGGCTACAGGGACACCAACCCCTAAGGCAGATTCTTAAATAATGGGGGGGGGGGCATGCTGACCCCTTTCCCAAGCCACTATTGGGCCCTGGGGAGGGGCACACACTGGTATGAGCCCCTGGACCACATCGCTGGGCCGCAATCCCATACAGTTGTTCTTGGAGTCCACTCCTAGGGCACTGTGGTTCCCTGCGCAGGAGAGTTTGGGCATACCCTTCCTGCATTCTCCCAGGCAGTAAACTCAACTTTGCTCCCTCATGAGGGAGCAGTAAAAAGATTCTGCTACAACATGGGTGGGAGCAAAGGAAAGATGCTGCTGCCCCCAGTGACCCCTACATTGTGGGTGCCGTAGGTGGGCATCGGAGCACCCAACAACGAATGGCAGAAGGTTCTGTGGCCCCCAACTGAAAATAGAGGTGTGGGTGCCCTTGGTGGGCACAGAGGCATCCACTCAATAAAAAATAGCCAATTCCCACTGACAAACATGTGTCAGTTAGGTAGCTGGCTGGGGCTACCCACAAAAATATTTAGAAAAGGTAAAAAAAAAAGAAATGAGCAGCAGGAACTGCTCATTTATTATTCACTGCTCTGTAAAGTACTGCCCCATAATGCCCAGCAAGGGTTATTTAAATTTTTCTTTACACTGTGGGGAGCTGCACATAGTGTATCAACCCCCCAGGAACATTAAGAAACATTAAATCCATGACCCAATGGAAATTTACGATATTTTTATAAAGCGTTCCTAGCTGGAACTCTAGGCTCTTCAGCTGGGGTGCAGAGCCTCCTTTTGGTTGTTTTTATGTTTGCACTTTGTGGACAAAGAAATGTTAAACGAAAGACCCAGTGAAATGTAGGCCATAAGGCTAAACCTTGGTTTTCACCTCGTCTGTTAGAATTAAGAAAAAAGTGCAAAAGGTTAGAAAGAGCTTGGAGAAAGAATTACAGTCCCATTGATAGAGAAATATATAGGCAATCTGTCAGACTCTACCACCAAAACATTAAAGCCGCCCAGTCCTCCTACTACGGATTAAGAATAGAAAACTCCTCCTGCTCACAAAAGGACATTTTTCAGATTTTTAAGGAATTAACCATAACCCCTATGCCCTCTCCTCCCACAGAGCCCTCCACTGAATACAGTAATCTTCTGGCATCTCACTTCAAGGACAAAGTCATCAAGATATACTCTGGGTTCCCTTCTTCTCCTTCCCCAGGTACAGTAGAGCACCAAATGATGGATCCCTCCCTCTCCGGAAGCACATTAACCGTTTTTATACCTCTCACTGATACTGTTACTACCAACCTTCTTCTTCAAATTAAATCGGGCTCCCCCTTAGACCCCGCCCCTCCCTCCATCCTCTCGCGAGTTTCAGATATTGTTGTACCTCCCCTTACAAAAATACTGAATCATTCCCTATCCTTAGGTTTTCTTCCCCCTCTTTTTAAGCATGCCATCATTAAGCCTCTTTTAAAAAAAACGAAACTGGACCCATCTCTGCTGGAGAATTATAGACCCATTGCTCTCCTTCCCATTTCAACAAACATTCTGGAGAAACATGTTAACCACCAATTAACCAGCTACTTAGAGAGCCATGAACTCCTTCACCCCACTCAAATGGGTTTTAGAGCCCATCACAGCACGGAGTCAGCCCTCCTCACAGTGACGGAGTCAGCCAGGCAACTTCTGGACCGAGGGTCTCATGTAGCCATGATTCTACTTGATCTCAGCACTGCTTTTGATACGGTGGACCACAACCTTCTCAGCTGTAGGCTCTCGGAATTAGGGATAGGAGGCCTGGCATTGTCCTGGTTGTACGCTTTCGTCAAAGGTAGATCTTTTCAAGTCCTGGACCGAGCCTACCTCTCTGATATCTTTCCCTTGACTTGTGGAGTTCCCCAGGGCTCCTCCTTGAGTCCAACTCTTTTTAATGTTTATCTATCCCCGCTGGCTAAAGTGATAGCTCCCTACAATCTGTCTTTGGTCACCTATGCCGACGATACTCAACTTGTGGTGTCACTATCTAGTTCCGGGGATTCGTCGGCGGCCAACCGTTCGTGTTGTATGAAAGACATTGGAGTTTGGATGATCCAGTCTAAGCTTAAATTCAATGATGGAAAGTCAGAAGTCATTGTACTAGGCAATGCCCCCCCAGCTCCTTCGCTTTCGCTGTACTCTGAGGCCTTCAATAATCTTCCTCCTCCCAAGGACCAGGTAAAAAGCCTTGGTTTTTGGGTGGATTCTCGCCTGACCATGGATTATCAAGCAAAAAGAGTTTCCTCTACATGCTTTGGCATTTTAAGAGTCCTTAGGAAAATCTCTAATCTTCTTCCCCCTATGGCCAGAAGAATCCTTGTTCAAACTCTTATCCTTTCCCGTTTGGATTATGGGAACTCACTTTTTCTCAGCGCCCCGGCTTATGTTATAAAAAGGCTGCAAACAGTCCAGAACGCAGCTGCCAGGCTTCTTGTCAATCTTCCCAGACATTTATCCGCTAAGCCGGCTCTTTCCACACTTCACTGGCTCCCTGTTAAGCAACGCACACATTTTAAGGCCCTATGCATTGTTCACAGAGACCTGCAATATAAGGGTCCAATGTTCTTTAGAAAGCGGCTATGTCTTTATGTCCCCTCTCGAAGTCTGAGGTCCTCCTCCTCTCGACTTGTGACCATCTTGCGGTCTAAGAGAGCTTGGGGGGCTAACTCCTTCCTCACCAAGGCCGCTCGTCTCTGGAATGATCTTCCCTCTGACCTCCGTCATGAACATTCAGAACTGCTTTTTAGAAAAAAACTTAAGACTATTCTTTTCTGTAGGTAGCTCTCTCAATTCTCCTATTGCCAGCACTGGTCAGGTTAGGTTTAGCGCTGGGATGCCTTCGGGTCATTACGCGCTTTATAAATCCTTAAAACTAAACTAAACTAAGAGCCAGGACCCCAAATTTAGGCTATTGGTACTACTTGTGGGATGGGTTCTAACATGATACGTTTTGCAAGGTATGAATGGCTGGAGCTGGACAATGTGGTAGCAAGTCATTACTCTTAGCCTTTTGTCTGATATTATTGAATTAGCAACCATAGCTCAAAAGATGAATAGGTTGTCATATCTTTGATAAACAGCATACAAATTCATCATAACATGTGAAAAAAATCTAATTACACCAGTTTGGCTAAATGCAATATAATCCAAAAATATTAATGATTAATAATTGTAATAATAACAATATAGTCTTTGAAATGATAACAATACAACTTCATCTTATTCCTCATATATTGATATAGATTAAATGCATAATTTTCACTTACAAGTTCAAATAATAACAGTTGCCACATTTTACATAGGCAATGATCATCATGAGTGAACATAAACACAATTTTATTATTTACATTCATCGTCAACACCTTCTTCTGAATAGGTGTCATTATTTCTATGTCTGTTTGGTTTTCACAAGTGGGAAGTCTGCACGTCAGTGCACTTGAGGTTGTTTAGGCAGCAGGCACATGCTGGCAGTTTGCAGTTCCTAATGCAGTTGCATACTAACAGATTTAGCACAGCCCCAGGTGCTGGCTACCCCTCCATCCTGTCCACTACCAGTTGCTCTGCTACCTTGTGTTTTCCCAACTTCCACCCGGTCCCAAGTGGACCAGGTGTCTGTGGCTAATTCAGAAGACATCGCTTGCTGATAGCGGCTTGATAATTTGCACGTTTGTCATGTTTTCTTTAGACAGTCCCTGCAAGGTGGAAGTTGATGTCTGTCTGTCTTACCCTCCTTTGCGCAGAATAGGTGATATCTCAAGTCATTCATGTGATGAACCGAAAAGTTTTGTGCATACAGCAAGCACGAGAATCGCTCCAATTTATCCATTAGTTCTTCAGAGAGATCTCATTTGTCTCAGAGTTTCAAAAATGTTTCCTGTGTATGTCTGTTGGCAGACAGGATTTTGATTGCACTTACGTTTACTTTTCGCACAAATGTGCTTACTGTATCACATCCGGTAAACGTAAGGAGACCTATCCTAGCTCAAAAAACATTTTCACCAAGAGCTGAAGCTATTTTCCCAATGGCAAGGACTCACATGTGTATTTTAGAACCACATTTCAGAAGAAACAATTTAGTCATGACTCAGTTATGGAATCCCAAACACAAAATAAACACATTGATATCACCTGAGCTAATCATTCCTGCCTCATAACATTCATTAGCAGTGTGTGCAGCATGCAGAAACAACCAACCATCTGCTCCTTTGTGTGTACTGTTGAGATTGGGCACTTCGTGGCTCCCTTCAGATTTTGTAGTTTTTATCTTCACAATTTGCAAACAGTGCTTTATTCTCAAGTTTTACAAAATACTCTGGTTTTCTCGATTCGTTAACATGAAATGCGATGAGAGGTGTTTTTTTTGCCTTACCTGGCTTAGGAATTTCCTCCACTGTCTGACAACTTGGAAAGGTGAGATGCTCTTTAACTGGCACCCGAGTTCTTCCTATCCGACTGTCCTTTTGCTGTTCTTGATAGACGCCTCATTGTACGTATCAAACAAAACATAAATTATTTTACTCCTATTTCCTTTCTGCAAAGCTATGGACAAGACAGACATAGCCACCTCACCAAAGTTTGATATCTCTCCTTTTACTCCCCTCTGAACAAGAATCATACCATCAATCAGTGTGGCTGAATTTCCAGGTATTCCCTCAGCGGGGGTAACATTTTTCTGCAAATATGTTGCTAAAACAGCTTTGTTTGACCTTCTTGAGTTGCTAAAGACCATGGTAAAGGTCCTAAGGGATGAGAGTACATCCGCCATTTGAAGATTCCAATTCTGTGCTGTCACAATGATTCAACCAAATAGGGCTTTGTCTGCTTTCATGATGATTGTCCTGCCATTGTTGTTTGCCGCCTTCTTCCTGGACATGTTAGTGAAGGTTTTTAGTTTGTTCATATTCATTGGGTTATAAAACTTCTTAATAGGTTGCTTATTCTCAAGTTGCTTATGTTTGAAGTCTGTATAGCACTGTTCATCTATTTCATGCACCCTAATTTTGTCAGATACTATGCCTTGAGATGTTTATTTTGCTGTGAAGAGTCTAAAGAGATCATGTTGCTCAATAAATGGGTTTGGTCAGCTTTGAACTAGACTAACTGCTCTCATAACAGTTTCTGTCTTTTTCAATTTGGGTGTGCGTGAGTAAGATCTGATCTGTTGTTACAAACCATTTCCCTTTTCTGACCCAAAAAAGTGCTTCTGTGTTCAACCATCATATAATTTCTTTTCACAGCACCCGCCTTGAGGTTGAACCTTGTCGTTCCACCCAGAGTCTGTGTGTCTTTGTTGGCTGTTACCTCTATTGATTGATCAACCAGAATAGTAATAAGTACCATAGCCCTAAGCTAAAGCAGGAACCCTTTTACCAAGCACATAGGGCTGTGGCCAAAAGGATCTGAAGCCAGGCTCCCAGCCTCTCATTTTAAGATGTTCGATTTATTGAAATGTAGTTGCGTCATTACTCTGATAAACGCCTAAAGGAAGAGAAAGTACAGTTATGAATTGATAATTCATTCTCTGATTTATTAATGACCATTTTGCTTTGCTAAATATGTTAGATGTTGGAAAAGTGGTAGTAGGCCAATCCTCCTTATTAATAAAAAATTTAGGGGGTCATTTTGACCCTGGCGGTACAAGACCGCCGGGGCTAAAATGACGGAAGCACCGCCAACAGGCTGGCGGTGCTTCCTGGCCTATTACCACCACGGCGGAAGCACTGCAGTCGCACCGCCGGGGCCGGTGGTATTCCACCAGATTTGCCCCGGCGGTGATAATCCGCCTGGGCAGTGCTGCTAGCAGCGCTGCCCAGGGGATTATGAGTCCACGACCGCCAGCCTTTTTCTGGAAAAGGCTGGCGGTACAGGGAGTCCTGGGGCCGCTGGCATGGGCAGCGCAGGGGCCCCCTGACAGGGCCCCATGCAGCTTTTCAATGTCTGCTATGCAGACAGTGAAAAGCGCAACGGGTGCAACTGCACCCGTTGCACGGCCGCAACACCGCTGGCTCCATTTGGAGCCGGCTCCCATGTTGCGGCCCAGCAAGGATGTCCAAATGGGCACCCCGGGAGTGCGCTCGCATTGGCGGCCGCCCAGCGGTGCCAAAGTTGTAATGACCCCCATAGTCTACTGTCTCCCTTCCATTTGGCATATGAGTACACATTTTGGGGACTCTCAGATCTACTCCTGGGCTGTGGTGACAGTCTAATATTTTCAGGAGCTCTCACATGTCCAAATATACATGCATACATGTTCATAGTGTGGGCCAGGAAACGTCTGTGGAAATTAACACTTTTAATTTTTCATTTCCACCCTACAACATCATATATTCTTTGTTTGCTAAAGATTTCCTCTCACGTAATATCATATGGAAGTGGCGCACTGTTTTGTGAGAGGTTATCCGTTTCCGAGTATAAATTCAAACTGTGTGAATTCCAAATGTATTCATGCATCATTCCATGTGCAGTGCCGGCTGCTACCAGGCAGGGCTGATGGGGCAGCGCCTGGAGCCGGACCCTAATATAAAAAAAAGTGCACTTCTCTGCTGCCTCTGCCGCCACCTCACCTCTGCTGCTCCCTCCACCTCATACTTGCTTGGCTCCCCATGCAATCCAAATTGGGATTGGCCTGAGCGGGCTGAAATTCCACTCAGGGAGGGAGTGGGAGTCTGCACTTGGTCTCCACCTGGCTACCAAATGCAGCTCTGGTGAAGAGTTCCAAGTGCACATGTCAGTTTAACCAGCCTAAGACTGCCAGCCAAACTGACATGTGCACTTAGCGTGCACCACTTCTCTGCCTACCTCCTGACACTAAGGATGCTGGCCCTTCCCTGCCCTAGACAGCAGAAAAATAAAATGATGAAAATGTATTAGTTTAATTTTCTGCTGCCTTATCAGCAGTGAGGCAACACTCCTCCGCCATAGCAAAGGCCGCTCCTAGCCATGTGCTCTCCCAAGTTGAACTTAGTTCTTCAATTGAATTTATAATCTAAGCCATTGTGCTTTCAAACTAGCAACATCCTTTGTACATTACTGCAAAAGCAACCATACATTAGATAATTCATTGTTCATATTTCTAAAACTGTATATGTATGTGCTCTTCGTCATCAAAGTGTTCAGGTGTTACCCCACCACCTAGTAAGCCATCAGACTGTCTATCAATAGATGTATGGTGATGTTCAATTTACAATTAGATGGCATTTAGTCCTGTTTTGTAAACACTGGCTCATGCCTCATTTGTTTGTAAAACTTGTAATGTCTGACTCCAACTTTATGTCACTGCTGCCTCTGTGTTTAGCTGCTGCAGTGTCGAGTGGACAACAAGGCATGGCCTCCTACATCCCTAAACAGGATTTCACTAGTATGGCTCATAATGAGTGAAATGAGTGACAGATGAACTAGCCAGCTCAGTGGTCTTATATGGTTGGCCAAGTCACTCAGGCTGACAAGCCTCTACTGTATGAGGCAACCCACGCTGTGCCAGAGTGTCAGGGACATAGACTTCAGCCTTCTGTCCAAAGATGGAGCACTGGGTTGGTCTTACTATTGCACAATAACAAGTAACTCCGATGCTGCCTTGCATTGGAAAGAGCAGTGCTAGAATTAGTAGGATTGGGCTGTCTCTGGTGCCAAAAGGAAGCAGCTTCACACCACGTGGATGTGAAATTAACTGTTCAAATTACAGTCCAAGGTTTTGTAAATCAAATGACACACAGTCAGTGAGATCTGAGAGGTGCACAGCATATAGCTCTTCTCGTGTCATCAGGTAGGTCTGGAGCAGTGAACATCCACAATCTTAATTACCTTTTAGAGGTGTCACCTTGCTTTGAATGAGATAAAAGGATATTAATATTGGATAAAAAGTACAGAACTGATGGTTTCCTTCAGGTATGCATTGGTTGTGCTCTAGCTTCCCATGTCAAATGAGCTTACCACCATCCAGATGTGAGAATGCAAGGGCATGAATAGTAGTTCTGAAGTCGCTTTCTGAAAGAAATGGTTTGGCTTTCTTTAGAAGAGAGAGCTGGTACCTGACCAAATTTATGTCCATTTGTTCCTTGATGGTGAGGTTGTTGTCCAGGGTGACTTGACATGTGGTGTGTCGTAGGCCCATTTTATTCTTGTTCGGTACATATATTTTAGATTAGCTGAGGCCTGTGCCCTGTTACAAAGATAACATGCTGTGTTTTCATTTATTCATTTTAGAATAGCCTGCTTTCTGCAGTAATGTTTATAGCCTGCTTTCTGCAGTAATGTTTTTTTTCATAATCAGTTGTTATTTAGCAATATATTAGGTTATTATCATTGCTACTCATTAAGTTTTTCATTGGGTTCTTTGCCCCAGGGTTGACAAGAACGGAGTGAAACAGCACAAGATAATGCTTGGTACTGCTGCCACAAGACTGTGTAAACAATCTAACACTTAGGCACATGTTCACATCAGGCCTACTTCACAGAACAAAACATGTTTACCTTTATAAACACCATGTGGGCTAAGGGTTGTCAGAGGAGTCCTTCTGGCCAGGAATTTCCATCCATGTTGCAAGCAATTTTGCAGTTGACCTCAGCCTTGTCTCTACAGCCAGATCAGGAGACGGAGGGCAGACGCTTGTGCCAAGGTAACGAGGGGTCATTGTGTCTCTCATGGACTCCATATGGACAGATTGGGCCAACAATGCCTTGCTATAACCTAGAGATTAGGCATTAGGTAGGAATCATTTTTCCATGTTTATTGCAATAGTTTGGGGTTGTTCATTTTTGCATCACTGATTTTCACAATCCTAATTGTGTTATGTCTTATTATCCAAATCATTGTAGCTTATGCATTTTATCGTAGGTTGCAGTCTTTTCAATAAATCCTTTGAAAGCTATCCTGCATCTCCTTCTTTGCCTGTTTGTGTGTGTGTGTACGAGACTGATTGTTGATTTGGGCTAAAGGGTATGACTCTTTCACTGCGACTTCCATGAGAAGTCACTTGAGTGTCATGAGCTAGAATGCCACAAATCACTGTCATCCTATGTGTCTGGGTGAGGTACTACTAACAAGCCAGACTGGTGTGGGAGAGACTTAGTCACCCACAAGTGGTGGTGCTGCCACCCCAACTCCAACAGCCTTGTGGACTCATGAGAGTCACACAACAGGTTAAAGTTGGAGTTCAATGCCATTGAGGTTCGTGTATTTGAGTCAGGTTTGTGTTGTATCAAGTTCCTTGTTCTTGGCAAGTAAAATTAATTGTGTCTTGGTTGGGTTGCGCTTCAAGTAGGCATTGGATACTTAGGTCTGGATGATGTGCAAGCAGTATTTGAGGCTTTGAATATCTGAATCAGATGGAAGTTTCAATTAGAGTTGTGTAGTATCAGTATATTAGAGAATCTCGATGCTGTTATCTATGGGCAGAGAACTAAATGGCTCTGTGTAAAGGATGAAGATGACAGGAGGTGGTATTGAGTCCTAGGGACTCCGCAGGTGATAGGGACCTTAAGTGACTTGGAGGTCCCCAGGTGAATAAACTGGTGCCTGTTAGAAAAGTAGGAGGAGAACCAGTGAAGGGCTTGGACGGTGAATCCCATTCAAGGCTCCAGAATGCGTATTACGGTGGGTTGGTCGAAGATGTTGAAAGCAGCAGAGAGATCCAGCTGTGCCCAGCTGTTTGTGGCCTTTTTTCTAGTCAAAATTGAATTACAATAGAATGGACAGTGTAATTTCTCAAATATTCCCAAAAGAAAACAAGTGCCTGAAACCTATCCTTTTCATAGTTATTTAGGCATACAACGTTTCATCTCCCACACTTCCTACTCCAGGCTGAATGTCCATGTTAGGCAATCTGCCAAGTTTAACCTTAGTGCATATGTTCGGTTTGTAACTGATTTGCTTCCTGCTTCTTTCATCACAAGGATCTTGTTTTACATTAGTGACATTCCTTCCACACCACCTCAGATACTTTGCTGATGATTTCTCTTGCACTTTGCACAAACACGCTTATGGCAACTTTGCTGTTAGTGCACATTTATGAGTGCATGGGACGTATCTTGAATATGTGTGTTCACACAAGGCACAGCTATTGACCTGCTGTTATGCGATTTCACTTTCTAAAGTGCAATTAATTTAGAATTTTTCAATGTGAGTGCATGTGCTACTAACAGCACAGCACATAAATATCCATCAGTGCACTTGGATAAATTATGAGATATGTATGGGCTTTATCTAATGAAATCGCATAATAATAGGTGAACAGCCTTGTCCAATGCGAATATGTAGCATTATCATACAGACATGTATGGTGCAAATTAATTTTTCAACTTGCAAGCAGAGATGGAAATTTCTTTGTAGGTTTCATCTATGGGGGCATAAGCTAGGCGAATCATGCCCTTTATTGATATGTGTTAGTTAGAAAAATAAGACATGCAGTTCTAAAGAGCTCACTTGATACTGATATTAGATTTCCAGGGACACTCGAATTATGTGGCAGGGAGCACCAAATAATCTGGCATGGTTGTCTAAATTATGTAGGGGGTTCCAGCGGCTGCATGAGCTGAAAGGCTACTTAGACCCGTGGTTTCCACTCTGTGTGCCGCGGCACCCTGGTGCACCATCAGAGCTAGCCAGGGGTGTCGCACAGCAAGCACACAGTTTGGGAACCACTGTTGCCATTCCAGTCTCATCTGAATGCCTGTTCTTGCCTTCAGTCTCGGTTGTTAATTTGCATATGCCTGCTATTGTGGTTGTGTGATGGGTGTGTCAACAGAGATAAACAGCAAGCACATGCATAATTTCATAATTCTGAAAGAGCATGCACAGGAAACCAAGACAGCAGAAAAAGAAACGCGACAAGGTGGCAGCGCAACATATGTGCCGGGCCTTGCAGCAGGTAACAGAGGAGGATGCCGTGACACTGGAATCGTACCCTAGCAGCGGGCAAATGTTTATTTGGATTTGAAGTAGCACAAGCCGAGGGATTATTTATATTTAAATGAGCACAATATTAAGGTTTTAGTAAAGCTGCACAAAGGACGAAAAAGAATGCGGTCACAATATTTTGCGTTGCTTCTTTGCAGGCTATTTGTGCGATCTTTTCACTGTACAAGGAAAAGAAAGGCCATCACTTATAAAGAATTAGAAAGGGGATAATTTTGTTCTTAAATATGGCTACTAATTTGATGACATTTGCAATTCCTCGGTGTTGGATCTGTAATTCAGCGGCTGGAGCTGCAGCCATTCTACACACAGCCACTTGGATTGACTGGGGAGGCCCACTTGACTGGCTGCAACAGAACAGAATTAGTCACAAAATTAACACAAAAAAAGTAACAGTAAAATGGTTTGACAAAGTATAACTGCTGCCATTTTGCTTGGATAACCTGGCGTGGTCCAATCGACTGGCTGCCACAGAATTAATCACTAATTATCACACAATTGAAAGTAGATCAATAAAATGATAAAGTGCTAGTATAACACTAAACCAGTATATTTATACATCAAAAGCAGCAAGGGAGTTTCTCTGGGGTAAAGTCCATTTGAGTTACCCCCACACAACCCAACCTAGATGTAACATAGAATCTCCTAATTAATCAATTATACAAGCCAATGTCCTAATGGTTGAGGAACTGAGCAAAAGCTCTTTACCGATGATTGGCAAATAGTTAACAGGAGGCTGTCAGGCCACCAGCCTGACCCCTAGCTGGCTGAACTTAGAAGACACAGTGAGAACAAATTTTGTCAGCAAAATATTCAAGGCTGTGTTGTTGGGGCTATAAGAGGTAATGACTGTCTGCCAGCGCTTACATACTCCCAGTCTATGCCACTCACCCTGCAGTCTGGTCCTGTGTTCATTCAGTAATGCTGGGCAGAGGCCTACAACATGTTCTAAGGATTCTTCTCCTCTGCCACAGCTGCTGGATACTACATCCTCACTTGGGTGACACCAGCTCGTTAAATGTTTCAGAAATGGCCACTCCCCTAGCCTAAGGCCCATAAATCTTGCCTTCAACTTGGTGGAATACATACAAGAAAGGTCTGATGCTGGGGTTGCTGACTGGTAATTGCACATAAAGGCTCAAGCGTGGCAATGTTTTGCGAGTAAAGCTCTATTTGAATGAAATGACTGAAGGCGGATACATTTTTTGATACTCATTTTGAAGTTGGGGTGACAGAGGTCACTCATCAAAAGATCACTTGCATCGAGCAGTTGCTTAGATTCTTCAAGGATTCAAAGATGTGCTTTACCGGTGCTGCCACTGCTAATTTCAGACCATAGAAGAGCGTCTAGACTGTGAGCCCAGACCCTTTGTAGTTTGTAACACAGATTAAGATAGGCACCGGTGCCAACCGCCCCTTTGTCTGGTAGCTAGAATTCAAGCCTAATCTGGGCAGCGGATGAGAACCTCGGTAGGTGCAACAATTGCTTATAGATGTGTGTAACCAGTTTATTTAGCAAGCTATTGTCCATGCCTAGTAGGATTTCCCTGCCATTGGATAGTGAAGGAGTGATCTTAGTCCTTATAAATTTTAATAATAGCAAGAGGCTTGGACCTATTTGTTGCTTTAGTGATTTTGACAGCATCACCAGGAGTTTCAGGGATTTTCCTTCTACCTCTTTCTTTTGCTTCAAAAAAGAGCCTCTGGAGTCAAGGTAAACCCCTAAGTATTTATAAGATCGATCCGCTGTTATTTTATTACCATTATAATGCCAACCTCCACCCCTATATTTTTTCCTGCCAAATGTTACAACCTTTGTCTTCTTCAGATTTACCTCTAGGTTATTGATGACTGTGTAGATGTAAAGTTCGCCAAGTAGGCTTTGCAACCCCACTCTAGTATAACTGAAAAGATAAGATCATCAGCATACAGCAAATTGCTGATGCGGACACCACTATTTTTGAAGGATGGCAGTTGGTGGCGTCAAGTAGCTGCGGTAGGTCTGATAACAACAAATTAAACAGCAGGGGTGCTAAAACGCACATCTACTTTACCCCTCGAGATGTCAGGATTTTCCTGGACAAGTGTATCCTCTCCCCTAGCTTAATCCGTATCTATGTGCCTGTCTGTAGCTGAATTATGGCAGCCAGAAGCTTCAGAGGAATTCCCTAACTCTGTAGTTTAGACCACAGGGCTCCCCTTTGAACTCGGTCAAATGCTGTCTTGAATTCAACAAAGCAGCCATGATAAGAGATTTTAAAAACATTTACTTTATCCTTCAGATCCATTATTTAAACAGTAAATTGGATAGGGTGCCTGATTTAGCTGTAAACCCTGTTTGATTGAAGGGGACTAGCTGTTTTTGCTCTGTCTGTAAGTCTTCCAGGAGCAGGCTGGCGTAATATTTTGCCTTATTATCCAGCAGAACTATTAACCAGTTGTTATTAGTATTGGCTTTGGAGCCCCCTTTATGGATCAATTGAATTATGGCACCACGCCATGAATCTGGTATCAACGGAACCCTCAGGCAATGGTCAAAGAGACTAGTGAAATACCCGGCCCAAAAAGGAATGTCATTTTTCTGAAGTGCCTGTGGTAGGCAGTTAGGTCCAGGGGCCCCGTCTGTTCTTCCTTTCATTATGACATGCTCTATGCAAGATGTAAGGGAAGTCAAATCCCAATCCTCAGGGTATGAAGAGCCCTAACCTTGGGGCAGAGGGTGGACAGCCATTTTCACACTGTTTCCCTTATGAATGTCCTCCTGCTCCGTAGCCAGGAAATGCTTAGTTAGAAAGGAAGCCCACACTGCTTCCAATATGTTAGCAGAGCCCAGGCTCCTTTGATCATTTATTTGTCTATTCACCAAAGACCAAAAGTCCTTTGAGTTGGAATTTTTACTGACACAGAGGAGCTTGGCCCATAAGTGCTCTAATTGTTTACCCTTCTCAGCAAATACCACATGCCAGTACTCCCGCTGGGCCCACTTCAATTAATTAAGTAGCTCCTTATCTCCCACAGCCCTCTTAACTCACCTCAGGGCTTTATTACGTATTCTCTTGTGGTCCTTGATCATGATTGATGTAGAGGCAGTGCTAATCTGTGCTGATTTACCGATTGGTTGAGGGAATTTTGTTAGCAGCCAGGGATAAAATGAGTCAATTCAATGATCAGAGAGGCACTATGGGGATGATTTACAGTTAAGGACTCTTTGCATGTGGCCATAATTGCACTGATAATTGAACCATTCCATTTAGGGCACTTGAGGTTCTCTGTGCACATCCCACTGTGTGTCACCTGTGCTGAGGGTGAGACCACAAGGAAAATGACAAAACAATGACCTGTGGACAGAGATCCCTCTCAGCCATAGAGAGATGTAAAATACTCTACTAGGGGGTACAGGTTGGCTTTGCAGATAGTGTAGTCAAGATAGGAACAGATTTTCCTATCAGATCTTGTCCAGTTGGTGGCACATCATTATTGGAAGTGGCCAGTCATTATTGTATAGCCATGAAGCTGAACTGCAAGGCCATATGTTCACCTTGCATGCTGGGCGGACATCTACTTGGCTTAGTCTGATCCCTGACAGTTCGAATATTCCGTTGATTAAGGTCCGCATAGCTGTCTAGGCGATTCAAAATACATTTTATTAAAATCCCCAGTGATCAAATATGCTGCTTTTGGGTGATTGCTTGCTAAAGTACACAGGACTTTTATTAAACAATTAAGTTTGTCCCTTTTCTCCTTTGCATTGGGGCTGATATAAACATTAATCAATAAAATCATTTGCTGGGATCTCTGATTAATGGTCTTAATTCCTGACATGACATCATCCCAATAGTCCCTTTTATCTTGACTGAAGGGTAACTAGAAAGCCCACCTTCAGATCTATCATTCTTGTGCTTCCTGAAAGCTCAAATCCAATGCTCAAAGTAGCTCACTTTTGGGTGGCTTGACTCAGCCCAGGTCTCCCAGGGCTATGATTTTTTACGTCTTAAGGAATGCAACAGCTTCTGGCAACTGGAGTTTCTGTGTAAGACAAGTGAGGTTCCAGGAACACAAGGAACACCATAGCAGCTTGGAACAGATCAATACATGGAAATTAATTCAGTCAGGGCTTCTACTGGATAGCACTGTGGGCAACCCGGCCCAATCTCCCGTGGCAATATCAGACGTTTGCTCCATTTGTTCACTGTACTTTGTAGGGACACCGCCCGAGCACTTTTCAAAACTGAGAATGGCTTCCTCGTTCTGGGTTCTAATGGAGCAGGTGGTTTTGCTAGAATTGTGGGGCAACCTATCTCTCTAAATGGACTAATCTGAATGCCCCATGTATTATATACCTCTGCTCTAGATAATATTACCTGAGCAGAGGCTTTTCACGGCAAATGTTGCTAAGGTGGATTCCGAGGTTTGATAGCCTTTTGTGGGGAGAAACGCAATTGCTATAATGTCACTTGATCCAAACTACTCATTTCTGGGATGGACTTTAACAGCCTAGGGATATTCCCCCTATTTAAAATATCATGGGGGCCTTACATGTGGTACTCTGGACTAAATAACAGCCTACTGTTTGAGTTTGACAGGGCCATCTCTTGATTAGGGCCTTGACTTGATCCCCTGATCATGCAAGGTGACTGCTCAGTCCTGTGTGATTCCATTGTTGTGCCTTGATCGCGAAACTCGCGGAAACCATACTGCTGGTTCTTTATTTTGTGCTTTCCCTCTGCTTGAGAGGACAGGTGCCCATTGACCTTTGTTATTGTCAATCTAGTGGTGTCCATGGATAAGTGAGTTGCATCACCACCAGTGATTTTGATGGAGTCAGATTGGTTTGGGGTGGGCATCACGAGTGATCAACTGGATTCGTGTGACCTAGTCTCCCTGAGCAGACCTAGCTGGTGCAGCATCTCCACTCACACCTTGATTTAAAAGTGATTGAGTCAGCCCTTCACAACTCCATTCCATGATAACAAAGTTATGTCTTTGCTTTGTTATTCCTGGCATCCTTGGTGCAGTCTCCCCTGTCTTTTTGCCTTGGCTTCCTGTATTTTTTTTAATGTGTGTTGGACTTTTTGCTGTTTCTGGTACTCTTGGTACTTTACCACTGCTGACCAGTGCTAAAGTGCAAGTGCTCTCTGTGTAAATTGTATGTGCAATTGGCTTTTCCATGATTGCGTTATTTTATTTACTAGTAAGTCCCTAGTAAAGTGCACTAGAGGTGCTTAGGGCCTGTAAATCAAATGCAACTAGTGGGCATGCAGCACTGATTGTGTCACCCACAAGAGTAGCCCTGTAAACATGGATAAAACCTGCCACTGCAGTGTGTGTGTGTGTAGTTTTAAACTGCCATTTCGACCTGGCAAGTGTACCAGTTTGCCAGACCCAAACCTTCCCTTTTTATACATGTAAGGAACCCGTAAGGTAGACCTTAGGTAGCCCCATGGGCAGAGTTCAGTGTATGTTAAAGGTAGGACATATACTGATGTGTGTTACATGTCCTGACAGTGAATACTGGCAAATTTGGTTTTCACTGATGCAAGGCCTATCTCTCTCGTAGGTTAACATGGGGGCTGCCTTAAAATATCTTTTAAGTGCAGTTTCCTTTTGGGAGCAGATTGAGCTGTGGAGTTTGGGGTCTCTGAACTCACAATTAAAAAATCAATTTTTTGTAGAGTTAGTTTATAGATTGTCAGTATAAAAATGCCACTTTTAGAAAGTTGACATTTTCTTGCTTAAAACATTCTGTGACTCTGCCTGCTTGTGTATTCCCAGTTTGGGGTCAGACTGACAGTTGGGCTGTTTTTGAATCCCTAGTAGACAGTGACACAAAGGGAACTGGGAAGTAGCCTGTATATCCGGATGGGTCATCTGGGCTAGAGTGGAGGGAGGAGCTGACACTTAGACCTGAATGGTCTGTACCTGCCCTCACACAATGCAGTCTCCAACACCCTGGTACGAGTCTGGAGCTAGGCCTGGGCAAGACAGGATCTTGTGAATAACAGAGACTTTCCTTTGAAGGTTGCCTACTTCAAAGGCAGAAAGAGGTATAAGTAGTGGACCCAAAACCCCAGATTTTCAGATTACTTCTGCAAACAAGAGGAACCTCTGCCAAGAGTTGGAGGAGGAGTACTGCCCCTTTGCCTGTGACTGTGCTCGACTGGGTTGGCCTGCAGTTCCTGCTTCTGGGAGGACAAAGACTGGACTTTGTGGTATATTCCTGCTTGTGAAGTATCTCCAAGGCTTGGATTGAGCTTGCTCCCTGTTCTGATGTCTCAGGGCCATCAGAGACTTCCTCTACCAGCACCTGGACTCTCTGCTGAGACTCTTACTGTGCCAAGTGGTGGCTAATCCAGTCCCTGGGCCCTTGAAAGGAGAAGCTAGTGAAAAACCAAGAAGAACCGAGTACACCGACCTCGGAGGACTCCGGACTGATGCTGCTTCCGGATTCCGTTGACGACACCTACAACTGAAGCCATTGTCCTCACTGGAGTGCAATGACCATGCAGGCCTGATGCCACCGCAGCTTCGCTGAAATCCACGACTCTGTGTCCCAAAGTGCTGTGTCATCGGCATCAGTGACACCTGACCGCCAGCACCACACTGTGACAGCTGGATATCGACCCCGCCAGAGGTCCGTGGATCCAATGCTTCGCGCCAACACCACCTCACTGCCTCTGCTCCGCAGCAAAGACCCGATGCCTCACACCCACGCTCTTTTGCTCCACAGCGCCGGAACCAATGACGCACTGGATCCAGCAACGCCTCGATCTTCGACTCCGTGCACCAGCTTGTTTCTTCATTTTCACAAGGTACTGTACCTGGGGGTCTGTGTGACTCTGGGACCAGCGTCCCAAGCATCGGATTGTTGGGAACGATTCAGTCATGACACCGTAATATCACCAATGAGAAGCATTTTCTAAGTGCTATATTGAAGTTTAATCTTTAAATATTCATGACTTTGTTTATGTATGTTGGATTTGTTGTCATTTTGCTCTTGTTTTAGTCAGATAAATATGGACTATTTCTCTAACCTGGTGTTGAGTCCTTTTTTGGTGTTTTCACTGTGTTACTGTGTGTGATTGTGCAAATACTTTACACATTGCCTCTAAGATAAGCCTTACTGCTTGTGCCAAGCTACCACAGGGGTGATCAGGGGTTATTCTAGTTCTGTATCCTCCTTACCCTGACTGGAGTGAGGGTACCTGCTTCGACAGAGTGCAAACTGACTGCCAACCAGAGATCCCATATCTAATAGACTTCAACATGGGCACCTGTGTAACTAGACAGATGGCTTGACGCACCCTCTTGGGTGTTCTCCTGTTGCTTGAGAACAGAAAGCTCTATTGCCATAACTGAAGCCGACTTTGTTGGAAGCAATGGCTATAAGGGGCTACATTCTTCCCCAGTTGAATCTGCTGGATTGGGACCTTTACTAGCAAGAATTGAAAACTGGCTATGGGTTGCAGAAATAGTGGAATTACTTATATTGTTCCACTGCTTCTGAAGCCTTTTTTTTCCTCTTACTAAGGGGTCACAAAGGTGAAGGACTTGCTGTGTGTACCTCACAGGCAGCAGGCTTGTTCCTTAATGGGGGAACCTACACTACAGGGGCTGATGCTGTCAGTGACCCTGACAAAGCCTAATCAGATCCCCAGGAGAGCTGCTGTTCGCTCCGAGACCCAGGTCCTGTAGGACCAGTGCCTGGGGCCTTAAAGATATCAGTTGTTGGGACACTGGACATCAATCGATGGGCTTCTTTATCCATGCTGAAAATTGAATTTGAAACTTCCTGCACCTTTGGGCCCGAAGGGTAGCTACACCTGTCACTTGTTGGCTTAGACCAGGACTCCCATAGGGTCTCTTGATTTCAGTCAGTACTGTATTGAGAAACATCAGAAGTGAAGATAAACCTTTAATATAGGGGAACAGCAACACACTGATTGCACCTGTTCTGTGTTGGATTGTGCCCTCATGATCAACTTGTTTAAATTGTCCAATTTGCTGTCGATTCTGGCTGTAAAAATGGTCGATTAATTTAAGAGATCTACTTGCACATATAATCTGTCCGGTTGGTAATTTAAGGCTGAGGCCGTAGATTGCAGGGTTTGAAGGAATTGAGGCCAAAGTGTGTCAGGGGGGTCTGTTGTTATATCAGGGGCAAGTCTGTATTGCTGGCCTGAGCACCTATTGGGTTCTGTGCAGAAGAAGAACAGTCTCAGGATAAACTGATCATTCTATCCCATACCTTCAGGTTCATTAACAAGATTGTCTGTACTGTCCAGAAGAACAGATTTTGTAAGTGAAAGCGTTATTATGTCTCCAGTTGGAGCTCCGATCCTTTCGGCTGCAGGCGGGCTAAAGATGTTGTCGGTAATTAAAGATGACCAGCTCCCGCAGTGGGTGCCTTGCTCTTTTTCACATTTTGTTTCCCTAATTGGGAACTTACCACCCATAAGAGTTAGCCAAGTATCGCTTGTTATAATTATAGGTGAAAAGCTATGATGGGATAAATTAATCTGAGAAGCGAACTGTGGAACTGGCTGTTGATTGGGAACCAGTGTTGCAAATGATGCTTCTTTTTTTGCCATATGTCCAGTTTTTGCCAAGTCAGTCTCCTCAGACTCCTCTGGTAGGTCACTGATAATACCAAGCTCACCTGCAATGCTGGAGGGGGATTAATCATTGCATGGAATGTGAATAATGGGGTCTCCCTGCTGCATACGTTGGAGTGAGGAGTTTAAAGGAAACGTTGTCTTTTTCTACAGCTAAACTGTTACCTGCCATGTCAGTGACAGGAATCTGCAAAGACCGTGGAGGCCTGCCACACCACTGTTATGCAATGTGTCAGATGCCAAACACCTACAAGGTGTTGTCACTGATTCCAGGCTTTTGGTTTTCATGAATGATGACTCTGGGGAGAATGGCGATGAGAGGATTGATGAGGAACATTGATGGGTAAACCCTGCAGTTGGTGGGCAGGCCTCCCCTGGCTTGCCAAGGAGTTTTGTTATCCCCTTCTTGTTTCTCCTACTTTGTTGGGCTGCCTGTGGCTCTTTCCCTGTCCTCCCCGATCTTTGGTAGTATCCTGGTCTCAGGAATTGTAGCACTGCCTCACCTTCCCCCAACAAGCACTCACCACAGCACTGGGGTAGAGTTGCACGAGCATGCTAGTTCTTGTGGACTTAAAGAGTGTCTGGCCCTGGAACAGCAGCCTGCTGATTTGAGGGGATCCTTGTGTTGTAGGCTCGAGAGCTGTGTGCTTTCTAAAGGGTGATAATGAGCAGTGCTGGTGTGTGACCCAAAAATTATAGGTGCAAGCCACACCAGCCTAATTCCAGCCACCTCTGCGCCAATCCGGGATGTGACACAACCCTATGACCTTACCTTTACTTGCGCTCACCCCCACAAATGTGCCTCCACTCTGTAAGATCAACGTCTGCAACTGTCCTGTCTCTCTTGTTCCACTTATTCCACTTTATTATTCCACTACTGGTCCAGAGATGGGGGCACGAGGACACCGAATGGTGCTGCCTAGCTCTTCCTGATAGCTGCCTCCCTTCACGATCCTCCTTGTACACTTCAAGGGGGAGGCAGAGACCTGGTGATACTGGAGATGGTAATAGCTAACGTGCTGAAGTACTGAAGTGCTTAGACTGTGGGTGATAAATAGCATAGATTGATTGTAGGCTCACTTGCTCTGCAGAACAGGAGCAGGAACAGGAGCACTGAAGCTGTAAGGCAATACCACAGTGCTGACAGGGCTGCCTAATGGGGCCACCTGGTGCTGGGGCAGGCAGGTGGAGCTGGCAGTACTAGGGCACAAGAGCGCTATGTCACAGGGGCTGGTAACGGCTAGTAGCGGGCTGTGAGCAGAGCAAGCGGCACTGGCGCTAATGCTGGTGTGAGGAAATGGCTCTAGCCTTGAGCCATGTTAACAGTTCTAGCAGCCACGGGGCAGGGGAAGGCAAAGGAAGATAGAAGATGGCAGGAGGAAGCCTCATCCCCCAACCATGTGAACACGGTCAAACCAAAAAGCGATGTGGCTCCGCTCCCACCACACCCACTAACCTCTGACTCCATTCACTCCTATTGCCCAACTTGCACTTGGGTTCGAGCTCCACCCACATGTAGTGCATGCTTCCACTTGCAAAAAAATTACAAAACATTGTGATTCCATTTTTGTTCATCCTTTGCTAAAACCTTAGTAGTTTGCTCATTTAAATATAAATAATCCCTTAGTTTGTAATACTTCAAATCCAAATAAACCCTTGCCCCACTGCTCAGTTATGATTCCAGTATCACAGCCTCCTCCTCTGTTACCTGTACCAAGGCCCAGCACATATGTTGCACTGTCCCCTTGCCGTTTTTCTTTTTTCACTTTTTGTGTCCTTGGCATGCTCTTTAACCTCTTAGCTGCTGGGCCTTCCTCCCACCCCCAGTGCTGAGCCCTTTTTTGGCTATTTGGGGTAGTTCGCGCTGAAGCCTTCATACCGTTTTGTCCACATAAGCTATCCATGCCAAATTTGCGCCCTTTTTTCCAACATCATAGGGATTCTAATGGTACCCAGAGTTTGTGGTTTCCCCTGGAGGAGACCAAGAAATTAGCCAAAATACAGTGAAAATGTCGTTTTTTAAAAACAAAATGGGAAAAAAGGGCTGCGGAAGAAGGCTTGTGGTTTTTTCCCTGAAAATGGCATCAACAAAGGGTTTCTGGTGCTAAAATCACCATCTTCCCACCTTTCAGGAACAGACAGACTTAATTCAGAAAACCACATTTTTCAACGCAATTTTGGCATTTTACTGCGACATACCCCATTTTTACTATTTTTGGTGCTTTCTGCCTCCTTCCAGTTAGTGACAGGAATGGGTGTGAAACCAATGCTGGATCCCGGACAGCTAAACATTTCTGAAAAGTAGACGAAATTCTGAATTCAGCAAGGGGTCATTTGTGTAGATCCTACAAGGTTTTCCTACAGAAAATAACAGCTGAAATAAAAAAAACATTGGAAGTGAGCTGAAAAAAACAGCCATTTTTCTCCAAGTTTTACTCCGTAACTTTTTCCTGCAATGTCAGATTTTTTAAAGCAATATACCGTCACATCTGCTGGACTCTTCTGGTTGCTAGGATATATAGGGCTTGTAGTTTCATCAAGATCCCTAGGTACCCAGAGCCAATAAATGAGGTGCACCTTGGAATGGGTTTTCATTCTATACCGGGTACACAGCAATTCATTTGCTGAAATATAAAGAGTGAAAAATAGGTATCAAGAAAACCTTTGTATTTCCAAAATGGGCATAAGATAAGGTGTTGAGAAGCAGTGGTTATTTGCACATCTCTGAATTCCGGGGTGCCCATACTAGCATATGAATTACAGGCCATTTCACAAATAGACGTCTTTTTTACACACTGTCTTACATTTGGAAGGAATAAATGTAGAGAAAGGCAAGGGGAAATAACACTTGTTTTGCTACTCTGTGTTCCCCCAAGTCTCCCGATAAAAATGGTACCTCACTTGCGTGGGTAGGCCTAATGCTCACAACAGAAAACGCAACATGGACACATCACATTTTTACATTGAAATCTGACGTGTTTTTTTGCAAAGTGCCTAGCTGTAGATTTTGTCCTCTAGCTCAGCCGGCACCTAGGGAAGCTTACCAAACCTGTGCATTTTTGAAAACTAGACAACTAGGGGAATCCAGGATGGGGTGACTTGTGGGGCTCTGACTAGGTTCTGTTACCCAGAATCCTTTGCAAACCTCAAAATTTGACCACAAAAACACTTTTTCCTCTCATTTCGGTGACAGAAAGTTCTGGAGTCTGAGAGGAGCCACAAATATCCTTCCACCCAGCGTTCCCCCAAGTCTCCCGTTAAAAATGGTACCTCACTTGTGTGGGTAGGGCTGGTGCCCGCGACAGGAATAGATCACACAACGGTCAATGTTGGTCCTTACATGAGGCAGCTGTTGACCCTGGGGTGATCCATTCCTGAGGCAGGCACTAGGTATAGGCACTCAAGTGGGGTAGTGTTTTTATCAGGTCTGGTGAGGAATCACTGGGTGATAGGAATTTTGTGGATCCCAGCATATTCCTGTAGTTTGTGTGACAGAAAGTTTTTATTCAACATTTCAGCTTTGCAGGGTATGCTGGGTAAGAAAACTTTGGGGAATCCACACAAGTCACACCTCTGTGGACTCCCCCGCATGTCTAGTTTCCAAAAATGTTTGGGTTTAGTATGTTTCTCTATATGGCCGCCGAACCCAGGACCAAAAACACAGGTGCCTGCCTTACAAAACCAGTTTGTTTTGTGATAGATAATTGTGATGTGTCCACAATACAATTTGGGCGGTGGAATTTGGGGCTGAACTAAATTGGGGAGCTCCCAAGAGAGCACTCTCTCTCTATGCTTGCCGCCACATTCACCTGCTCTCTGGGTTGGGCTAACCCACTATTACCCTGTTACACGGACTGTGCTTGCGAAGGGAAAGCAGGACTGTCCTCATCACCTCACTCATAATTTACTGGAAGAGGAGTTATCGAATGGGACTCCTCCGACTGAAAAATCACTCCCAGAGTCTGCGCCATTGTCCTATCCCTCAGATGCTGTCCCAGTATCTGATGTCTCAGTCTCTGATCCTATGTCAGAGCTGTCCTCTATAACCCGAGTGACGGCAGCAGTCATCCATCAAGATGCCATCTCTGCTATTGGCTAAACTGTTGCTCTAAAACAGTAGCCTACGTAGACAGTCACAAAATCGATGGTGTGTGTGAGATACGTGCAACAGTAGAGGCCACCTTACCTGCGCTTCTTCCCTCAATCAGCACGTTCTTTCAAGACACTCAAAAAAACCATTCGTCACAGTCTTTAGCACCTCCTGCGCCCAGTCCAACATTCATTATTGGTGCTCCCACTCCCTCCTCCTCGGATTCCCTCATTACCACCCAGCAAAAGTGCCCTTCATCTCTCCATAGCCGCCCCCCACCCCGCACATACATTTCATTTGTATTATAGCGCAGGTAATGGCTGACTTTACTAATGTACTCAGCTATTGACATAAAATACAGATTTGCTCTTTGCAATAGGCATATAAACCTTCTGCGCTTATTTATGGCACTAAAACTGCCACTAGACAAAAGTCTGATCCTTTTGTAGCAGAAACATAATCACAATACTTACTTGACTTTTTTATTGCTGCCTAAAAGCTACAGTTGAAATGCGTCAGTTGACGTATGTGCATTGCTTTGAAGACGCAAGCTGCAACTGCAAGACAACTGGTGGCAAATATATATATATATATATATATATATATATATATATATATATATATATATATTACCAACAATCCTCCGGTTACATGCAGAGAGTTCCCGGACACCAAATGGAGGTCCAAAAAACTTTTATTCACCAATGCTTCCTCCCAGAACAACGCGTTTTTAGCCATAGCCTTGATCACGTAACAATTGAAAGTGTCTCACAAACCCACTATATACCACACCCGGCATACACATAAGGACAAAAAATAAAAGAAGGACTATCATGTCATCCAACTTGCTCAAGTGTGCAAATATCAGCACCATCTTGGAATGTCTAGAACGGCCCATAAGCTATACCAAAGTTGATCTTACAATTACAAAATTATCCATATTATTTGCTCTCTTTGTACATAAATTCATTAAATCTAATCATATTTTATTTATCTTTGTGGTGTTTTCATATAAAACGTTTTTGTGATAGATGTGACAGTGTAGGAGGTGTTTTGATTAGTGGTAGGTAGTAAGAGACACATATTTGCACACATGTATAGGAATTGTTTTGAATATTAATATAGGGCTGTCAAGGTATATTTGAATTATCTTTTGATATTTACAGCATTTAAAATATTTAAATATTTAATATTTAATATGGATGTCAGTCAAATGATTATAATTAATTAGGTCATGGAGAGTAATTAATGTGGATATTTTAGGAATAGAATGGTATTCAGTGCATATTATGTTTAAAAAAAAATATTTTGGACTATTTGTTATATTAATAATATTTAATATTTAATACTATATATGTAATGAAGGTAGAAAACAGCTCTGGACCATTTGGGTTATTAACAGTATTTAATATGTAATATTTATTATTGTATATGCAATATGTAAGCTATTTGAATGGTTATATAGAGATTTAATGAATTTATGTACAAAGAGAGCAAATAATATGGATAATTATAACGGGCGACCCCCTGTCCATTTCTTTTTTTTTTTTTCTTCTTTTTCTTTTTTTTATAAAATTTAGCCCCCTGGGGGGGGGGGCGCGATCGAAAGTGATTGCGCCCCCCCAGGGGACACCTACCTTTTTAAAAAAAAATATGCCCCGGGGGGGGCGTTTTCCGAGGGGGCCGACCCCCCCAAGGGAAATCCCTGGTGTCTAGTGGTGTTTCCTGGCCCCCGATCGCAGCTGTGCTGCCATCGGGGGCCAGGAAACACTTTCAAGAAGGCCTATTAAGAAAGGGGAGATTCTCCCCTTTCTTACGAGGCCTTTCTGAATGTGGAGAAGGCCGTTTGGGGCCGTTTTCCCCATCGGAGCAGGAAGCAGCCTTATGGCCGCTTCCTGCTCCGATGGGGAAATCAACAAAGTGGCGTCAGCGCACCGGGGAGACATGGAAAAGCCTCCATGTCTCCCGGGGATAAAAAAATAAAAAAATAAATCCTCAGGTGCGATGCACCTGAGGATTTATTAACCCCCTCCCTGGTGTCGGCCACTGGTCGAGACCCGCACCAGGGAGGTAGTGTGGGCGTCGGCCAGTGACCGACGCCCGCACCCAAGGGGTTAAGAATTATGTTGTTTGTCTGTTGACACACCAATCACACAACAGCAATAACAGGCATGTACAAATTAACATTCAAGACTGACGGCAAGAGCAGGCATTTAGAGGAGACTGGAATGGCAAAAGTGATTCTCAAACTTCACTTGCTGCGTGATGCCCCTGGCTAGTTTTGACAGCTCATGGGGTTGCCGCGGAGCACAGATTGGGAACTACTGCATTAGCCTCATCCCTGGCATGAGCAGCAATTATAACTGATGATTCTTCAACCCAGGGGCCATTCCCGAAAAGGTTTTCTAGGGCTTTGACTGGTTCTAATCGCAAGGATCGCATTGAACAAAATCCTTGCATTAGCACTGACCTGCAGCTGGAAGTTATTGATGTGTGCTCAGGGACTTTTAACCCCCTACCGACTAAATGGAAAAAAGGAGCCCTAAGAGAGGGTTGCTAATTGTAAAAGGCGGCCCCGCCTTGACCAGCCGCTCGCTTTGGAAGAAGACTGTAGCAGGCACCATAGGAATCATTACTTTTTGGGGAAAATGAGCATGTGCTACAGAGAGAACATCCAACCTGCCCCCATCTCAACAGACTCTGTACACCTTTACTCAACAGTTTGGACTTAAAACTCCCAAACTTTTGTGATAAGATACGTGACCATTTGAAATCTATTGAGGAAATGTTGTCCCCTATAAATGTTCAGCCCCAAGTGGGCTAGGTAGGCAATACACTCAGGGCCAGATGTATCAAAAAAACGATTTGCGTTTCTTAAATAGCAAATTTTAAGAAAACCTTATTTAAGAAATACAAAATGGTATGTATGATTTTTGTGATTCGATGATACCGCTTTCTTAAAATTCACAACTGCGATTACCGAATCGCAAAAAGAGAATCGAACCACATTTAAACCTATGGGCCTGTTGCAAATGTTTTTGCATTTCCCAAATTGCGAATTCCAGTTAGGAATTCGCAAATTAGGAAATTCAAATCCCGGGGTGCTGCTCTGCTGCACCCCAAAAATATTTTTACAGACACGTGAAGCACACACATGCCATAGGGGCATGTGTGCACTGCACATCAATTTTAAAAATGCATTAAAATTAATTTTTGAAATGTTTTAAATGCTTGATACATGTGTTTTGGAAATCGCAAATGGGAATTCTCTATTTGCGATTTCCAATTTAGAGAATCGCAATTTGCGATTCTCTAAATGGGGTCACAATTTTAAGGAATCACTATTTTAGCGATTCCCTAAAATTGCACAGCGAATGCCTTTCATACATTGCGAAAGGCATTTTTGCATTCACGAACGGCCGAATTTTGCAATTCGCTCCGTTTGTGACTGCAAAAAAGCTTGATACATCTGGCCCTTAAGACTCTCAGTAACTGCAAATTTAGAACGGCCCCACCTTATTGAGAAGCAGGTCACATCCATTCAGCCAACAGTAAATTTAGATCAGCCCCAACATGAGAATAGATATTTAGGTACTGTTTGGGCCTCATCTACACACATTTTAAAACCCTAGAGACATACCACCTCTCTCTAACCCTGAGAACCATTAGCACTTTCCTCCTGCTTGCACCCCATTTGTCCTAATGGGAATCTTCCTCCTTTTGCCCCAGGGAAGTTTGAAAATCCGACCGGGGTTGCTATAGACCTATGTCCCTACTGGATATTACATCCAAGATTCTTAGGTGGTTTCTTCTTACACGCTTAGAAAATTGGGCTGAATCGAATAATATTCTTTCACAAGTCCAATTTGGTTTCCTCCGGGGGTGGGCATGGTGGAGCAATGTTTAAACTCCTAGCAGATAAGTGTGACAAAGCCATGGGAGGTGCCTTACACTTGGCACTTATTGACCTCTCCAGTGCTTTTCTTAATGCAAATTGAGCCAAGCTGTGGAACATAATGGAATCAAGGGGGGTGGAGCAGACCTTAGTGGATGTCCTCAAGAGGTTGCATTCAAATACTACCATCAAAATCTGATGTAGACAAAATGGCAAATGCACAGATCCAATTTGAACGAGTGGAGGGGTAAGGCAAGGATGCATATTGGCCCCCTTTCTTTTCCAGTTATATATTAATTGTTTAGATCTACATTTGAAACTGGTAAAGATTTACCTGTATTGAGTGCGCGCACGATGCAGTGCATTTTTTACGCAGATGACACTGTGCTCATAGCTCAAATAGCAAATGGGTTACAGCGGCTTTTGGAATATGTTACGGCCTTCATGGGCAATTCGGATTTAAGATGTAATTTTACTAAATCTTTCATGATGGTTATGGGCACCAGAAAGACGGAATCTAGGCAACACATGGTGGGAGAGGTTATTGTTCAGAGTCCCGACCTTCTACTATCTGGGCATACCCTTTGATTTTACTTCAAATTGGATGCATTTACCTAGGACCAGAGCACACCAGTTTCAGGGTACCATTGAGGCAATTTTCCGATTTTTATTCAAGGCTGGGTGCAAAAATGATAACTAAAATGCTCCTTCTGTATAAAAGCCTTCTGTATAAAAGCAAATGTATTCTGGTGGAACTCTGAGGTACGGGAATGTGGGCACATGTTGATAGAAATTCTCCAGAACATGGAAAATAAATGTGTAAATCGCATTATTTCAGCCCCTGCCTCTTTAACCTCATTCATTGCCCATCATGAATTGGCCTAAATTATCTTAAGGATATGCTCCATCTCACCCCATTACTTCTGTGGGTTAAGATCTGGTCTTCTCCAGAAACAGCCTTTTCAAGACTGGTACTGGGAGATTGCCTGACACTTTTTGATAGTATTACTTCATTAATTTTCTGTAATTTATACACTTGGAAACACAGCCTTCACGAAGATTTCATCTCATCAGCAGCAAATAGTGAAGCAAGCATCTGAAAGATGACCAGTTAACCTTTGCCGTGGCTTTCCACTGCGTGCGACTACATATCACCATATTTTTATTAAATTTTGATCCATTTGAGCTAGACATAAAACATTTTTGTTAAAAAATGTGCAGATTATGCAGCAGACAATGGATCCTGTTGCAAAATCAGCAAATCCATAGTTATGCAAAAAAAAGTTGCAGCCGCGGAATTACATAATTCCAGTGGCCCTGTAGATGTGTTGGCATGATACAGACTTTCGGTGTTTAGAACCTCTGACCATGACCTCCAAACACAAGTTTCTTGAATAGATGCATTATTCACTGAGTCCGCAGACCTGGTAAATCTCTTAAATATTGTGTTAGCAGGCTGCAGCTCCTGCAAATTAGACAAAATGCAACAAAATGAGCACATGCAGAGAATAACATTTTGGACATCCATAGCTTTTTTCAGAAATAGCCTTTTCTTCATCACGCAAGTACACAACTTACTGAACTAGAAACAAAGCTTCTGATGCAAAAATACCCCATATTCCAAACATTTTAAAAAGCGAACACATCCATTACATATACCTCTGTGCACTCTCACGCAATAACCATGTGACAATGGTGGTTTTCAGAGGCAGTGCTGCTTGTGCTGGGAGCAGGAGCATGGGGTTGGAAGCCAAGTGTGTGCTTCTGTGCCCCATAAACCCGTTGTCGTGCAACATCTGCATGGATATAAAACCCTGACAAAGGAAGGCAGTTGGGGCCACATGTACAAAGCCTTTTTGTGGTGGCAAACGGGAAGATTCTGTGAATCCACCCGATTATGAATGAAGCCTTTCTTAAATGTACAATGCTCTCTTTGTGATTTAGTAATCTATTACCAAATCACAAATTGGATTTGTGATTCAGTATTAGGAAGGGGCGAGGTTAGGGTGCCCCTTCCTAATCCCGAATTACAGTGGTGTGTATAAATGTTTTGGGACTGAAATGTGGCTGTAAAATATTCACATTTTACCACCTACCTTCAAGTAGGTGGTAACCCATTCACAAATGGAAAGGGGTTCCCCAAGGGACCCTTTCTCTTTTGAGTCACACGGACCATTGCCTACTCTTGAAAAAAAATAAAAGAAAACTTTTCATTTTTATTTTTTAAACACAACCCACTTTCCCTTAAGGAAAAGGGGATGCATTTAAAAGAAACTGCTTTATTGAAAAGCAATCACAGATATATTTAGGAGGTAGGTCTATTCGCAACCCACTGGGAATCGCAAAATGTGGCAAACACATTTGGTACCTTGGCCTTTGCGATACCAAATAAATAATTTAAAAAAATCGTTATTTGTAATTGCAAACACTTACTTTTGTACATGTGGCCCTCATACTCTGCTGTGTACTGTACTACCATCCACTCATACGCACTCAACGCACCAACACTTTAATTACATTTCTCTGAGGTAGTGATAAGGACTAATGTAAGCCTGCAGATGTCCCTACAAATTTAGCAGCATAGGTGGAGTAGGTAGGCACCGGGGCATGTACCCGTGGACGAGGCACAGCCTACCAATTAAGGGAAGTTACAGAGCTGTCAAAACTGCCACCGGATACCCGGAGTAAAGCAAGAACTTGGGTACACAAGCAAAAAGAACTCTTATAAACATAAAAAAAACTTTTAAAACTTGCATTGTGTCAATCTGCAGTCTCTTAAATGTGGATCAAGAATTAGGGGAACATATTCTCCCCGTTCAGAACTGCACAGGACTGCGTTTTAGATGAAACAGCTTTCGTCCTGTAAGGGTAATAAAGACTAAATAATAAACTTCACAAGTGTTTCCTGTGACCGTGATAAAATCACACTCAGACCAACATCCTTTGGTTATTTAATGTGAGGTCAACGGTGCTTCGAGGTTTTTGGAACATTTTAAATAGGCTTGCTCGTTACCTTAGGATGTGCCAATTATGAACTCAGGATTTGGTTCATTGTGTCCATTGAAATCAGGGAAGAAAAGCGCTGTCCATATGGTCATTATTGCTCCGGTAATGTAATATAAGCTATTATTCCATGGCACGTTTCCCTGTGATGAATTCCGATCTTTTCCATTTGTTACCCGTCTATTACCTACATTTTGCAAATAATCCATCAACAATCTGATGCCAGAAATTGAGGGTAACATTTTTCACAAAATATTTGGTAGTTTGTGTATCGCCATATTCGTAAACTAAAATAAATGCCTTTCATACTAAGTTTTCCCTCGTACACAGTGTACCATATACAGAATTATAGTGGGGTAGTTTAAACGGGCAATTCACTGCAGTGACATCACTACAGTGGTTAACCAAAGTGTAAAACCAAAGTTGTGACCTCACCCCGGGGAAGCGCTCTTTTCCTTTTTGTTCTGCTGCCTGGATTGAGTCTCCAGAAAACCAAACACTGCTATATAACAGCAGTTGGTAGTCTCACCTGCCTTCTTATGCTTCTCCTGGATCTCCACAATCTTAAAGGAAGTGGGAGAATGTTAGCTGCACTGTGACTGTACACATTGCTTTCTCCCCTTCCACTGCAGGTTTCTTGAGACCCATCTTGAAGGGGAAATGAAGCAGCACTAACAAGTGTCTCTCAGAAGCACTTGTTAGCATGGTGCTCGGTCTCCACAACCAGTGTGAGAGCAGTGGCAGCCGGCAGAATTAACAGGGAGGGAGCAGGGGCGGGAGGGAAGCACACTCGCACTTTCAAACACACACGCACATGGACATCCATTAACAACACTCATCAACATTCAAACATACACGCACGCACCAAGCATTCATTTAAAACTATCACACACACACACACACTTACCTTCAGCCTCGGAGGTCCCATGAGGGTTGGGACTGCTGCCTTCCCTCACTGGCTGACCTTAGGTTAGCCAGTGAGGGAAGGCAGCAGTCCCAACTTTGTGACAGAGTGGGATGAGGTCAGTGAGACTGCTGACCCCACCCCACTCTGTGACGAGGTGTCACTGATTGACACTCGCCCTGGGTGCTTCAGGGCTTAAACCTGAAGCACCCAGGTCGAAGTCAATGGGTGACGCTTCCCTCGTCACGCGGGGGAGGGCCTCAAGGCCCCTTTGCTGAGCCGAGGAGGTCACACCCATAGGAGCTGTGACCTCTTCAGCCCAGCAAAGTTCAGCTCAGGCAGCCAGGAGTCTGCGCAATTCGTGCATGTCTGCTCCTGGCTGCCTGACCTGAACATGAAGCGTGTTTGTCAGGCTGACCTTTGCTCAGCCTGCCAGACACTCTTCATGAGGGGCAAAAGGTGGGGGGGGAATGGCCCCTCCGCCCTAAAGGACGGGCCGCGCCTGTGTGAGAGTGAGGAGGGCTCTTTAGACTGGAAGGAGATGGCTTTACACAGAGTCTGGTGGATGTCGGTGGCAGCAGGCAAGGTTATTTCTTATATATATTTTGAAAGTGGAGAGAGTTTTGCAGGGAGCTGTGAGTGGTATTTTTTAGTATGGAGAGAGGGTGAGAATATCTCTAGGGTGGTGCATGTGAGTGGCAGAAGGCAAGATGTTTTAAACATTTTTTACAGGTTATGTATGGTTCCTCCATTACTACTCTGCCCCACATCTTTGTTGGAAGCAGAAACAGATGATTTCATCTCCTTGTCTGTTTGGGGCACTTGAAAATCCTCAGTGAAAAACAACCCCATATTTCATATGCTCCATATTTACAATGTAGGTACCCTTGCACCATAGAGCAAGGGTGTGAGACCTGACAGACTTAAGGGGATCTCCTCCCAACTCTTTGCCTACCTTCTCCACTTTTCTGACCTTGTTTTTGCTGTTATTAGGACTCTGCACACATTACCACTGCTAACCAGTGCTAAAGTGCTTGTGCTCTCTCCTCTAAACATGGTAATATTAGTTTATCCCAAATTGGCATATTTAATTTACTTGTAATTCCCTAGTAATGTGGTGCTACCTGAATCCTGGTCCTGTAAATTAAATGCTACTAATGGGCTTGCAGCACTGATTGTGCCACACAATTAAGTGGACCTTAACCATGTCTCAGGCCTGCCATTGCAAGCCTGTATGTGCAGCTTTACACTGCCATGTTGACCTGGCAGAATAACCCTCTTGAAGACCCAACCCTACATTTTTATACATATGTCACCCCTAAGATGGGCCCTGGCCAACCCAGAGGGCAGAGTGCAATGTATTTAAAGGGAAGGACAAGTATTTAAAGTTTTACATGTTCTGGTAGTGAACAACTCTCAAAGTTGTTTTTCAGTATGACAAGGCCTATTTCTCCCTTAGGATAACATTGACATCACCTTATTTAATCTTATAAATGTAATTCACAATCTGGAAGAGACAAACGTTTCACGTTTGGTGTCTCTAGAATCACAGTTTAAAATCATATCTTATGGTGATGTTGGATTCTAAATTGCATTTCTGAAAAGGCCACTTTTAGAAAGTTGGCATTTTCTTACTGTAGCCATTTGGTGCCTGCTGCCTGTCTCTGCTCACTTGTCTGGGGTGTGTGGCAGCTGGGCTTTGTGTATTCCCTCTAGACAGCCACACACAAATGGGAGTTTAGTTGTGACTTGATGGACCATCCTGGCAGGAAGGGAGGGAGGACCTAGACCCAGCCTCACTTACACCTGACTGAGCTGTGTCCCGTCCCCAACGAAAGAGCTGCATAATCCCCATTAGTGAGTCCGGCCAGGAAGGGCAGGACCTCTGTGCACTTCAAAGGCTTGTCTTTGAAGTCTCTCCCACTCCAAAGATCCAACTGAGTATAAGTACTAAACCTCTGACACCACCATTTCATTACACTGCCAGGAAGAAGGACTGCTGTTTTGCTGAAAAAACTGCAACTCCGAAGGAATTGCTGCCTTGCTGTGATGACCTGCTGGCCTCTTGCCTGGTGAAGAAGAACTGGACCTGGAACCCATCTTGAAACCTGGACCCCAGAGTGACTCAAAGGGCTATTCTGCTGGCTTCCTGATCGGAAATTCAGGAACATAACAGGCTCCCAACAGCTCCTGCACCCATCTTCAAAAGCTCCTGACCCCCAAAAAACACCTCTCACGTCCTGGGCCCATGGAAAAGGTTTCTCAGTTGGGGCGTGGCCAAGGACCCGGAGATGGCGCACGCCTGAATTTCTCGCTCCAGAGGGGCCGGCGAGAGAGCGTTCGGAAGCGCACCTTCTCCGGGCCGATCGAGGTCCAGGCTGTGGGGCGGAGCCGGCGGAAGGGGCCGAGCGTGGGTGGGCCCCCGCGGCGGCCCCAGAGAGTGCCAGAGTCAGCCCGTCGGAGAGATTGGGGGCCGGAGGCCTGAGCACGCGGCCGAAGCCGTGGCCTTGCGTGGGGCCGCGATCCGAAGCGGCGTGAGGGCGGACGGCTCGGAGCGACGGGGGACTCCGGGCGAGTCCTCCAACGGCGGCGGAGGTGCCGGAGGGGGCCTGGGAGCCCAGGTGAGGTCGCGCCCAGTCTGGGTGCGGCGAGGCGGCGCCCCTGGAGGCAGGCGGCCCCTGGAGAATACGGGGCCGGCCCGCGATCGAGGTTGTGACCTCGCGCTGGGCTGCGGGCCGAGGCGGCTCGGGGGCCTGAGAATAGCGGGGGATGCCGGAGGAGTCTTCCTGCTGCGGCGGAGATGCCGATTGGGGCCCGGTGGCCCAACTGAAGACGCGCTCTGTTGGGCGGCGAAGTGGCGCTATTCTAGGACTCAGGCGAGGCCCCAGAAAGGATCGGGGACGGAGCAAGGCCGTGAGAGAGAGAGTGACGGAGCAAAGCGACGCCGAGGTGACGGGGTGACCCGGGGGCAAGCCGCGAGGCCGCTTGACTTAAGGTGGGGCTCTGGGCCCTGACACACACCGAAGAAGCGGAGTGAACAGAGGACAATGGGCCCTGGTGTGAACCCCTGTAGACACTAGCGAGATTGTAGCGGTACAGGTGGTCCGCTTGAGTTGGGTGCCGGAGCGGGGCGGCCCCGGACTGCTGACTTGGAGTCCGGGGCAGGAGGATCCAGCTGACAGGATCAAGCCAGCGAGGCAAAAGGATCAATTGGTGGAGCTGGTGGGTGGCGGATCGCGCCCTGGGGGTGAGCGGTGGGTGGAATGCCCAGTAGATGGAATTGCGGACTCCCCCGGGCGCCTTGGAGCGCCGGAGACCCCTAAACGAGCAGGACTGAGCATAGAAGTGTCTTTGGTGCAACATGGGAAGCAAGTGGGAGGCAAATCGGAGCCTTGTAGAAGAGTGACAGATGTGAGCCTACGACGGACTAAAGGGCCCGGAGCTGAAGAGGCTAGCGGCTAAACAGAGAGTGTCAGCGCGGAGGCCCTGGCGCCACGGCCCGAAAACAGTGGGTCCTGATGGGGTGCTGGGATCCCGCTGAGGACCAACCTGGAACGGGGGTGAGGCCTATGGTGAATGGGGAGTGATGTCTCGGAGAGGAACTATAGAAACCGCAGGGGCCGCTGCCGGGGCCCCTGGGGCGAGGCCCGCCACTGGTCTGATGTCCCCCAAGAACCGCCACAAGAACAGAACCATGGACACTGCGGCTCTGGCTGAGAGCGGGGAACCGGACCCACAGGGCCACACGCAGGTCAAAGTCCAGGATACTTTAGATAAAATACTCGGGGCGATTGAGGACACAAAAACAACGTTGCAGCGGGAGATCAGCCAGGTCGCGGTTGAGGTGAGCCTACTGAGAGCGGACCACCATAAACTGGTAGACAGAGTCAAAGAGACAGAAACCGCATTGGCGGACATTGCACCAAAACAGAAAGACCTGGCGGCTGAAGTGACCTCCCTGGCTGACAGAGTGACGCGCCTCGAAAAGAGAGCTGAAGATGCGGAGGGGAGGAACAGAAGGAACAATGTACGCGTGGTGGGCCTCCCGGAGGGGGCCGAGGGGGCGAACATTGTTGAATTTCTGGAGAAGTGGTTCAGTACGACAGTGGCGCCCGGATGCCTGACTCCTTTCTACACGCTGGAGCGGGCGCACCGGGTACCGGCGAGACCCCTTGCTCCGGGTAGGCCCCCCCGGGCCGTGATAGCTAAACTCTTACATTACAGAGACAGGGACACCCTCCTGCAGAGGGCCAGGGAATCGGGCCCATTTAAAGTCGCAAACGGGGAGGTGACACTATTCCCGGACTTCACCCTGGAGGTACAAAATAAGCGAACTTCGTTTCTGACAGTCAAGAGAGCCCTAAGGGAGGAAGGAATCCAGTACTCGCTACTCTACCCAGCCAGATTAAGAGTGATGCTGGAAGGGAAGACAACGTTCCTCCAATCCCCTGAGGAGGCGTGGGAATGGCTGGAGTCACATAGCTCCCAGGCGGGAGGTTCCACAGGAGAGGGCCCGACTGGGGGCAGGGCTCGCTGAGCTCTGAAGGGAAGGAAGTCCAGAGACCGTAGACGACTGGCGCCTACGCAAACACAGAAAGAGAAAGGCAGGAAGGAAGCACTGGAAGCAGCGGCACGCATGGGTGGTGAGGCATCCCCCCAGGAAGGTTCTGGGGATA
Organism: Pleurodeles waltl; assembly: GCF_031143425.1. Taxonomy (NCBI): domain Eukaryota; kingdom Metazoa; phylum Chordata; class Amphibia; order Caudata; family Salamandridae; genus Pleurodeles; species Pleurodeles waltl. The sequence continues at coordinate 1,057,094,747 of NC_090444.1, read as the reverse complement.
AAACGGACGACACGCTGGTGTCCTCTGCGGGAGACCTGGAACATTCAGCCCGAGCCCCGAAGGTGACCCCACAAATGGCTGACGAACTTGGCTAGCCTGGGCCTGCGGAAGGCACCGGAGACAGGGCATGTCATGTGAAATAGCGGCCCCTCCGGACTTGGCCACCCCCTGGACCAGAACCTCGCCTATCTAACAAAATGGTGAGTACTGCTGATAAGAGGTTGAACAAGTTGCACTGTTGCACAGTTTTCTGGGCAACCTACAGGTTAAGAGGTGCCCTGGGGATCGGGAGTTGGGATACACAGTTACAAGTTAATATGGCAAAGTGGGTGGCGGAATTAGATTGTGGCAAAGACATGAATATGTGGAAAAACAACTCCGAGGCTTGGCAGAACCGGGGACAATGTCACCAGACTGATATTATGAAATGGCGGATTACAATCTCTTGACCTGGAACGTTAGGGGGATGGGCACACCAGCTAAAAGGCACAAAATACTCTCCTATTTAAAGAGAAGGGGTGTACAGGTGGCATTACTGCAGGAAACTCACTTGGCGCCTGGGGAGGGAGAGAAGCTAAGACGCAGGTGGAGGGGGCAGGTGTTTGCATCGGAATACTCAGCCTACGCAAGAGGTGCATTAGTATGGATCAGAGCGGGGGTCCCCTTCACAATGACCTCTTCCAACATAGACCGAGAGGGAAGATTCGTGATATTAGAAGGGAGGCTACATGGTATACTGATAGTCTTAAGCTGCATTTATGCCCCCAACCAAGACCAGGTACCCTTCATGTCGAGCCTGTCGAGACACCTCACACGCCAATGCGCCGGAGAACTGTTAGTAGGGGGGATTTTAACGCAGTGCTAGACACAAATATGGACAGGTCCACCCCGCCTCTACAGGGGGCAGCAACAATTAAAACAGCCAAAAGGTTGAGCGAGTGGTTGGACACGTGGGGGTTGTTGGACGTCTGGCGAGTGCATCACCCAACTGCTAGAGATTACTCTTACTACTCGGGTCTCCACCGGGTGCACACTAGAATTGACAGAGTTGTCTGCACTGCAGGCCTGATAAATAATATGACGCGCTCGGAATATTTAGCCCGCACCTTGTCTGACCACAATCCTTTACAAATAACGATGAGGGTGTCGGAGGATAGACCCCCCATACTGTCATGGAGCCTGTCTCCCTCAGCAAATGAGGACCAGGCATACAGAAAGGCCCTACACGGTCACCTGGCAGAATATATTGAGACGAAGATTGGGTCCACCCCCTCCAGGGCCTTGGAGTGGGAGGCACTCAAAGTGGTGACGAGGGGCTTCTGTTTGGGGCAGTCGGTGGGGGTGAGGCGCACACTTGAAAAGGATCTGAACGCCCTGGAGAAGGATATGCATGAGGGGGAGTTGGGACAGGGGAAGACAGCTCAGGAGAATGAAGAATATAACCGTGCCCGTAGGGAGCACTCCCGCATTGAAGAGCAGCTCCGGTGCCACGATAGGCAAAAATACTTAGCATCCCTGCAGGCGGAGGAGGGCAGATCGGGGAGACTGCTGGCATGGCTGGTCCGCCCAGGGGGTCAGGGTGAGCCTATCACATGTGTGATAGATGGGGAGGGATCTCGCAGGCTCAGGCCGGGCCCCATAAATGACACATTCAGGGAATACTATACGCAGTTGTACGGGAAACCCAGCGAACTGCAGACGGAGTCCTTTGATAGGTACTTACAGCAAACTCCACTACCAACACTGAGTGCAGAGGAGAGAGACAGCCTGGGGGGACCAGTATCGGTGGAGGAAGTAAACGAAGCAATAGCGCAGTTAGCACCTGGAAAGACCCCAGGAACAGACGGTCTCCCCATGGATTTTTATAAAAAATACAAGTCGCTGCTGGCTCCCCAACTGACAGGGATGTACGCGGAGGCACTGCAATATGGAGAGCTACCGCGCACACTGTGGGAGGCTTTGGTGGTGCCTCTCCCCAAGACAAAAGACAGGGAAGCTTCGGTGACGGACTTTAGGCCTTTATCAATGCTAAACAGCGTCTTCAAAATTCTTAGCAAGATCATGGCTGCTCGGCCACTCCCCCTTATGACCAAGTTAGTGCACGCTGACCAGAACGGCTTTGTCCCCGGCCGTAGTACCTCCCTGAACCTGAGACGGGTCTTTACGATTTTGCACATGCCCAGGGACCTGAGGCCGTCAGCGGGGGTCTTACTCGCGGTGGACTTCGAGAAGGCCTTCGACTCTATCAGGTGGGACTATTTAAGGACTGTGATGCTTAAAATGGGGCTGGGGGAGGAGTGGGTGAAATGGGTGGACTTGTACTCATCCCCACTAGCAAGAGTTAAGACCGGAAGGACGATCTCCAGTGCATACCCAGTATACAGGGGAACTAGGCAGGGCTGCACCTTATCCCCACTACTGTTTGCCCTGGCAATTGAGCCCCTGGCATCGCAGCTGCGGTGTGAAGGCATGGGCAAGGGAATCGTTTGGGGTCCGACTAAGCATATTGTTTCTCTGTATGCAGATGATATACTTCTCTACCTGAGGGACGGGACAAGAGGACTCACGTGGGCACTGGGGATATTGGAAGACTTCGGGGGCCTATCTGCACTCCGACTTCATCGGAGGAAAACATATGTGTTCCCCGTGATGTTAGACAGCGCGCGCCCCGATGCGTGCCCAGCTGATGTAAACTGGGCCCCGCTGACCTTCAGATACCTGGGCATACAAATATTTCACGAATTGAGCGACCTTAGGGACGGTAATCTTGGTAGGACACTCAGGTCCCTGCGCTCCTCGGTGGGGTTCTGGAGATCAATGAAACTAACAATCATGGCCAGAGTGGCACTCTCAAAAATGATCATGCTTCCACGCCTCCTCTACTACTTTGCTAACTTACCACTACAGGTCCCCTCTGCATGGTTCCGAGAGTTGAACTCCCTGCTCAGAGAGCTGATATGGGATGAGGGTCGCAGGAGAACGGCGCTCTCGACCATCTGCAGACCGACACATCTGGGGGGTCTGGGTGCCCCTGACTTCGAGGCTTATTACCTGGCATCCCAGTTATAATGGGTGGCCGGCTGGCTAGCGGGTAGGGGACGGCTGGACCTGGCTCCCGCACACGGTGAAATAGACACAGCTCGGATAGCAGGAAATATGGGGGGCAGGAAGATTGCCCCCATAAGAGACAACATAATGTGCAATGTGGCGATGAAATGCTGGAAACAGTGCGAGAGGAGGACTGGGGTGGGGCCACTGTACTCTCCCGCTCTGCCACTGGCGGCCGTCGCTCTGGACCCGGGTGCGGGGGAGCGAGGGGGGCTGGGATTGGGAACATGGACGAGATCAGGGATAGTGACAGTGGGGGGGCTATTCAGGGAGGGGGTGCTAAGGAGCTTCGCTGATGTAGCAGGGGGGGAGTGCCGCAAGGACAATTTTTACTCTTCAGGAGGCTGGTGCACACCCTGAAGGATCATTGGGACACGATCAACGCGGAACCCACTATTCAAGGGGTGTTGCACCTCTTGTTGACAGCAGGAGAGGAACCTCACTTGATTGCAAAAATATACCGGGCCCAAATAGAGGCAGCTGTGGACACCCTGCAATCCCTAAGAGAAAAATGGGTGAAGACAATTGGGCGGGATCTGTCCGAGTCAGAGTGGACCAGGGCACTAGCTTATCCTAGGATGATCTCACGCAACACGAGGCTGAGATATATCCAATACAACTACCTACACAGAACATACCTTACTCCTTAACGGCTGCACCGCGTATATGGGGGGGGTGCCCAGGACATGCCCCAGATGTGGGGACGGTGAGCCCGACTTTGATCATATGATGTGGGGATGCACGACACTCCCGAGGGGTTGGAACGCGATGATGGCAACCCTCACGGAGCTGTTCGGGACGGAGCTCCGGCCAACCCCCGCCATGTGTCTATTGGGCTTTAGAGCCGGCGTCAAATGGAGCAGGGTTGGGGGTCGTTACCTTGACCTGTCCCTAGCCCTCTATAAAAGACTGATTACGAAGGGATGGAAGTCTCCTGCACCCCCCTCTCTGACAGAATGGAGAGGCGATGTCACAAGATGGTCCAGAGCTGAGCTGCAGGTCCTTAAGGCCGAGGAGGCCAGGGGAGTTCGCCAGACCCCCATCGCCTCGGAGTGGGAAAACCTAGTGACAAACTGGGACGACCTAACGAAGTGACCGATAGCACCTGAGGGGGTGGGATGAACTATCTGAAATGGCCAACAGATATGCTGGTAGGGGAAGGTTCCTGAAACCATAACGGGAGGAACACCAGGCTAGACGTGGGGAGGGAGAGTGCGGGGGGACAGGACACAATAACTAAAAAAATAGAGGAGGGAGGGGAACGGAATATAGGCCACTCATACATAACATGAAACGCCCTGACAGCCCTCCCTTTTAGAAATTAAGCATATCCACCCACATAAGCCAATAAGTTTATTTACAGTTTGTAGAGGAGTTAAGTCTGTTATTAGGTCACAAATATAAAAAGTAACAAGGGGCACTGAAAGAACTGACACCATAAAAACGGATTGATTAAGAGCTGGAAACAATGATGTATAAATATTATAATATTACTGAAATGAACAGGTAATTGTGAAACACATTGCAAGCAAAGCAGAACAGAGATGCGGCTCAGTTAGTAGAAATGTACAGTAAGGACAAAATGTTACTGTAAATAGACCTACATATGTAAAACAGCAAACAGTTAATAAAAATATATTTGAAAAAAAAAAAAAAAAAAGGGTTCTCAGTTCTTTAAAAGCGAACGGGCCAATTTCTTCCTGCAGAAAAGCAGAGTTAAATCAAGTGATGAGACCAGCCCTGATCAACAGTTTGAATACAAGTTTGAGCACACAGTATTACATATAAAAAATGTTTAAGGCAACTGAGTTGCAGTCAGGGATTGGTATAGAGACAAATCTTTCAAAATTAGTTATACTAGATGCTGAATGGAAGCAATGGAAGCATCCATGTTCTCATGAGTGTCATTAGCAACTATTTAAAAGACATCCATACAGAATTCTTGAGCACTTGGTGTTAATTTATTGAAACCTCAACACCACCTACACACATATCTACCATATCTCAAATGCCACTTGTAGCATGCATATGTGATTGTCAGAGAGAATTTAGCTATAAAAAAGTAGTTATGGTCTTGCACTGAAGTCGAAGGATGTGTTCTTGTATTACCTCTTTTACAGATGGGAAGTAGAAAAGGAGATTAACAATGACATTGCTATAGCAATTAATGCAATTCTGATTATAAAACTGATATCCAGTTATTTCCATGTGCCTTGTCTTTTGTTTTTGCTTTGAAGGTTGCTCCACACTTTCTTCGTCATTAGTTTGAAATATAATTCTTCTTTTGAAACACATGAAGAGTGCATGTTTTTTGTAAACAACTGCATTTGCTGACACAGCTACTATCTGCATTAATTCTTGTGTATTGAAGTCTGTAATGTATCATAATGTCAATTTCTCTATGCGAGCCAGAGCAACATATGCCATTCCCTCTTTGAATACGATAAAGACAAGAGTAATTGTTGCATACTCTAGGCTTAGCCCTTGTGATTTGGGTATTTCAACCAAATAAGCCAAAGGAAGAACCTGGCTGAATAGCAAGAGATTTTGTTTTGGTTCTTCAAGGTGGGCAAACTTCACTACAATACATTTCATATTTTCATTATTTTTAGACATTAAATACTGAATCACAACTCCCATGTTTCCATTTACAAGTCCTTTTTTTACTTCTAATTTTCTACGTAATAAATAATACGACAATTTTTACAAAGATGCAAGTCTCTCTCCAACTCTGTGACACAGATTTATCTATAATTTTTAATTTTGTAGATACGCTTTTGCTAATAAGAATGTTTAATCCATGACTCTCCAGTGTATCTTTACAACATAATTTTAGTATTGCCTGTTTGTCCAGATGTAGCATTTTATTATTTATTTCATTACATTCTTGCAGAGTTGGCATCCTACAAACCACAGCTTGTGCTTGTTAAAGAAGATAATGTATTACTTCTAGAGCAGAAGAAAGATTAGAGAACAATGTAGACATACCTTGTTTTGTGGGAGTAATCCTTCTTTCTTTTGCCAGAATTCCAATGAGAATGTCTTGTAATATTTTAGCATACTGTTCATCATTAGCTTGCCTCATATTCTGAGGTAGCTCTGTGAAAGTAAAAGGCGACCAAATGTTGACATTCCCTATACTACCAAGAGAATTGCAAGTTTGGTTCTGCAAAAGTTTTTAAAGTATTCTGATTTTTTATCATGCTCCACAAGCAGCAACCGTACACGACGTAAGGTAATTACTTTTCTGTTTTTTGCTGCCTATCCAGTAGGAGCAGTAACTACATATGAGAAATTGCAATTGATGGTTTTATGGATGTAAGCAGTAATTCCTTTTAAAAGAAAACTTTTTCCAGTTTCTCCTGGTCCACTGATATACTGCAATGTACGCTCAAAAGTATTACATTGATATAATCCATTTTCATGTTCAAGTCCATAAACTACAGCCTTCGAATTTCTTTCAATGATGGCTCTATTCTCTAGCCTGGCTGGGTGGCGGTAGGTGTGACCTCCTAACTGCCCTAGCCTTTTGTTTCTGACCTCTGGAAGCACCAAGGCTGCATGTCAGAAGGTCAGAAACCTTTCTTGGTGGCAGAAGGCATTTGAAAAAGCACAGGCTACTCGGCCAAAGCGCAAAGGAGGGTGGCAAACAGGTGGGCAACCTTAAGTGCGCCACATGGGTGCATGCCAGTTTTACCTTGACACAAAATTTGTGCTGGGGGAGAGAAGGCACATTGTTTGGCACCAAAATCGACATATCTACGAAGTACCATAAAGGAGCTAGTAGCCCTGGTCAACCAGAGAGTAATTCCCATGATATCTTCTGGATCGGCCTGCACTGATCGTGTACCTTAATGATAAGGATGCCATAGAGACCTGTACCTCAAATATGAAGCACCCTCCCTCTTGGGCTGTAGGCCTTCCTTAGGGGTTTCTGACATATATGCAAGGCAGTGCATGGAACTATGCCCTTCTTGGTGAGGGCACAGTCAAACTTGAGCAATTTGCACTGCTCTGGCAGTCTGCAATAGCAGGCCTGCCATCATTAGTTTGCTTCCACAACCTCATGATGCAGCCCTGGGGACCCGTTTACCACTCATGCCCTGGGTACTATCTACTAGGGGGCCTACAAAGGGGTAAGGTTTTGCCAATCAGGAATTCAGCATGTCGGCATGACAATTTAGAGAGAGAACTCATACACTGGGGCCTGGTTAGCAGGTCTCAGTGCTCTATCAGTCAAAAAACCAACATGTAGGGGTTCAAATGGGGCTAGAAGTGTTGGGGGGAGGCATCTGCAAAGACCCCAGTTTTCATACAATAACAATATTATAATTAGTTACACCATTAAATAGATATGTAAAGTATTCCAACACCACAGTGGCTATGGTTGTCTGTTAATTAGTAATATTGGGCTGTCTTTATAACCTGGTTGTTCATATAAACCTTCATTCAATTAGTTAGTCCCTATATACATATATATGCGTATACATGTATATATATAGATAGATATGTTACAGTGACTGTGTTTTCCTAAGTCTTGTATATGCGTATCTTAACAAAGCTGTACCCAACAACCAAATCTTGCTTTTTGGTCAAGCAAGCATGCCAAGAATGCTGGATTTGAGGCTAATTGAGGTTGAAAGGAGTAGCTATGATGGATTGGAGAAGCGTTTGAGATAGAATCGGCTTCTCTCTCTACTTTACTCTTTTACAGCATGTGTGCATAAACAATATATGATATTCCACTGTGGAGGGGATGATATAGTCTATCTAACCAGTGTGAGACATGTAATTGAGATGAAAGACATATTTTGCAAGGTATTGAATATTTATCCATTTTCACATTTTGTGTTCTCGAACACTTCTCAGAGACATAAATTCAAATATGCAACTGTAAGTGCTGAAAAGTTTGAAAAAAACTTGTAGACACGTTAACAGGACTATGTCAGCATTTGTAAAAGATCATGGAATGTCTGCGATTTATCAATAAAATAATCAGTATTTAAACACAGTACTTTGTCGTTCATTTTACCACCCAAGGAAAAAAGTTTTCCTGGTAAATATTACCAATTGGAACAGTGAACATAGGCATCTCTACCTAATTTCGACAATACCGAAGGGTCTTTTAAGAGCCAGACTATACTGTCTGTAACACTAAATGTAATTTTTTTTACTTTTTCAAATGTTTTTTAGTACCAAGGGGCCACCAAGATACTTCCTTGACAGTACCAAGGTACTCTAATAAAAAAAAAATACATATTTATAATTACATTTCCCTACCACTACAATCTTTAAGGTGTCTGAAACCGACCTAATTTGCATATCTGGAGTACAGACTTAGGGCCTGATTATGACCCTGGTGGAGGGGATTACTCCGTCACAAACATGACGGATATCCAGTCCACCGTATTACAAGTTCCATAGGATATAATGGAAATTGTAATACTGCGGGTGGGAGATTTGTCAAGTCTGTGACAGAGTAATCCCCTCCGCCAAGGTCGTAATCAGGCCCTTGCATTTATCAATAACACACAGAACAGAACAAAAGTAAATCTGTGCCTCATAACTTAATTTATCACTATACCATTTGAGTTCAAATCCCAAAAAGGATCATCTACATACTGTAATGTATACTCATGTAAAAGCTCACTGATACCCCTTCAGCCATTTTTGCGCTACATTCAATACAAAAAAAGTCTATAATTCATACATTGCTGTCAAAACCTGTTTTGAGACCCCCTCTTTTCTTTGCACCCCCTTGACCAATCACCATAAAACTTTGCACCGTCTGCCAATGTTGAAGGAAGAATAGGTTTGCAAAGTTTTTTGAAGATTCATCAAACTGGTGCAATGATATTAATGATCAGAACTCCCAGGAATTCCTATCTCTGGTAACCTTAACTATAACTATGCCACTCCACTGGACTCCACTGTCGTAGTACACATTCACAGATTGCGCAGACCCTTATGCTGCCGCCCCGTCATAGTAAAATACACACCATATTCAGTTTAGTATGGTAAGCATTCTATGTCAATTTATCCTAATCCCTCATATGTGTAGCATATAATACCGCCCTAGTGGACTAGGGCAGGCTCTCATGTCACTCTAGTACAGCTCATGATGATCTCCCATAAATACAGCCCAAGTGGGCAGATAAATGGGCCCATAAGTTCCCAAATCATAATACATAGCTCAGAGCCACTCATTATCATGACAAAATATCCCAAGGAAAACCTACGAAAATTAATGCAGAGTAAAGCAATCACATAAATCCACAAAAAGTTGAAAGATTGTAAAAAAGTTTGAATATCACCCCAGTGCTCCAGGTGCTTTGGAAGAAAAGGGTAGAGTGCCCCAGTCAAAGCCTCCTCTCAAACCCAGCACGCTAGGTGAGAGTCACTTCCTCATCTTCCTGAAAGATAACATTTTTTATGTTCACTCCACTGCCGATGTGGCAACACAGAATTCGTGGCAGTGTTTTGTTGTATTAGAATATATAAATATATATATATTTAGGTTAAGAGAAATTAAAGGAAACTAAATTTGTGTATCTAGAGGCACAAAGACTTTGCAAATCCTCCCAATTTTGTGTAGAGATCTAATTGTCTGCCAACACTTCAACCAGGAAGTGTTGGCACCCATTTTGAGACTCTACTTCAGCCAAGCCCGAAAACAAACCTAAAAAAAGAAAAAGGGGCAGGGTACATTTACTCTAAGCCCTTAGACTTAGTCAAGGGGTCTCCCTGGCACCCCTCAAGGCTTTCAATTAAATTTACAGCGAAAATCATGAATATTTGCAAATTTGAAAAAAAAAAAAGGAAGCAAGGTCTCCCGTGTGCCCTTACTCGTGCTCTAAGGTAAATATATCTCACAACCCTCGCCATGCACTGCTAATTACCTGAGATATTTCAGCACTCATTACATCTTTTTATAACATCGTTGATAATATCACTAGTATTTGCTGTAAAAATATTTATTAAAAAAAGGTACATGGTGGGGGCGTGAGTTATGGTTACCTTAGGGCAAGAGTTATAGTTACTTGAAATAACCCTAACTTTAACAGGTGAATTTCTATGGGTTTGTACAGTTAAAATGTAAGCCTAACTGTAATGTCTCTGTAACCTTTGCTTTTTTAAGTGAATGGCTGTTTTGTTTAAATTCTGTTTCCTAACTCTAAGGTCCGTGAAGCCTTTGTATTTTAGTGAATATATATATGTTAGAAATGGGGTCTTTGGTTGACAGTCAGGTTACCCCCTGTTCAAGCAAGGACCCTCACTCTAGTCAGGGTAAAAGAGAATCACCCTCAGCTAACCCCTGCTTACCCCCTTGGTAGCTTGGCAGAGCAGTAGGCTTAACCTCAGAGTGCTAGGTGTAAAGTATTTGTACCAACACACACAGTAGCTTACTGAAAACACTACAAAATGACACAACACCGGTTTAGAAAAATAGGAAATATTTATCTAAACAAAACGAAAAAAATCCGATATACACAAGTCAAGTTATGAATTTTTAGAGATTAAACTCAAAAATAGCGCTTAGAAACAAAAATGCTTCGATGAGATGTTAACACGGCGTCGTGACGGAGTCGTTCCCAACAAGCCGACACCAGCGGCGCCAGACACGGAGTCGTGTAGACCCCCAAGTACAGTACCTTTGGTGAAGAGTGAAAACAAGCCGATGCGTGAAGTCGGGGATCGCGGCGTCTGTGTGAAACGTTGAATCCGCGCACTTCAAGCGGCGTCGGTCACGACGTGGTGTGGCGACTTCCACGGAGTCGCAGACTTCAGCGGGGCTGCTGCGGCGTCGGTCCGAAGTCGTCCGAAGTCGATTTTCTTGGATTCCACCAGCTTTCCTTTCAAGGGCCCAGGGACTGGATAGGGCACCACTTGTCAGAGCATGAGTCTCTCCAGAGACTCCAGGTGCTGGCAGAGAGAAGTCTTTGCTGTCCCTGAGACTTCAAACAACAGGAGGCAAGCTCTAAATCAAGCCCTTGGAGATTTCTCCACAAGATGGAAGGCACACAAAGTCCAGTCTTTGCCCTCTTACTCTGGCAGAAGCAGCACTGCAGGAAAGCTCCACAAAGCACAGTCACAGGCAGGGCAGCACTTCTTCCTCAGCTATCAGCTCTTCTCCAGGCAGAGGTTCCTCTTGGTTCCACAAGTGTTTCTGAAGTCTGTAGATTTGGGTGCCCTTCTTATACCCATTTTAGTCTTTGAAGTCACCTTTCTTCAAAGGGGACTCACACCTACTTGTGAAATCCTGCCTTGCCCAGGCAAAGCATCAGACACACAGCAGGGGGTTGGAGCCGGCATTGTCAGAGGCAGGCACAGTCCTTTCAGATGAGAGTGACCACTCCACCTCTCCCTCCTAGCAGAGATGGCTAATCAGGAAATGCAGGTTACACCCCAGCCCCCTTTGTGTCACTGTCTGGTGTGAGGTGAAAAACAACCCAACTGTCAAACTGACCCAGACAGGGAATCCACAAACACGGCAGAGTCACAGAATGGTTTAAGCAAGAAAATGCCCACTTTCTAAAAGTGGCATTTTCAAACGCACAATCTCAAAATCAACTTTACTAAAAGATGTATTTTTAAATTGTGAGTTCAGGGACCCCAAACTCCACATGTCCATCTACTCTCTAGGGGAATCTACACTTTAATCATATTTAAAGGTAGCCCCCATGTTATCCTATGAGAGAGACAGGCCTTGCAACAGTGAAAAACGAAGTTGGCAATATTTCACTGTCAGGACATATAAACCACATTACTATATGTCCTACCTTATCCATACATTGCAACCTGCCCTTGGGGCTACCTAGGGCCTACCTTAGGGGTGCCTTACATGTAAGAAAAGGGAAGGTTTAGGCCTGGCAAGTGGGTACACTTGCCAAGTCGAATTTACAGTGTAAAAATACACACACAGACACTGCAGTGGCAGGTCTGAGACATGATTACAGGGTTACTTGTGTGGGTGGCACAACCAGTGCTGCAGGCCCACTAGTAACATTTGATTTACTGGCCCTGGGCACCTCTAGTGCACTTTACTAGGGACTTAACAGTAAAACAAATATGCCAATCATGGAGAACCAATTACGTACACATTTTAAACAGGAGCACTTGCACTTTAGCACTGGGTCCAGTACACATCAACAACCTGGGGAACAGAGGCAAAAAGTTAAGGGTGGATGAAGGATGAAAAGTCTAACTATATATATATATATATATATGTATATATATATATATATATATACACACACACATGTGAATATATATATATATATATATATATATATATATATATAAATATATATAACAAATAATGAATACATTAGTTACATTAATTTCAAAAACATCCACAAATGGCTGTGAGTCAAAAGTAAAAAATGCTAAACATTAAATACCATTAAAAGCAATCCATTTGACAAAATCTGTTCACAAGAAGATTAAAAATGGATATCACTTTCAACCATGTTTATGCTTACTACATTAAAAAACATATTCACCACAATGTCTAATGACAGCACTCACACCTGTTGGACCAGGTAGCTGTGAACATAAAAGAGCAAGTAGGAAGACAATACCTCAAAATATCTACTACCACCTACCTGAGAGTGCCAGGCATGAAAAGGTGAAAACACTAAATCAAACATATATCTGACACACAAATAACATTCAAATTACAAACATAATTGTATTATGAAAATGTTTTTTCTCTCGGAAAACTATTACAAAAAGCACCAAAGACTGTGGACTGAAAACAGCACACCATAGTGTATGTCCACATAAAACAGAAACTATCAACAATAGACTTAATCTGACCATTTAAATATACATAATTTCCTGGAGTATCTGTTGGACTGCCACCCTCTTAACCCACAGAGTGAAATGGTAAAAGGGAGTACTTGATTAATCTGTTTGAGTTCACTAGTACTGTGGCACCATTTGAACTGCCATAACTGGAGACCAGTAACACCTGACTGACCTTGGACATCTGGTGCAAATTCTCACAGTCACACAATAAATGATTTGGTAGCCACACTAAATTACCTATAAGTCGTGTCTTCTCCATACACTGCTTATACCCTTTCATATTACACTAATTGTACCATCTGAAATCATAGCATTTACAACAACGCTTATGCTATCACAAAGAACACAATGCATGGTAGAGTGGCACGTTACAGTTAATGTAGTGAGGCTATAATAATTTAAAGGTGGTGCATAAATTATAATTTGAAGGTATGAGTATAACTTCAGAATGTATAATGTTTCTGTAGTTTGAGTTTGTTTTTTATAGAAAGAATAAATACAGTTTTAATGATTTAAAGGTGGTGTAAAAGTTTTAAACTTAAGGCATAACTATAACTTTAGAATTTCTAATGCTTGTGTGGTTTAAGTTTGGCTTGTAAAGAAATAAAACAAAGTTTCCCTAACTATAACTACGTATTAACCTTTATTTTTTTTATTGAATTTTATTGGTTCTTTTTTTTAACAAATTTTTTTTTCAAACCGTAGAATTCATTGTCGTGGAGTGTCAACAAGTGGAGTGCCATACAGAACAGTGGAGGAGAGTGTAGTGCAGTGTACTATCAGAGTGTAATAGAGTGGTGTAGAGTACAGTGGTGTAGCGGCCAGTAGTGCAAAGTGTTATAAAGTGGAGTGTCGATTTGTACAGCAGAGTGCCATGAAGTGTAGTAGAGTGGAGAGGCTTAAATCACAGTTGAGTAAACTGCCATAAATTGGAATGGTGTCTTGTAGAGTGGAGTGGTGTGTTGTAGAGTGTTGGAAAGTGTCATAGAGTGTTATATAGTGGAGTATAGGGCCATAGAATGAAGCAGACAGGTATACAGTATAGTGTAGGGGCACAGGGTGGAGTACAGTGGAGTAGAGTCTACATATTAAAGTAACATTTGGTGGAGTAGAGTAGTGTAGAATGGAGTATTGTACAGTGGCATAAAGTGGTGTAAAGTGCCATGTAGATGCAGGACTGAGACTAAGGGCTACTTAAGTGGGTGGCACAATCAGTGCTGTAGCATTTAATTTTCAGGCCCTGGGCCTAAGTAAATTGATCATGCCAACTGGGTATGACCCAATGTTATGTACCCTGTTCAGAGTAGAGAGCACATGCATTTTAGCACTTGTTATCAGGTAAAGTGCTCAGAGTCCTAAAGGTAACAAAATCGAGGTCAGAAAAAGAGGAGGAGGAAGGCAACAAGTTTGGGGTTATATATATATATATATATATATATATATATATGTCTGTATATATATATATATATATATATGCATCTCTTGAATCTGAGGTAAAGACTGATAACAGCAAGCAGTGGACTGGCATGGGTAATCATAAGTAGTGATACTTTTCTTCAACACCGTAACAGATCTTTCTGTATATCCAACAAGGCATGAGTAGTTTATCCAGTTCTGGATTTTACTATGCAGTCTGTGGACTGTAGTTCTTCATTTAGATTGAGAAAAACAACATTTTGAGTAGCCAATACAATGCTAAACCCAATCGGGATGACATATTCATGCCTAACATGGTTCTACTTGAGAACACTGCTGCTAAAGGTCCCTCAGAGGTGGGGGGCTCACTATATCACATACAAAATTTCGCATGACACATATTTTTCATCTGTGTCATCACCTTCCACTTCCTCCTCAAGGTAAGTAGATGAGAAGTACAGAATAGTAAATATATACTTGGATGATTAGAAGATACCTTTGTAAAAATACAATGGGGCATATCTACAATCCCCTAGCGCCTCCTGGTGCCACATTAGCGTCATTTGTTTTACACTAATGTGGTGTTAAGGAGGCATTTTTGCTGCACCATATTTACAAAGTGGGGCAATGCAAGCATTGTGCCACTTTGTAACCCCTTGCACCACAATATGCATGCGCCAGACATAATGTGCAAAGGGGGTGTTCTCCTGTTAGGAAGCCTGAAAAAATGGCGCAGTGAAATTTACAACATTTCACTGCGCCATTTTTTCCGTCATTTTGAGTGCCTGCTCTAAGCAGGTGTTAAAATGATACCCCAATTGACATTAATGGGCCTCCCTGTGCTTTGCTGCACTAGTGCAAACACTTATTTTTATGCTAATGCAGCAAAGCGCCATAATAGCGTCAAAAATTTGACGCTATTGTCCTAACAACCGCCTTGGTGCGCCGTATTGTAAATATGGCACAACCATGGTATCGTTAGGTGGGGTAGGTTTGCAGCAAGCAAAAAGTGCTGCACTGGACCAATGCGCCACTAACTTGTAAATATGCCCCAATATTTTAGTTGGTAGATATTGTTGACCTTGACTTGATGCCATTTTCAAAAACATTGCTAGTTACATGCAAACCCTATAGAATATTTGCAAATCCAGTTCTCCTTGAATATCTCTCTGTGACGATTCACATTAGAATGTGCCACTTTATTGATAAAGGTATAGAACACACAAAGAAAGAAATAAAATCAATACATAGTTTAAGCAAAAGGAAGACTGCCAAATTAAGTTTATGATGGTTATAGCTGCGACACACAAAATAATTATTCCCTGATTTCACAAAATTCTTCCAGAGTACATACACTTGCACTAGTGTTAGGCAACTTTACACCATAATTCCTTCTGACTTCTTAGTGAAAAGTAGGCCCCTGCAAAATGTTGTTTATGGCAGCATAATCTCCAGTAATTATCGCCATTTCAAATTACGTTTGTTAAGCGAAATTATCGAGGCTATACCATTATGCCAGCCACGAATTTGAGATGTCTTTCAAGCAGTGCTAAATTTGTAAATAAAAAGGTGCTGGTGCTCAAAGCCCTCCTCTTAAACACGTGGCTGCTGCAATTAAATGTGTGAACATGGAATACTGAGGCGGCGTAATCCTGGAGCCATCTCGGGCCTCTTTAATCCATATCAAGCCACTCTCTGCCCTTCCAGCTCACTGTTGCAGCTTTCTACTTTCTCCCTTTGTGACGCTTTTTCGTTTTTCCCTTCATCCTTCTTTCCCTTATCTGTCTCTTGCTCGCAGCAAATGCTTGAGGCAGAAGAATAAGCCCCGGCCCTCAAAAATAAGTGCCGGTGCTCAGCACCGGAAACAACAAGCACAAATTAAGCACTGCTTTCAAGTATTATTCATATGATAGGAGCACAGAAACAGCACCATCGAACTGGAAATGAGTGGCTGCTGTTCAGGTCATTCATGACTATATGATGTTTGTTTCTTGGAAAAGGTTTCCTCGCATTCAAATTGTACACAAGTATACATTTGGTGCTAAAAAAAATAGCAGGGAGCCATTGTGAGCTTAATAAAAGCAATACTAAATTCCGTAACCTGCCATAATGTATTGAGCATTTGTATGATGTTCGCAAATCAAATTATGTGAATTGCTCCCAGGCCACTGCACAGACAACAGACATGGAGAGACTGATGTATAACTGCAACATGTGTGCTGTTCTACTTCCAAATCTTGATTTTTGCTGTCGGCCGTCGGTTCAAACATTGGTGCGAAATTGGTTGGCCCCATGGACGTCAGTTCGCAAAATGCCAGGGGTAGCGGAAATTGCATCACACACCATTTGAGCTTATTTTACACATACACACATACACACTATTTCACATAAATACACTCACCTGCAAACGCACACAACATACATTTAAAAAGATTTCTTTTTACTTACCTCAGCTGCCAGGGAAAGTCATATTCCAGCTAATTCGACTCCATTTTTATTCCCATATTAATAGTGAAAAAATGTAATTTTCTTTACTTATAGTGTAATAAAAATGTGATAGAAAACAAGGGCTAGGGGTCTCAAAAGCAGTGCCAGGGGTCGCCAGGGCAAGCTAGGGGGTCGCAGCTGCGATCCCTGGCGACCTCTAAATGACGTCCATGGTTGTCCCCAGTTAAAATGTATGAAATGTGCTCAATTTTCAACATTATGTTTATGTAATTTCACATTTGGAAAAGACCAGAATGGATTTTGGTAACACTTTGGTTGTGCCTTTGAAACTGAAGCGAAATTACCTTGATTTCTATTGCTCACTCCACGCATGCTTGGCATGGTTATCCTCATGTCACAGCCTTAGGAGTGCCCCACAAAACCTTAAACGTGAATTCCTTTTTAGAAGTGTAACAATGCTTTTAAAAGCAGTACAAAGACTGCTTCCAGATTTATAGCAAATGCCTATTCCTAGGGGCAGCTGATTGGAGCTGCCTCTGTACATTTATGAGTACAGCTGGCACATTTACTGTCCGGTTTATAGGCACCACCATAGGGCTTTTCCATGTCTGTGAAAGGTAGAGCGCGGCCAAGAACCCATGCACACATGGGCTCATCTGAGGCAAACGTGCCATAAACCTGCCAGAAACACTGCAGCTGCAACCATTAAGTCGTAGCCATGGAGGAAAGGGGAAAAGGAGGCATACATTAGAAACTTTGAAATTAATAGTAAACGCATAATGACAATTTAGCTATCAGAAGGATTTGCAGGAGTTTAATAATCACAGGAAAATGGAAATAAAAAAACTGGTGCTGTATTTACACTTCAGGCAGTTGTACATCTCTCAAAAACGTGTAGTTCCCTCTCCATTTTCTCAGGACTTTTGCAGAGTAAAACCCATTACTTTCAGTAGTTTGAACTTGGCAGCTGCTTGTAAAATCTTATGCTAATCCAAGACTAGTGCAAAGAACACATAATGTAGGGTAACTATTAGTGGTGGATGTATTTTGAAATATCGACTACAGAACCATTGTGCTATCAATATATTATGGTCAAAATAACAAGGACCAAAAATGTCGAGACAATAAATTCATATAGAAAATGATAGGTTTACTATTTTTAACCTGACATCTAGGTAACCTTATGCTGTATGAGTGTCAAGGTGTTCATATATACATATATATATATATATATATGTGTGTGTGTGTGTGTATATATATATATATATATATATATATATATATATATATATATATATATATATAAAACAAAGGAAAACTCTGGGAAGTTCCCAATTTTAGGTGGAGAGCTGCTCTAGTAAAGAGCACCCTGCAACACCAGCGACACTCTAGATTCGCTCACCTCAAATGTCTGCTTATCTAGCAAAGTCTTTAAGGATAGGATTAACATAGTGCTATCCTCGCCAAGCTAGATAGTGACAAAGTCTTTTGCCATTTGTACAGCAAAATCTTTAAGCATAGGATTGACATAGTGTCATCCTTGCCAAGCTGTAAAATGACAAAAGCCATTTACCACTCCAGGCACAGTATTACAGCTTTGGACTGGTCAAATTCCATCCAAGCCAACCTCGAATGAGTAAAGCAACCCCTGACACGTGTTTCGCTCTCATTAGAGCTCTGCAGAGGAGTATAGCTTTGTCCAGACACAAGGGAGCACCCAGTATAAGTCAAACCAAGACCCTTTCAGGGATAGAGCGACGCATAAATTATGCAAAAAACAAAGGAGAACTCTGGGAAGTTCCCAATTTTAGGTGGAGAGCTGCTCTAGTAAAGAGCACCCTGCAACACCAGCGACACTCTAGATTCGCTCACCTCAAATGTCTGCTTATCTAGGTAAATGGCTTTTGTCATTTTACAGCTCGGCAAGGATGACACTATGTCAATGCAAATGACTGGCCCCTGTTTATAATGGTATAGGGCGTACAGAAACAATGGATTGCAATGACAACTTGGTCATTATCAATGGCTGAGATTAATTCATGTAACCCACTTATCACTTTTGTGTTGTTTTGGAGGTAAAACTGTATCAAGCTCTAAACTACATTGAAATGAGAATGCTGTTTTATGGCTCCTTTCTGCTTCAACTTGGATTATTAGACTAGAGTACCGTCCTAGAGAACTGGAGTTTTGAGTGCCCTGAAAGAACTGCTACTTTATGCAGACAAAACAGCTCTGGTCTCACGCAGGGTTTGGTTAGGGCCTTATTAAAATATATGAACTCATGCAGGGATGTTTTGGCAGCTATCATATATTAGAAGCTGACCTAATGCAGCTGACCTCTGCCTTTGGTCATGACTTAATACCTCTCACAAACATAAGAAGAGAGTGCAGCCCACTAATCTTCCCTGGATCAACGTATCATTTGAGGCAATTGAAAAATGTAGGATGAAACGGCACGATGCAATTTTCATACTGAGCACAGTGAACACCCATTAGGCTTCAATTAAAAAAGTGAGAATGTTGAGCACCCCTCTTCATGTTTGTTGTACTACCCACACATGTTATTTGTTATATTATATTACATTGTTATGTGTCTTTGTAAAGCACACAATCTTCCACAACTGTATCTTGCCACTGAGCAGGTGTGTGTGCCTATGCCTGCTTGTGGTAGGTGGTTAATTGAAAATCTGGTCCTCAGTTTCTTAGGTAATGCAAGAAGAGAGGAGGAGGCTTTGATGTGGAATGGGTGGTCATTCCCTGCTTTAGGAGAATTTAAGTGAATGCTGGTCCTCCTGATCTGGTTCTGTGTATGCAAGGGATGTGTGCGAGGAGGAGTCTTGTGGAGCAGAGGAGTCTGGGTGGCTGGTGGAAGGAGATGCGACTGTTCAGGTAGGTAGGACTTAAGTAGTGCAATGCCTTAAATGTGTGCGTGACAAGTTTGAAATGAGCGCATTTCCTAATCCAAAAGCATTATTAAACATGGAAGTGGGCCACAAAGTGTCTTACTGTCCCTTGGCTTCCCAATGAGTTTGATAATGATGTTGGCTATAGATCAATGAGAGTGTTATTATCTGCCTTCATCTCCACTAATAACAGCTTAACTGACCGTGAATGATTGCAGATAGGTTCCCTTTAATTCCTTCACTATCTGCCCTCCTCTAACATCCCCTCCAAGTTGATGCCACGTAAGAGACAATGGGGATCATTCCGACCCTGGCGGGCCAAAAGGCCGCCCGCCGGCCCAGCGGGAAAGACCCAGCAACGATGAAGCCAGCTCCGAATGGAGCCGGCGGAGTTGCTGGGGTGCGACGGGTTCAGTGGCACCCGTTGCGATTTTCAGTGTCTGCGAAAATCATTATGGGGCCCTGTTAGGGGGCCCCTGCACTGCCCATGCCAGGGGCCACACAACACCCGTTCCCGCCATCCTGTTCCTGGCGGTAACAACCGCCAGGAACAGGGGGGCGGGAAGGGGGTCGGAATCCCCATGGCGGCGCTGCTTGAGGATTCCCTGGGCCAGGGGAAAACCGGCGGGAAACTGCCGGTTCCCCTTTTCTGACCGCAGCTTTACCGCCGCGGTCAGAATGGCCCAGGAAGCACCGCCAGCCTGTTGGCGGTGCTTCCATGGTCGTTGGCCCTGGCGGTCGGTGACGGCCAGGGTCAGAATGACCCCAATCTCTCTTTGGGTAAACTACCCTTCAAGTGATATGATCAATACTAATTAGAAAACTACGGAGGGACAACACTGCCTGCCTACCAGCACACAATTCGCCCAGATGCATTGTACTAAATGCAGTGCGTGACAACAATTACTTTGGTTGAAAGTTATTGTAGTATTCACTAATGCTGGTGCAGCAAGTGCTGTGTATCTCCACACACATGTTTCAGGATATGCTTCTGCGCAAATTGTGCTGGTATGGCTGGCAGCATGAAGCCAATCAAAAAAGGGGAGAGAAGCACACTAAGGGCCAGATGTAGAAAACTTTTGCGAGTCGCAAATGGTCTGAATCGCAATTTGCGACCCTGCAAAATCGGAAATGGGATGCAAAAACCCCATTTCCGACTCGCAAAATGCGACGCGAGCCATTACCGACTCGCAAAAATACTGACCCCATTTTGCGACCCGCAAATAGGAAGTCGCAATTTGCCAGTCTCAAACCAAATGCAAAAGCCACTCACGAATTGCGACTAGTCGCAAAAAGCCCATTTTGCACTTCCAATTTACCACTAACTCAGAGCAGGTGGTAACCATTACCAAAGTATAAAAGGAGACCCAGAAGGCATCTGGGTTACTCAAGATGGCGGAGATATATGTGATAGGAATGAGGAGGAGAGCCCACGCCGCACAGCAGAGGAGGAGGAGGAGCCAGAGACAGGAGAAGATATACAGAACCAGGCAGACACTTTTCCAACAAACTGAGGAGGAGATTTATGATAAATATAGACTCAGCAGTGCAGCTATACTAGATTTAATATAATTACTCAAACCACAGCTACAACGCCAGACTGTGCTCGGCTGCGCCATCCCTACGCATGTGCAAGTTGTTTGCTCACTGCACCTCTTGGCCTCGGGTAGCTATCAGGGGGTCATTGCCGTGGCAGTTGGGGTATCCCATAGTTCACTCTCACGGTTCTTCAGGGCATTCCTAGATGCCTTACTCACACACATTTCCAGATACATATACCTACCCAGGAAGGGGGCAGAAATCAACAGCACCAAGTTGGAATTCTACACGATTGCCAACTTCCCCCATGTCATAGGGTGTGTAGACGGGACACATATACAAATATGCCCTCCTGCAAATCTGGAATATCTGTTCCGCAATAGGAAGTGTACCCACTCACTCAACTTCCAGGTGGTGTGTGACGCCCATTATGTTATCACTGACATGGTTGCCAAATTTCCAGGGAGTACACATGACTCCTACATTTTCAGGCACAGTGGGATACACCAACGCCTAGAACGTGGGGAGTTTGGAGACGGATACCTCCTAGGTATAGCTGAATACACCTTGCAGACATACACACAGGTCAATGTGGAACCCATCTATGCCCAGCTAACATTGTGCATTTTGTGCCAAACAGGTGACAGTGCATATGCACTTCGACCATGGATACTTACCCCGTACTTAACACCCAGCAATGAGACAGAGAGGCGATACAACGGTGCACATAAGAGGACCAGAAATATCATAGAATGGACCTTTGGACTGCTGAAAGCAAGATTCAGATGCCTCCACAGAAGTGGAGGTGCCCTCCAGTATACCCCAATAACAGCTTTCAAGATTGTTGTTGCATGCGCTATACTGCACAACATTGCCACCAGACGTGGGCTACCTCTCACCCCTGAAGACCCAGATTCGGAGGATGAAGAGCAAGAGCTACCACATCGCCATCATGGGGATAGAAGCATCACAAATCAAGGCAGACTGAGATGGGAACACATTGCAAACCAATACTTTGGAAGGTATGTGCTAACTGTCACCACACTCACTAATGTCACACTCAAAGAGTCCAGGTGTTAAGTGGAACTAACAAGTGATTTAATTTGTGCAACCAAAAAAACTATAAACATTGTCAACAGTTCAGGGGCTGTAACAGTCCTCCTGGCATTAGGACACATTGACCTCATGTGCCCCAACCCCAGGACAGTGTGGAGCTCAAATCCTACGCCGGCCTCGGCCAGCATGGCTGGTACCAGGGGTGTCAGCAGTGCCCTGCCTTGCGCTTCCACTGCGCAACACCCTGGTGTCACTGGCAGAGACACTGCTGATGGTGGAGCCCTCCTCACTGTCTTGCGGTGTGTCGGCGGCGCCCCTGGCCACCTGCCGTGCCTCCATTATATCAACAGCGTGGCTGAGACGGCCCAGTCCACGTGCCACATCACTGGCAAAGTGGCCCATGTCAACTTGGAGGCTGACCGTGCGCCTAGAAAGGCCAGTAGTGTTCACAGCCAGCCTGACTATGGAGGCAGACATGCGGTCCAGCCGGTTAATTAGCTGCCTGTCACGACGCCTTGCACCCTCTGTCTGAGTTAGGAGTCAAGCCACAAGTTGTCGCATGGAGAGTGCAAGGTCGCCCATATGTGTGTTCATTTGTTGCAACTCCGTGTGTACAAGCTGCATGCTACTCCCTTGGTTTCGCTCCATGCGCCGCCATGCCCCTGTAATTCTCCTACTCTCCTGTGTCTCGTAGGAGTGCGGCCTCAGCACGCGACATGGAGGCGTCCCCTGACTCTGCCTGCCGCTGTGATGGTACATTTACACATCGCCTGCGACGCAGTGGAGGCTCCGTGTCTTCTACAGTGGCACTGTGACTGGGACCAGGTGCTGGATCACACACCAGTATGCCAACTGGTGTATCATGAGGGGACTGAGTGTTGGTGGTGCAGGTCTCAGTGGTGGCTGGTCCTGATTCATCTGTTGGCTGCTGGCTGACCAGTGGCCCCTGGATGCTTTGGCTGGTGGGGGTGTCTTGTGGGAGACCTGTGGGACATAGGGAACACACTGTCAGTATCTACTATCTGTTATCAACTTCCTAATAAACTGTTGCCTATCAACTGCCTACTTGACTACATTGCCCATAATGCACCAATCTGGTGGTTGCAACTCTGAAATGGAGCTATTTTGGTTGTGCATGCTACTGTGTACAAGGTGGGTGGGGGTATGGCACTATTGAGGGTACATGAATGTCTCATGGTACTCACCGGTTGATGGTCCTGGCTCTGATGTATCCAGCTCTCCCATCCCGCACACTGCCTCAGGCTCAAGGTCTCCTCTACTCTTTCCTCCAGGGGTGTGGGTGGTGGTATTGTGGATGGTCCCCCTCCAGTGCCCCTCATCTCCCGGAGCTGCTCTGCCACCCTCTCCTTGGTGTGGGAGCGCAGGTCATACCACCTTTTTTTGAGTTCTTCTATGCTCCGGTGGCTGACACCCAGGGAGTTCCCTTTGTCTTGGATGTCCGTCCAGATTCTTCTTTTCTCCACCTCTGGCACGGTGAGGGCTGCCCTTCCAAAAAGTTGGTCATGGTGCTGGCAGCACTCCTCTGTCAGCACCTCCAGCTCTTTCTCTGCAAATTTAAGTTTGCGCTTCCTTGGTGTCTCAGCCATGGTAGCTGCTGTTCTTTCTGTTTGCAGTTCTGCTGTTGAAATGGGTGTGGTCCTCCCTCCTCCCAGGTGTATTTGTAAACTTTCTGGCTGTGATGTCATCATCATGAGCCAGGAAGTGTTTTCCAGAGTGTTCTGCAGCACCTGCATTCAATTTGTGGCACAGTCGCAATTTGCGACACCTACTCGCAAATTGCGTGTCCGTTTTTAGCGTGTTCGCAAAAAGCGACCGTGCAAACAGCAAGACTCGCAATCTGCGGTGCGACTTCATTTGCGAGTCGCAAATTGAAGTCGCGTTTTCTTCTTGCATTACATTTAGCGAGTCGGAAATTGCGAGTCGCAACGACTCGCAATTTCCGACTTGCAAAACTTTTCCTACCTACATCTGGCCCTAAGTTATTGGGCTGACAAGCTCACTAAGATTCACCTGCGTTCTGGGAGTGGTACATAAACCTAGGAAAACTGTGAGCAGCATTTCCAGAACCCCAGAAATGTGTGTCACTCTTTACTGAGGAATTATGCACTTCATTTACCACAATGCGTGTGGGTGAAAGGTGTGCTGGTAGGCTAGACAGTGTGCTCCCTTTCCCTTTTTTCATTGGCTACTAATGCATCTGCACCCACACATTCTGCGAGCCTGTTTTTATAAGCATGCACAACAAAGTGTTGATTTGAAGTCATAATTTAATGCAACATAAAATGCCCAAATAAATGCATAAGGCAAATAAACAACAGCCATGTCAAACATTTCTCATTTGTTGGTAGCAGTGCATAGCACAAGTACCACAATCAGTAATATAAAAATCAAGTCAAGCAGCAAATTATGCAGTAACAAAAGCCCTGATTTAGATTTCTGTGGAGGAGGTTACCTCTTCGCAATACTGGCGGATATCCTGTCTGCCGAAATCTAAATACCAATGTTTTCTGTACCATTTAGACTTTGGCAGATGGGATATTCGTGACCATTCTGATGGAGTAAACCCTTTGTGAGATCTAAATCAGGCCCAGAATTCCTGATCAGAAGTTAAAACAGGTAAAGCAATAGCAGTACCAAGCAGCAGAACCCTGAACAAAAGAATGTACTGGTAATGACTGAGTAGTCAACTTCTAAGAAGATTGAGAATCATGATTTGAAAGGAAATATTGCTGTTAGATGCACATCCTCCAGTCAATTGACTGTCAAGTATCTGCATGCATGTATTAGATGGATCCCATATTTCTGTATTTGGTAGTAAGTGAAGGGGAGATATCGATCTTTTCAATCTTAAATTATCAGGGAAGTCATACCATAGAACAAATGGTATAGTCAAACACAGAATGAGCAACATTGTAAACACTCTTCTGAAGAATCATGAATTTATGATGATTATTTCCAGCTAAAACAATTTAGGATGATTTCTCTAAATGTTCTGGAGCGTTTTCGTGCTATGCTGTATGGGTTAAAGTGAAGGCTGTAAAACAAATTATCGATGAAAGAGGAAGCGAGTGGAATTACTTAGTAAATTGGAAATAGGGACATCCATTTGTAGATTGGGTTACTGCCCGCAATACAAAGTTTTGATACTTTTTTTTTCAAGTTATCTCTAGGGGTGGCAGCCCTCAAGGCATTACCATAATCCAATGTCTTGCTAATGATTCCTTTGGCTATTTTCAATCTATCTTTCTAGTCCAGTGGTTTTCAAACGTTTTCACCCCGCAGCTCCATTCACATATTGGTCATGGGCGGTGGCTTCCCATTGTGCACTGATAAAGAAGGTCGACATCTGCAGTCTACTTTTTTTTTTGTTTGCATATTATTACTTCCAGTCTTATGGTACTAGGTAAACCCTCCTCTGGCTTTCTCCCTTTTTACTTCATCCTCTTTATGAGTGTGCTTTGTGTATGTCTCCTGTCTGCTCCTTTCTAACTCCTGCCTTGGCGTTCTCATGCATACTGTCTGCTCCATGACTTCTGTCTATGTGTTCTTGCATCTTGTCTTTGCTCTCATGACCATCTGTGTGTCCTTGCTTCCTCTCTGTGAGCCTCTTGACTGTACCCTCATGCCTCCTGTCTGTGTGTTCTTGCATATTGTCCGTGCCCTTATGCCCCGTCCACCCCCAGGACTCTGCTCCCCCCATGTGTCCTGTTTTGTGTCTTCCATCCTCCAGCATGGGTGCCACCAGGCTGCCTATGTGTGCATCTAAAGTCTCCTGTCTGTGCTTCCTGCTGGCATGTCTGAGTGTCTGGTGCCTCAGTGTATTAGGACACTTTGCACTGCTGCTGGGAGCAGCACTGCTTTATCTCTCAGATGGACTTTTTCCCCTGAGCTGAGGGTGTGTAGGAAGAGCCTGGTACCTATGAGTGAGTTCAGCGCTTCCATTAATGCATTGCAAGTTGTTCCTAGTTCCCAAAACTGCACACTCAACTTCTTTCTGGGGCCTGAGGTGACGGCAGTGTGATGCTTACACCTCTCTCAGTTCTGAGATGACAATGACATCAGTGCCAGACCATCCCTGGGCTCCCAGAGATGTCCCTTCCAAGTCTCTCCCACTACACACCATTGTTTTTCCAGTCACCTCAGGCACATTTCTGGACTTTGATTATTTTAGTTTGGGCTTCCAAGTTCGGTTTCATCTCTGACATAGGTATGACTACATATGTTATAATCACATTATGCTCTGAGTACATGAAACAGCCAGTGATAGGATAACAGACTGTTGCAACCTTTCTTAAAGTGGTAGAGAGTACTGAGTTGGAAGTTTGGTCTTTTGTAAAGGTGTGTTTTAGCAGAAGCGAAAGAAAGGACACTTTTAAAGAGGAGTTTGTAATTCTGCAAGAGGAGATTGGGAATTTAAGAACTCCGTATCTGCTGGTCTTCTTTATGATAATGTGAGATCTTAAAAAGATCTTAATGAACAACTATAATATCAAATGAATTAATTGTTTGGCATCCCCTTAATTACTACATTTTGTTATAGTGTTGTAATATTGAACCAATTCATGAATCAATGCCAATGTGCACATTGAACAGTTTGGGGAAATTATTCATCAACTCACCATTGGTTAACCAGACAGAGTCTACAGAGAGAAAAGGTCTGGCTGAAGCATTATGCTGCAACTGCTGTAGTGATCAGCCAGAAGCTGTATATATGCTTCCCAATTCAGAGGGAATTATTATATTTCAAATTCCTTCCATACTAAAAGCAGCTCCAGTCGCCAAGTTACAGATCCAACTGCGAAGAAATGTAAATGTCATAAATTTAGTATCCATATTTAAGAACTAAATTATTCCCTTTATAATTCTTTATAATCATTGCTGGCATTTTTTTCCTTGTACAGTGAAGGGATCCCACAAATAGCCTGCATAGGAACAAGGCAAAATACTGTGACCACTTTCTTGTTCATCCTTTGTGCAGCTTTGCTAAAACTGTAATGGTTTGCTCATTTAAATATAAATAATACCTCGGCTTGTGATACTTCAGATCCAAATAAACCCTTGCCCCGCTCCTACGTTATGATTCCAGTGTCACGGCATCCTCCTCTGTTACCTGCAGCATGGCCCGGCACCTATATTGCACTGTCACCTTGCTATGTTTCTTTTTCCACTATCTTTCTTTCCTGTGCATGCTCTTTCAGGATTATGAAATGATGCATGTGCTTGCAGTTTGTCTTTGTTGACGCACCCATCACATAACCGCAAGAGCATTTGTGTACAAATTAACATCTAAGACTGAAGACAAGAGCAGGCATTCAGAAGAGACTGGAATGGCCAAGGTGGTTCCCAAACTGTGTGCTTGCTGCACGGTGTCCCTGGCTAGTTTTGATGGTGCACCGGGGTGCCGCGGTGCACAGATTGGGAACCACTGTTCTAGTCCAATAAGAAACATAGGGCCAGGTATACTCAGCACTGGTCACAAAATACTGGTTGCAATTTGCGACCAGTATTTTTGTAACTGGTGCATTATTTTGTGAACTAAGCTATGTTCTGATTGGGTGGTTCTTAAAATACTTAATCGTAGTGGGTCACAATCTGACCTACCTCATGAATGCTAATGACGCAGATTAAAAATTGCCATCTACTACAAATATGCAGCCATCACAGTGATGTTGGCCCCCTGAGGATAGCAGACCATGATGTCTGTGACTGCTTTTCAATAAAGCAATTTTTTTTATGGCAGCCTGTTTTTCTTATTGGAAAATGGGATTCATTTAAAAAATGTTTTTGTCAACATTCACAAAGGGTAAGGGGGCCATTTGGAGAGATCTACCCATTTGCTAATGAGTACCACTACCTTTGTTTTGTCTGTAATATATTAATGGTTAGTGACCAGATTTTGGTTGCAAAACATTAAAGCATCTGTTTTCAAATCGGTATCTGGAAGGGTTGTCCTAAACACACCCTTTCCAAATACCGAATCAGAATGTAGTCGCAAACCTAAATTACGATTCAGTAACACGTTACCCAATAGAAGTTTGTGTGTGCCACATACCAAAATGTTTTTCACAATTGCAAACTGTTGGATTTTGTGAGCCTTAGTTCATCTAGCCCATAATATCTGTAATATGGTATCTCCCAAACTGATATGGGCCTAAACAGAGAGAGAATCCCTGTTTTACTTCTAATCAGTTTCTGTTTATTCTTAGCACTCTAGTCACCCATACTAATGAAATAAGGTTGCTGCTCAACTATAAGTTTTTACAGCTGAGGTGTGACATCACAAGGGCACCTGCCAGAGCTAGCAGCCAAGGTGAAAGGCATGTTAATGAGTATAATTGAAGTACCACTTAAATAAACAGAACGATAATTAAAAATAGCTTTTCATTCTATAGTTCTAAAAGGGAGATTGGTGAGTAGAAAGAATATATTTATGGCAGCATGTTCACTTTTTGCATACTAAATGTCATTACAGAAATAATAAACTCTATATACTCTTTTCTATGTCTTCTGAGCCTCAGAACATTTTACTTCTGGCTTGCATTACACTGATTTGAATTCCCTGTAGAAAGATATTGCTAACTGCTTTTTAGTGTGCTTAATTTCACACTAGATTCCACTTTTATTCTACATATCTACAACCATACTATCTCTTTCATGAAAAGTAACAAGACACTAAGGGGCATATTTATACTCCGTCTGCGCCGATTGTGTATCAAACATTTTGACGCACAATCAGCGCAAACGTTGACCCGTATTTAAATTTGACGCCCGAGCCCGCGGATGACAAAATTCCACCGTCTGCGTCATTTTTGGATGCAGCAACCCACCTTGCGTTAATTATATGCAAGGTAGGCGTTCCCGTCCAAAAAATAACTTAAAGGGCCGTGCGTTGTATTTATGCTTTCGGGCAAAAATGACGCACGGCCGGGAGGCGGAGCCAGAAAATGACGCACAGCCCGATTTGCATCAAAAATTAACGCGTGGGTCAGGGCAGGCGTTAAAATGGGGCAAACACACCTGTATTTAATCAGAACACACAGAATAAACAGCAGAGCAGCAGAGCAGCAACAGGGAGCAATGGAGGTGATTCTAATCCAGCGTGCACGCAGACGCAGAGCCCAGCAGCAACAACAGCACCTACAACAACACCAGCAGGGACCCCAAAGGCAGCGCAGAAGGCAGGAGAGGATATTCCGCCCAAGAACAACCCTTCAGGGACTCAGGGAACACAACATCATACAGAGGTACCGGTTGAACTGGAAGGCCATTCAGCAGCTGCTGCACAACATTGAACAGCAGTTGGCCCCCACTTTGGTGACACCCAGCACCATCCCAACAGAAACAAAGCTGCTTGCCGTACTTCACATGCTGGCAAGTGGCTCTTTCCAAACAACTGGTGCTCTGGTTGGCGGAATATCACAACCATCATTCTCCGCCTTTTTGCCCAAAGTACTGGATGCCATCATTCGACTGACACCCTGCCACATCTGCTTCCCTAACACACTGCAGAAGCAGCAGGAAACAAAACAGGGGTTCTACGCAATCAGTGGCTTCCCACACGTCCTTGGTGCAATCAACTGCACACATGTAAGCCTTGTGCCACCTGCTGCAACTGAACACCTCTACCGCAACAGGAAGCACACACATTCCATCAATGTGCAGGCCATAGTCGATCACCAGGGATTGATCACCAACATCGTGGCTAAATATCCTGGGAGTGTACATGACTCATACATCTTCCGTCACTGGACCATCAATGAACACTTCCAGGATGGACGTTATGGCAATGGACTACTTGTTGGTAAGTACAAAAACCTACTTATATACTCACTGCACAGCAACCCTCTAGGACATACAACACATACACCACAACAGCAACATGTGAACAGGAACACACTGAGGTCGTGACATCACTAGCCATGTTTCTTAAGTCACCATTGAACCTGTCACACATTGGAAATTACTGTACAGCCTAATGTGAAGACGTCAATGAGTGTGGTTGCCTAAATGTCACCTTGCAAATTGTAAGTGTCCCAATGACCTTTACATTAATACATTGCATAAGTTTCAAGGTATGGGATGTCCAGGGTACTATGATATGAACGTGTTAACAACACTTTCAATTTTAACTCTGCATGGAACTATCATCTCACCCCCAGTGAAGACACACGGACACCTGTATCACAAGTCACAATGCTAGGGATGGCACACTGTACTGCAAATCCCAAAACATACTGCTGACAAAAGGTTAGCAGACAAACACTCGTTCAGCCAAGGAAACAACACAATGCAGATGGTACCGCCTACAAGCATAGGATGCCACATTAGTACACAAAAGAGTCACAGACAACACAAGACAACTACTGCCATTAAAGGTCTTTTCAATAGCGCCAGCTACATCAAGATGATCCCATTCATTTTCTCTTGCAGCTGATCAGGGGTATAGCATCCAGCTATGGATTATGACACCATTTGGCAACCCAAGTACAGCTGCAGAGCGTGCATACAACGAGGCCCATAGGAGGACAGGCAGCATTGTCGAGCGGACCTTCGGCATCCTCAAGTCAAGGTTCCGCTGCCTCGACATCACTGGGGTAGCCTCCTATATTCCCCCGAGATGGTGTGTAGGATCATCCTCACATGTGCAATATTGCACAACATTTGTATCAAAAGAAACATTCCCCTCCTGGAACCAGAGCCACACATGCCTGAGGAGGAGGAAGAGGAGGATGCTGGCCTGCAACAGGAGGGGGAACTACAGAACACAGCTGCTGGTATACGCAGGTGGCAACAGATTGTAAATAATTTCTTCTGAATATGATCACCTTCACCACTTTAGTTAACTAATTTAAATAAACACCTATTCTAATCACCATATCATGGTCTGGCTATTCCTTTTTGCACACCTTCATCTCTACTTATCAGAATAAGAGTGTTGCCTCATGGAGCATTGCTGAGATACTGAGTAGGACATGGAACATCCCAGAGCTAATGTGATGCCTAACATACAATGGTCACATACACACACACTCTTTATGACATATATCATGTGCATATCTCCTTTGAAGGCCAATAGCAGAGGACCACAACTATTTCACACATACATGTTGAAAGCAAGGTCCAACGCAGCATATGGCACACAACTATGACACCATCACTCAATAAGGGGAAAACAAGCCTCATACATGAGGCAGTCAATGTGCTTTGTCATCACTAATAGGAATGTCTGACTAGACCCTTGACAGCAGTTAGTCCAACTGCATCCAATATTTGCAAGGAATATCTGTGTCTAGAGTTCCAAGGAAGCAGAACATAGACAGCACAAGTGCCACACATATGACATGCATTTCGCACATGACATTCCATGCACATGTCAGCCCATTTCCTAACTCGTGACACACCCATGCACCTGGTCACAACCCACCTGTTGGAAGAGGTCCCTGGAATACTAAGATGTGTACCCTCATAATACCTCCTCTACACACACAGACCAACATCAGCAAACCAGTGTGCTACATCCTTTCCTAAGGTATGCCATTGTCATATAACATCTGACTACATGGACGTCAGGTCAATTTATACACTGTCTTCTAGTTTCTAAGCCCTGTTAGCACATGTAGATTGCTTCCCCTTGTGAAAATGTCTGTTGGCCCTTAGAATGCAAGTCTCACCTACAGGACTGGTGAGAAACAGATGCAGCCCACACCTGTGATCACCTCCATGCACAACACCCATTTAAAAAAGCACTGCCCCTGTTGATGCCTGGAACAGCATAGGAGTTGCCATTATGTCAAATACACCGTCAACCATTGATACTAATTAAGCCATGTAACACAGCCCTTGGGTTCATTTGTCACCTTCAAAAACACAGGACGTACACAGTTTGACATGTCAACTGTCTAGTTTGTCCTCCAAACAGTCTCAGTCAGACCACTGATTATGTAACTTGTCCAGTAGCTGACTCCTGAATCACCTTGCATTCTGTCAGCCTGACTGGCAACTGTCTGTGCGTCACACTAAAGTATCCCTGTGTCTACATATGTACCACATGTGCGTAAGCAAACCTCCCATTCATCAGGGGGCATTGGGCATGGGCTTCTTCCATGCATACCCAAATACATTGTATACCATCATCTGCCTTTTAATTGTACCATTTGAGTTACATCCTCTTGGAAATGCAAAATTCATGACCCATTCCTTGTCTGGGTTGCATATATGCATGAATGACAAAGTGTGACAGTGTCCCAGGGTCATAGGCAGGGATTGGGTATGGGGGTTTCAACACAACCAGCAACCTCTGATAATGTCCATGAATAATACACAAATGTCAGAACCATGACAATTCACACACAGCATCACAGTGCTCACAACATAGTGATGGGCCGTGTGTGGTGAATAGCTGCGAGAATAAACAGCACAGAGGTTATGATGTTCCCAGATGCAGTGGGAAGTGCAGAGGCCAATCTGTGTACAAACGTTGTAATGACACCTGCCGGAACCTGACAATTGAGACATTATCTCACTCAGCACACCAAGGTTGCCATGTTGACTGTCTCATTACACGTCTTTAGTGACAGGGTGGGACCATCCACATGTTGGTTCACATGCCCACATCTACTTTACTCACATTGATCAACAAAGGATACTGAGTAGTTACAGGAATAGCTGCCACTGACTCATGATGAGTCCTAGTCCGAACTGTGACAAATTATACCCCAAACAATCTACAGGATCATCATTGGACCACACACATGAACAAGACACCTATGTGCAATTGATCACTGGAAATATGTGGACACGTGCTGTCTTGTATGCTGGTCCACCACAGCCACTTGATAGTTGGGGCTCACTTCTATGGCCTCAACTGTGGTGTCATCATACATATGAGATTGACCCTTGTCTGTCTGTGCAAACAACATGGTACCCATTTCCTCAATGCATGTGTATGACACACTGTGGAATTCATCAACTAGTGCCTAGGAAGCTCTTACCAATACTCTAGGACATAGGATGTAGAAAATATGGACCATTGACATGAACAAGCGTCTACCATCCATCTGGTGCATGCTATGTCACATGTGGTGTATACGTGACCCTAAAACTTGGAAGTATACTTTACGGGTATTGTTACATGTATGACTAACACATGCCCTTGCTCATTTTAAATTTGACTTGCATCTTAGGATTGGACACATGGACGTCACATTCATACAACCATATGTACAATTATGCTTCATGTGATATACACACACACTTGGTCAACCAACACATTAGTTGTCAAAGCACACACTTTGAGCCAAAGGAATTTAGGTATTGTACATATGTGCGTCACAATGCTATCCTCTCCTTATGACAAACATGCACAATTTGTGCCACACATATATGTAGGCCACACTTATGACCATCTATGACATCAGCCAACTGTAAAAATACTGTGAAGGGTGTAGTGGATGATGTTCCGCTGCAGTATGATGTCACACATGTGAACATACACCATCAACACCATACTGTCTTCAATTAGCCAATCTCTGATGTGTTCCAAATGTAAAATAACCAATAAACAAGTAAAAATGCCCCAAAGCAGTTAATGCACTTTAATTTTGACGTCCCTAGCGGTGTGCGTCATTTTTTGTTTACCAAAACTGTATTTGCGTCATTTTTTTGGACGCACAGGAGTGAAATTTAGCCCGCATCCAGATATTTGTACAGTCCATGTATCATTATGTGGATGCAGGTTTATATTCACGTGTATGCGTAAAAAAAAATGACGCAAATACAGTTTTGTGCAACAAAAAATTACGCATAACGTGAAA
The DNA here is from genome assembly GCF_031143425.1 of Pleurodeles waltl. NCBI lineage: Eukaryota > Metazoa > Chordata > Amphibia > Caudata > Salamandridae > Pleurodeles > Pleurodeles waltl. The sequence continues at coordinate 1,057,060,633 of NC_090444.1, read as the reverse complement.
AAGGCGGGACTTTTCATACAGGAAGTGGTGTAATAGGATATCCTGTTTACAGATCATGTACAGTGGGTGTACTTTCACTTTCACTTTGCAGTCTATGATCCTTCTAGACTGTGTGGCTGTGTAGAGAGTGTTGTCCAAGAGATTTTGTGCTGTATTTGTCCTGTGTGCTATCTGTAAAGTCCTTTTGTGAAATAAATATTGTTGCGGTATACTGTACTCCTGTGTTTTGTCTACATTTGTCCATTTATCTTGTGTATTTCTTGTTTGTGGGAGTCTGTTGTGGGTAGTGTTAGTTTGGGGATAGTTGGGCTCTTTTAGTGTTTAGGTTTATTTTTTTCTGTCTTTTTACCCCTACTTTCACCCTTTTCTCCTTTCTTTTTCTTTTACCCCTATTCCTTATCTTCATCTATAAGTATGTCTGGTAGGCCACGTCTTGGCAGGATGGGGAAGAGGAGTTGGGGGGCTTCATCTGGCTGGTGGCACATTTCTTGCCGCTCATGATCCAGGCAGGGGGCAGGGTCATACAGGGGTATCCGACAGAGGCGCGCAGAATCTGGTGGGGAAAGGTGTTGCATCACCTGCAGCGTGTGTATGCCAGCCAGAGGAGTGACCACCAGCTGAAGCACCGGTGGGCTGACCTCATCACCAGGGAGCAGGATCTCTTGGACCACCTGGGAATCATGATTGGTGGCACTGTTGGTGAGTACGACTATTGTTAATGTGCACGATTAAATGCTCTGTAGTGACATCAGGGGATTAGTGCAATGTCTGCCAGATAACTTGATGACTGTGTGTAATGCTGGGGAAATATAAGGGGATCATTGATGCACTATGGCAAGGATCACAATTGCTAGCTGTCAGGTAGCACGTGCTCAGCAAACTTACAGGTAACTTTACCATGAAGGAAATTGGTGCGGCCTTTTTGTCAGCACAGCTAACAAAATAGGAGCCAATCATGTCTATATAGGGTACTATTGACAGAGAAGTACAGATGTACCAACATTTAGGGCAACTATGTTGACGCAATTGCTAGACTTACTTTAGAATCACTACATGATGCTGAAAATGAGTGCTGCCTTCACGTCAATTGATAATAGCAAAGTGGCTCAGACATTGGTCTCATGTTAGTCTGGTGAGTGTGGAAGGAAAGCGTTCACAGAAGTACTATGAATGTGTGGGATTATTGTGTTCCTTGATCTTTTTGGATGCATGTCAGTTCATGATTTGAAAACATCGTGGAAAGGTGTAAGGTGCCCTCAGCTAACATCTTAAGATGTTTGTTGGAATTAGTTGAGCCACAATCCAAATATGGATGGCAGTCCAAGTGTATGCACATGGCTTCACATCTCCATGGTTGGTGCAAATCACCATAGCTGGGCCACATCAATTGACTATACTGTGACAACAGGATGGCTTACAGGAGTCCCTGCCCCTCCCTCTCTACATTGGGCCTATGTGCAATAAATGTGTCATGGCCACAAGTCATGTTTGACTGGTAATGCAGTCCTCAAGTAACCAGGCATTGGATGTTTCTCTTGGATGCACATGATGAGACGATTACACTCCATATTTTTTAGTGCTCACCAATTATGGGGCAAGTTTGCAACCACATGATAGATAGGGCCAATGTATGTGTGCAGATATGTGTGTAACTGTCACAGGAGACCAATGCTATTTACAAGTTGGCCGTGAAATATCAGATGCAGTACCATCATGTCTGAATGGCTGCCATTTCCTTATTCAGCCTACACATTGTAAATGATTATGAAATTGTTGCACTGTGCACAGATTTTGAGCACATTTCTTTTTTCCATACCTTACAGGTGGACCGGCACCCTACACTGTGGGAGAGGTGGTGACATTTGAGGACCCCGACCACTCCAGTAAGTGTTGATTTGTCTGTTATGTGTTGTGTTTGCTGGTTATGGACACGTGTGAGTTGGACGCATAGCAAGGTGTGATGCGTTGGCAAGCTTTTCACTTGTTCCATGAGTGGGAATGCAGTTCTCACATGTTTTGAGTTTGCCAATGCGTATGCAATGGTATCATGTAGGGATTGAAGGACATCTCTGTAGGCCCCACTGTGAGTACAGGGGATAGTCATGTGTATGACACTTGTATCACCAAGAGTCGCAATGGAAGTCAGCCCCTATTTAGTCAGCCTGTCAGACCCACATTCTCTAAGATTGGTAGAGCTAATAGCTTTCCAATAGACATCTGCCTTTCTATTTACCTATGTAAGTTTGAAACAGTAGGTAGAACCTCCTAGCAGCATGTACTTCCACATGTAGTGCATCAAGTCTGTAGAACCTGAGTGTAATGGCCTAGGTGTGCATGCAATTCATGATCATGGGTGTTCTAGCAACTCTGTGTCTGATGTAAGTCAGGCCTCACTTGAAGTATATGTTGTGTACTAAGTCCTGCATTTCCTGACATGTCTGACCCTATGAGTGCTCTAGGGTTTGCTGACTCCTAATTGTAGATAGACTTTGAATGTGGTGTGTCTGTAGAGACAAACATGTGTGGAGTTGCCTATACACTCCTCGGCGTACATGTTGTTGGCAAATTATAGTTGTGTATCCACCGCACCCCCTCAAACACGGCCATTGGTTTGTGAATGGGGTACCTAGTACTGATGCTACCAGTATGTTACACATACCTGTGAATAAGTGACGGTTTGGTTGCATACTAGTATACACACTCAGGTTTGGCACTTGGTACCATACTGGAAAGTCCAGTTACAACTTGCAGACAATGTGGCTTTAGTTTTGCTTTCCGTACACTGACATTTGTAGCCCAGCTCTTGGTGGAGGATATGCAGCATGATTCTTAGATGATAACTGTCAGAACTCAGATTGCAAGTCAAAGCCAGTTGTTAACCATCTTGTGGGTTATGGATGTGCTTTGTGTGATGTCACCTTTGTTGTCTGGCCTGCCATATACTTCCTCAGGGACATTCAATGCTCTGTATCGTGATATGAGCTGTTACAAGTACAGTAGATGTAATGTCTGATTAACTTGCTGTGCCGTTTCACACAATGCAGTTACTAATGTAGCATATCTGCATTTGTCTTCACAGCAGCTAACATGACTCCAGACCAGGCCTGTGAATTTCAGCGCCAGGCCATGCGATACCAGCACATCCTGCTGGTGGAGTCGGGGTTCCAGAGGATGGCCCGGCGATATCGCCATGAACGTGCCTCCGGGGCATGGCGAGCCTTCCCACAGGGTGGGCCTACTTTGCCCACCACAGCTACCACAGAAACGACCACCAATCAGAGCCAGGTGGCCCCATCCACAGCTGCCACTGTTGATCCAACATCTGCTGGACTTCCTGGCCCCAGCATTGCCACCGGTGCAGGACAGCCCACCCAGACCTCCTCCACCGGTACCCAGACTGCCACTGCTCCATCTGTTGACCCTGCAGCCTTCAATAGACTTCAACATAAGATGGACAAAGTGCTGCACAAGGTGAGCCACCTGAGCCGGGATGTGTAGCACATTAAACGGCGGGTCAAGGATATTAAGAGGACCCTCCGGAGGGCCAACCTCTAGACACTTGATTTGATGGACATGATACCCTCCCCTCCCTCCTCTTATAGTTAGTGGGCTTAGGGGGCTTAGTGTTAGGTTAGTATAGGCTGTTAGTTTAGTTAGTGTTAGTGGGTGTGGGGTGGGGGGTCCTGCTTGTTTCTTTTTTGACTTATTACATGTGTGGGTGGGTGGGGGGCTATGTTGGTTCTTGTGTGTAAAAAAAAAAAACACAAAAAAAAGAAATAAATGAAAAAAGAAATAATACAAAAAAATATATATTTGTTTAGGATAGTATAGTATGTGTTTAGGTTAGTATGTGTTGTCCTCAATGTGTCCCCTCTCATAAGGGGGGTGGGGGGTAGATGTTTAGAACGTTTCGTTACATGTGATTAGTAAGTTTAGCTTAGGTTAGTTAGGGACAGTTGTGGGTAATGAGTAGTAGGGTAGATTAGGGTAGGTAAGATTTTTCCTTCAGTTTCCTCATCTATGGTTAGCTTTTAATAAATATTTGGTTACCCCTTAATAGTATGTGTTGAATGGTACTTGATCGTGGGTTTGGATTCAGTGTACATCAATTTTGTACTATAACATCTGTGTCCTATGCTGCTAACAAATCCCAACTGAGCTGTACGATTGGCAGCTAGCCCAGAGCTACCTTGCAAAGTGTCTACCCTTTGTTGCAACCACCAATCACAGTTAATATGGATCCCAATGTGTTTCTGTTGATAAGTGTGTTTTCAAAGTCACTAACAGTGCTTCCAGAATTGATATTGGGGAAACAGTTTTAGGTCTGACTGCAGAGTGATGATCCTGCACACTGGAGAAAGTAGCCTCTTTCTAGCCTTGTTACCCTCACTTTTGGCCTGTTTGTGAGTGTATGTCAGGGTGTTTTCACTGTCTCACTGGGATCCTGCCAGCCAGGGCCCAGTGCTCATAGTGAAAACCCTATGTTTTCAGTATGTTTGTTATGTGTCACTGGGACCCTGCTAGCCAGGACCCCAGTGCTCATAAGTTTGTGACCTATATGTATGTGTTACCTGTGTTATGACTAACTGTCTCACTGAGGCTTTGCTAACCAGAACCTCAGTGGTTATGCTCTCTCATTTCTTTCCAAATTGTCACTAACAGGCTAGTGACCAATTTCACCAATTTAAATTGGCATACTGGAACACCCTTATAATTCCCTAGTATATGGTACTGAGGTACCCAGGGTATTGGGGTTCCAGGAGATCCCGATGGGCTGCAGCATTTCTTTTGCCACCCATAGGGAGCTCTGACAATTCTTACACAGGCCCGCCATTGCAGCCTGAGTGAAATAATGTCCACGTTATTTCACAGCCATTTACCACTGCACTTAAGTAACTTATAAGTCACCTATATGTCTAACCTTTACCTGGTAAAGGTTGGGTGCTAAGTTACTTAGTGTGTGGGCACCCTGGCACTAGCCAAGGTGCCCCCACATTGTTCAGGGCAAATTCCCCGGACTTTGTGAGTGCGGGGACACCATTACACGCGTGCACCATACATATGTCACGACATATGTATGGCGTCACAATGGTAACTCCGAACATGGCCATGTAACATGTCTAAGATCATGGAATTGTCACCCCATTGGGGAGACAATTCCATGATCCCCTGAGTCTCTAGGACAGACCCGGGCACTGCCAAACTACCTTTCCCGGGATTTCACTGCAGCTGCTGCTGCTGCCAACCCCTCAGACAGGTTTCTGCCCTCCTGGGGTCCAGCCAGGCTTGGCCCAGGAAGGCAGAACAAAGGACCTCCTCAGAGAGAGGGTGTTACACCCTCTCCCTTTGGAAAAAGGTGTTAGGGCTGGGGAGGAGTAGCCTTCCCCAGCCTCTGGAAATGCTTTCATGGGCACAGAGGGTGCCCATTTCTGCATAAGCCAGTCTACACCGGTTCAGGGATCCCCCAGCCCTGCTCTGGCGCAAAACTGGACAAAGGAAAGGGGAGTGACCACTCCCCTGACCTGCACCTCCCCTGGGAGGTGCCCAGAGCTCCTCCAGTGTGCTCCAGACCTCTGCCATCTTGGAAACAGAGGTACTGCTGGCACACTGGACTGCTCTGAGTGGCCAGTGCCAGCAGGTGACGTCAGAGACTCCTTCTGATAGGCTCCTCCAGGTGTTGCTAGCCTATCCTCTCTCCTAGGTAGCCAAACCTCCTTTTCTGGCTATATAGGGTCTCTCCTTTGGGGAATTCTTTAGATAACGAATGCAAGAGCTCATCAGAGTTCCTCTGCATCTCTCTCTTCACCTTCTGCCAAGGAACCGACCGCTGACTGCTCTGGAAGCCTGCAAAACTGCAACAAAGTAGCAAAGACGAGTACTGCGACCTTGGAACGCTGATCCGGCCGCCTTCTCGACTGTTTTCCTGGTGGTGCATGCTGTGGGGGTAGTCTGCCTCCTCTCTGCACTAGAAGCTCAGAAGAAATCTCCCGTGGGTCGACGGAACCTTCCCCCTGCAACCGCAGGCACCAAAGAACTGCATCACTGGTCCTCTGGGTCTCCTCTCAGCACGACGAGCGAGGTCCCTTGAACTCAGCAACTCTGTCCAAGTGACTCCCACAGTCCAGTGACTCTTCAGTCCAAGTTTGGTGGAGGTAAGTCCTTGCCTCCCCACGCTAGACTGCATTGCTGGGAACCGCGTGTTTTGCAGCTACTCCGGCTCCTGTGCACTCTTCCAGGATTTCCTTTGTGCACAGCCAATCCTGGGTCCCCGGCACTCTAACCTGCAGTACACGACCTCCTAAGTTGTCCTCCGGCGTCGTGGGACCCTCCTTTGTGACTTTGGGTGAGCTCCGGTTCACTCCACTTCGTAGTGCCTGTTCCGGCACTTCTGCGGGTGCTGTTTGCTTTTGAGTGGGCTCTTTGTTTTGCTGGATGCCCCCTCTGTCTCCTCACGCAATTGGTGACATCCTGGTCCCTCCTGGGCCACAGCAGCATCCAAAAACCCTAACCACGACCCTCGCAGCTAGCAAGGCTTGTTTGCGGTCTTTCTGCACGGAAACACCTCTGCACGGCTCTTCACGACGTGGGACATTCATCCTCCAAAGGGGATGTTTCTAGCCCTTGTCTTTCTTGCAGAATCCACAGCTTCTACCATCCGGTGGCAGCTTCTTTGCACCCAGAGCTGGCATTTCCTGGGCATCTGCCCACTCCCGACTTGATCGTGACTCTTGGACTTGGTCCCCTTGTTCCACAGGTACTCTCGTCAGGAAATCCATCGTTGTTGCATTGCTGGTGTTGGTCTTCCTTGCAGAATTCCCCTATCACGACTTCTGTGCTCTTTGGGGAACTTAGGTGCACTTTGCACCCACTTTTCAGGGTCTTGGGGTGGGCTATTTTTCTAACCCTCACTGTTTCCTTACAGTCCCAGCGACCCTCTACAAGGTCACATAGGTTTGGGGTCCATTCGTGGTTCGCATTCCACTTCTAGAGTATATGGTTTGTGTTGCCCCTCTCCCTATGGGCCCCCATTACATTCTATTGTGACTATACATTGTTTGCACTGTTTTCTATTGCTATTACTGCATATTTTGGTATTGTGTACATATATCTTGTGTATATTTGCTATCCTCATACTGAGGGTACTCACTGAGATACTTTGGCATATTGTCATAAAAATAAAGTACCTTTATTTTTAGTATATCTGTGTATTGTGTTTTCTTATGATATTGTGCATATGACACTAGTGGTACTGTAGGAGCTTCACTCGTCTCCTAGTTCAGCCTAAGCTGCTCTGCTAAGCTACCTTTTCTATCAGCCTAAGCTGCTAGACACCCCTCTACACTAATAAGGGATACCTGGACCTGGTGCAAGGTGTAAGTACCCCTTGGTACCCACTACAAGCCAGTCCAGCCTCCTACACACACCCTTATAAGATGAGTTCCCATTGGCAATCTTGTATTCTTGTCTTCATGACCCTCATACATCATTTGTGACACAGTTCGGCATGATTACCTATTTGTATGTTAACTCAGACACCTTCATTTGTGCAGTTTTTTTTGTATTTACTTAGATTAGTGTGGCAGAGACAGATTTGTTGTGTAAGTGTTTTTTATTGAAAATTGCTGTAGTGCTATATGTACATTGTCCATGATTGTGAGTCCATTATAGTGATATCTTCCATTGTGATCCAACACAAGGGTTTACCAAAATGCTTTTGTCATGCTGGGGTTGCTGTTTCAGACAGTGCAGAGGGACAGACTTAGCCAATGAGTAGGAGAGAGACAATCACTGGGCTGGGTGACAAGATATACAGTGGTTAGCAGAACAGTGCTTGAGTACAGTTGTTGTAAGACTGTCATGTTTCAAAACGCAGGACTTTGGTAATAGTTGGCATGTGGCAGGGACTAGTGCTTCCGGGTACTTTTCCTTGTGAATGTGATCTGTTCCATGTCTTCTTCTTCTGATGTGTGTGTTGCCTGCTTTGTCCTTGTTGTTGTTGGTTGTGAAGGGGCAACACACACCTCAGTGTTAGAAGAAGTGGAGTCAGACATCCCGGTCGCTGCTCCCTGTGAACGTCTTAAGGGCAGTACTGCTGCAAGGAGGGCCTGCTGGTTCTTGAGAATAGCAGCCACATCACAATGGTAGGCAGCCAGGTCAGCCCTGAGGGGTTCAATGTTGCATTCGTGCACGCGTTGACAGGATTGCTGTTGTAGGTGTTGGGTCAACTGTATTACAGCTGTGCTGATTTCCTTCTGGGTTTTCTGCAGTTCCTGCCAGATAGATGTTAGGGCTTGCATAGCTGCTGCCTGATCTACAAATGACATCATGCACAAACGCACCCCCTCTAGGCTGGCTGCCATATTTTGCATCCCCACCGCACATCTTTGGCCAGCTCCCGCTGTACTCCAACTACAGTTCTCTCAAAGCTGTTGCCAGTGTCGTCTGAGTCCTCAGCTGTATTGGAGCTGGCAGGTCTTACAATTGGGGTGGTGGGTGGTTCCTCTGCGATGGCTGCTTGTTCTGTGCTCCTCCTCGTGACAGAAGGTGGGGTCTGGAGGGTTTCAAGGACCTTTTGGATAGTCTCCTGGGGAATTTTTATCGGCTCGTCATCCATGTCATCAGGGAAATCTGGGACAGGCATATCGGCAGGAGATTCATCTTCCTCTGCAATGAAACAGGGTACAATTAGTGTGTCTGTGTTGTGGCAATTTTGATGTGACGTGCCTGCCTTTTGATTAATTCACTTTGTGATCTTGTTTTGTGTTAATATCTCCAGTCCTTCAGATGGGCATTGTTTCAGGCCTATGGCCCACCTGTGTGTCACATGTATGTTATTGAGTTATCAGACTTGTCAGCCTCATCGCCTGTAGGTGTTGATTTTAGCCAAATAGAAAATTGCCACCTTCTTTTCCTACTCGACCCTCCGTGTACATCCATTCTCATGGTGAGACCTTTCACTGGCTGTGGGTGTTCTGATGGCCCTGGCAGCACACTTAACAATCTGGACCTGCCCCAATCCCTGATTGTTCACATCGACTTAAATGTAATTGACATGTGGCATATCCTATCCTATGTTATGATCCAATATGGATGTTGACATTGTTAATGGGTCCTGCTGATGTTGGGGAATGTGTGTTACATTGGATTGCCCTGATAGTCGTATCAGTGTCCTAATTCCTCCTCTGACTGTGCAGGTGTATTTCAGTGACCAGTTACATGTGTCCTCCCCCTCAATGCTGTTGTCTGAGCAGTATGACATTTGGGATGTTACATTGTGACCCAGGCACAGGATGGACCCTGACATATGCAGCATGAGTGTGTCCTTAGTGCTGTGTAGCTCTTACTGTTGATGACATTGGCTGATGTTTGCGACAACTATGGGCATTGACATTTAACAGGACTGGGGTCTTTGTCTTGTTTCTGGGGATTGTTGCAGATGTCATCCTCACCCCCTAATTTAGGTGTGTATGATCCATGGGGAGGTTACTGCCATTGGCTACTTGAGCTGCACACAGATCAGAGGTGGTAGTGGCAACTGTTGTCGCAGTTACATTGTAGTTGTCGGTTTGGCTAGGGGATTGCTAATAGGGCCCTAGTTAATGTAGGGGGTATGTTGGCTGACGAGTGCCAGGATGAAAGTTTGACGTAGTGGCCTTCCCTCCTGTCGTGGCTTTCCCTTTGCTCCATCGTTGGCATAACAGCATGCCCCCATGGGACTGTTGTTGGTGTAGTGTAATGGTGTGCCCCAGCTTCTGTCTGTGCAGGCCATGCCCCAATGCCGTGCCCCTTTACCCATGCCACTCCATGTATATGATGACTTCCATGCATTTTGTGGTCGGTATCCCCCCCGCTTGCAGTTAACATTTGTGGATTTTAATTCCCCATGCAACTTACCCTGCATGTGCGTTGTCTCCTGGTAGTCTGCGCTGTCCTGTCCTTGAATCCCTGTGACGATCTCCTCAGGGATGATGGCTGCGACCATCTCCTCCATGTGGTCCAGGGCCTCGTGGTGTGCTGGACTCCCCCCTCCAGTCTGCAGTGCTGCCTTCCTGTTCCCTGCCATCTTTTCCTTGGTCCTGCGTTTGCAGTCATGCCAGCGTTTCTTGCACTCGATGACTGTTCTGCATACTTCAGCCACACTGTTAATCTTGTCGACAATGTGTTGCCATATAGCCTCTCTCCTACTGATTGGCAACTTTGATGTGACAAACAGTTGGTGCTGGTGTTCCGTCACCTCTTTAATCAGAATTTCCTGCTCCTCTGCACTAAAGCGACACTTTCTTTTCTTCTTAAAAGTGTCCTGGTTCTTGTGTGGGTCCTCCTGGCTGGTTCCTGATCTGCTGTCATCTTCCTGGGGTCTGTAGTGGCATCTGGGATCCATTTTGTCTCTCCTCTGGTGAAATGGCTGTGTTTGCTATTGCATAAAAAAAAACAGTGCATATCCGGTTTGCGGTGTCGTAAATCGACCCACAGTCATTTCCGCTGCGTTTACGTCATTTTCCTTTACGACTTTACGAAAAATCATGACTCCCACCTGTTGTTTGCGCTGCCGTGCGTCAAAGTATAAATATGATGCCCGCACGGCGCACCAAAATGGCGTTAGCCGGCGGTAATATTTTTGACGCTAAACTGCGCCGGCGCAGTTTTGCGTCAAAAAGTATAAATATGGGCCTAATGATCTAAATGTATGTAGGAAGGGTTACGGTGTTGTATGTATTATAAGGAATAAAATACCATCTGCTGTACACTTTAAAGATATTACAAGTCACCTCAGAATTCCATGACCCTAAATCAGTGGTTCCCAAACTTTTTCAACCCGCGGCTCCCTACATCTATATTTGCCATTGCCCGCGGCTCCCCATTATGTTACTTTTTTTTTTCTTCGGGTGGGCGATGTAAGCCCAGCCTCAGGAGTACTTTAATTATATCAACGAGCATAACATGGATGTTTTGTATGTTTCCTCCTCCCTGCTAGACCACATCTCCTCCAATTCAACCTCTCATTCTTAAACGTCTAAACAATGTAGCCACATCTCCCCCCTGTGTCACAATTGCTGTCCTCCATGCACGTGTTTTCTTCTCTGTTTACAACGTCATTACATTGCCTTGACCACACACACATATCACACCTCACCTTTGGTGCACACATTCTGCCTTCAATCTGGACACTTTCTCCTCTAAAACTACTTAACAGTATTTGATCATTCACCAGTGCTTAATTTGTGCTTGTTGTTTCCGGTGCTAAGCAAGGAAGAGAAAAACGAAATAGTGTCACAATGGGAGAAAACAGCTGCAAGAGTGAGCTGAAGGGGCAGGGAGTGGCTTTAAAATCATTGAAGAGGCCTGAGATGGCTTCAGTATTACACTGCCTCAGTATTCAATTTTCGCACATTTAATTGCAGCAGCCACATGGTTAAAAGGAGGACTTTGGGCTCCGGCACGTTTTTATTTACAAATTAAGCACTGCCGTTCACACTCCCACTCTGCAGTTTCTTGAGAATTTAGGAGGCACCGCTGCCTTAAATTATTTCAAAGGCTTCAGCTTTTGATAACTGTGCTTTCCAAGTTCCACTTGGTCTGTACCTCCCATAGCCGTTTTTCTGGCATCCCAACGAAAATTGCCTTCCCCTGGCAGTAAGACTCAGTAAGTAATCTGATTTGGGCATGCAAGTGAGGGAGGACTGTGGTCCTATAATTTATTTTTAACAATTTACTAGCATTTAGTAAACACAAATGGGGAAAAAAGGAAAGGTGTGCTTAGTAATAAGAAAAGGGTGGAAGGTTAATCTTTCACAAAGCAGAAATGCTGCAATTTTCCCCTGGACTTGTCATCAACAAGGAACTAATAATTCTAATAATGTCTTCTAACCTAAATAAACAAACTCAACCTCTGTGTGTGTGCTGAATCAAGCTGTTAGCAGTTTTCTTCTGTCCCGAAACTACACAGGGGCCTCGTGCTCGCCCCTGGGAAATATCCATCTGTTTTAAAAACAGAACATTAGTTATTAATAATACTATAATTACTATATCGGTTCTGCTTAGGAGAATTTCCTGCACATTCCTGTGATCTCCGGTCCTGCGGTGCCCTCTCTCTCACCCTAGATTAGAAATCCTAATAATAATAACTATAATTACCTGATTATTGTAAATTCAACAAGGAACACGTCCGATGTGCACTTCAAGAGGATCCCACGGGAGCAATAACATTCCAGTGCTCTCTTCTGAATTTCGGCTTTTATTTAAGAACTAATCACGTTTGGTGAAACCATGCTGCAGAGGGCAAGACCTTGACAGGTGGGGCTTATGTAACTCTCCCACATAAAATGCTAAAGAGTTACTCGGCCGCAAAATACTTTAAACTTGTCGTAAACAGGTCATTTATAAACTGCACACATAAATCTTTTTAAAATGTTCAATTCATGTTTCCAAAATGTGCGTGGCGCCCCTGGCAACTTTTAACGGCGCACCAGGGTGCCGCGGCGCACAGTTTGGGAACCACTGCCCTAAATAGAAACTTGATCCTCTGTTGTGTTCCTCTAAATGGCTGATTTGTCTCCTGGAATGACCGTGCATTGTTGTGAGCCTGAGTACCAACACACTGAGGGAGCTATTTGAATGTGCTTCATGTTTGCCATTTAAGGTTTTGCTTGTATCTATTGCCATACTTAGGGTCTTTGCAGTCCTTGATCATTTAAAACGTTCTGTTTGTCCGTGAGCTGTCTGGTCAAGTTGCTACAGTTTTGTCCTGAGGAAGACCCTATTTGAATCAGCATAAGGGGTTGAAACATCATTTGCAGATGATGCTAGGTGCTGGGAAATCTTGAATGTCTGATTTTGCTGGATTTCAATCAAAAATGTGTCTTGATGGTTAAGACATTTATATGTTATGCACACCGAATTGTCTTTGAACATACACTGTGCCATCACCAATAGCAGCTATTTGTTTTTGGAACTGTCACTACACTCTCTGTGAATATAAATGTATATAATATATATATCACAAATAATGGATTTGTGTCACATTGGCTGTGGTAGCAGAGAAGAGGAATAGGATAGCCCCCGAAGAATAACATAAAGTATCTCTTGAATGATACCTAACGGAACAGTGTTTTGCATACATGGCTTATCCCTCTATATGCTCATGGAGCTCCTCTGTGACTTACAATATCCTTCTGATGTATGGTGGGGTTCTTTGTCCCATATAAAGTTAGCCTACATAGCTAATCATAAACCAAAGGATTGAATAACTTGCCAAGGGGACCAAACCAGATACAAATTAAGGAGTAGTGGGGATATCGCAGAACCCTGAGGGGCTCACAGTAAGGGCCATATTTATACTTTTTGACGCAAAACTGCGCTAACGCAGTTTTGCGCCCAAAAAATTAGCACCGGCTAACGCCATTCTGAAGCACCATGCGGGCGCCGTATTTATTGAATGGCATTAGCCGGCGTTAGCCGACCGGCACTGCCAGGTGTGCGTGAAAAAAAACGACGTACACCAGGCAGCGCCGGCGTAGGGAAAAATGGCGTTTGGGCGTCCCAAAATGGGGCAAGTCAGGCTGAGGCAAAAAAATCGTCTTAACCCGATTAGCGCCATTTTTTTTGGGCGCCCAGACGCCATTAACATGACTCCTGTCTTAGCAAAGACAGGAGTCATGCCCCCTTGCCCAATGGCCATGCCCAGGTGACTTATGTCCCCTGGGCATGGTCATTGGGCATAGTGGCATGTAGGGGGGCACAAATCAGGCCCCCCTATGCCACAATTTTTTTAAAAAAAAAATACTTACCACAACTTACCTATTCTTCCCTGGGATGGGTCCCTCCATCCTTGGGTGTCCTCCTGGGGTGGGCAAGGGTGGCAGGGGGTGTCCCTGGGGGCAGGGGAGGGCACCTCTGGGCTCATTCTGAGCCCACAGGTCCCTTAACGCCTGCCCTGACCCAGGCGTTAAAAAGAGGCGCAAATGCGGGGTTTTTTGCCCCGCCCACTCCCGGGCGTGATTTTTGCCCGGGAGTATAAATACCACGCACATGCCTGGGAGTCATTTTTTAAGACGGGAACGCCTACCTTGCATCTCATTAACGCAAGGAAGGTGTTCACGCAAAAAAATGACGCTAACTCCATGAACTTTGGCGCTAGACGCGTCTAACGCCAAAGTATAAATATGGAGTTAGTTTTGCGTCGAATTTGCGTAAAAAAAAACGACGCAAATTCGGCGCAAACGGAGTATAAATATGCCCCTAAATGTCTTCTTGTCCGATAAAAAAGGTACAAGATAAACTTGCATCATTCTTGAGATATGAAAATTCCAAAATCAGTGAAGAACTGAACCTAAGATTCTTAAATTCTCCAGTTAGTTTAATGAGACAGTGACCCACCATATTGAATGCAACTAAAAGATCCAAAAGGATCCTTGGTATATTTGAGTATCAGTCCTTAATGACTAGTAATTTCCTAAACTCTAGATACAGGGCAAAAACTGAAATATCGTTAATACTTCAAATGCTAGATTTAGAGTTGGGTGTTTAGCTGATATATGGTGCTATTATTATGTTTTAAAAATTATTAATCAACCAAGGCAACTGTCCATATTCCCTTACTAAATCCATAGGATAATGTCGCTCATTGCCAATCTGAGCATGGCAATATGTGGCTGTTACATTTACAGTCGCTTTTCCATCAATCCTAGTTATCTCTCACTCCACCAGTAATTCACCACTCCCAACAAGGATCTGAAATTCTTGGAGGAATACATAGAGCTGACACTACACCGGCATACCAAGGCCAATCAAATTGTGATACTGTGCAATGACAACTGATGAGCCAATAGGCCTGATCGCAAACCTATGACCCCACCAAGAATGTGCCAATCCATGGCCTCCGCAAGAAAGTGGCCCAGCACTTGCAGCTAGGCACTTGTGTAATCTTAACTTCATTTACAACCCATGAAATCTCAAATCTAGCTGAACATGTGAGACTACTCTTTTGTCTAAACTACCTTGTCCAGAGCTAGATATAACCTTTTGAATGCAGCTCTAATGACTCCTCCCAAAAAGCCTTTACAGGCTTTTTAAACAAATCCCAACAAAGTAAAATCTTGCGGTGTAACTCTGCTGACTCCACTTCTCCATCCTCTACACAAATATTTATCTTGTTTTAGACACAATTGGCAATGTGAAATCTCCCTAAAAACTCAAATCCTTACAAGGCATTAAAGCACTGAACAGAGGGTTCAGTAAAGAACTGGCCAAATTGAAATGCATGAACCGTAAACTGAAACTTCAAAGGCACAAGACAAAGTTGGAAGAGTGCAAAACCTGCTGCAAGATATATAGTGAGAGAGCGTAGTTTAAACATTACCTACTTTAGATGTGAAAGCTTATATTTAACAATGCTGCATTAATAATATTATTCATTGAAACGTATTTTAAACGTGGAGAATTTTTCACATGCATAAACTAATGTCGACTGTAAGAAATAATTGCTTGTATTATGACTAACTGAAAAAATTAACACGTATGAAGACTGCATTTTATTAGAATCCATACATCTTAAGTTACCGTGAGTCGAAAACTAGCTGTGTAGCTCTCATATTAAAGCGTATTTTTCTGTTTCTCCAGTGTGCTGACTTGCAAAAGGCCATGGCCCAGCAGTTGTTCTTTTCTTCGCTTATTTGCAACAATGCTAATTTTTCTCATCCGCATGCTAGCAGCTTTAGTATAAAATTATGGACTTTGCAACAAACATGGACACTTTCAAGGACATTAAATCGCGGAAAGGAGAACTCTTGACCCGAAGTGTGTGCCAGAAAATGAAGTAACCCCGGATGTGCCACCTACGAAAAACGTCAATTATGAAGACCAATTAGAAGAATGAAAAATATCATAGAATGACAAATGCATTACTTAATGTATAATTTGATAGGTTACAGATAGTGGGGTGTAGTGACTGTCCAATAGAATTTTGGGGGAATGTATTACGAAAAAGGGATAAAAACCCATGACACAAGAGACAAAGGTCATGAGGTAGGGAATGATATTGATTGCATCCAGAAACTCTGTCACTCTATTTGGTGATTGAGACTTAGACAAAACCATCCTCACCCTTTTTGTCCCTTTACATTTTCCTCCTTATGAGGGAAGTGTTCCCTGCCCTTAGATTAGATAGACTGACGGCGATCTAACTGATGTCCTGAAGACGAAGACTGATCCTGTATGCTGACCTATTTCGAGGAGGGTAATTATACTGTTGCTAATGGAAATTCATTTGTTTGCCTTTTCTTTCTAGGTACCAACTACTGTGTATTTTTGATTAGTGACCTTAGTTAGATGTTTTCCAAATTGATGTTCTAAATTTTTTTGCATGATGCCCAACATGCTAATGCTAATTAGTGGCTAGATGAGGCATTCACTTTGACTGACGTAGTTGACGTGACTGACATGGTGCTATGCTGAACTAAACATTATATGAGATTTAGGCGTCTAGATTATTCATCTTCATATTACTATTTTATGATTATGATCTTTGCATTATTGCCATATAGTGACTATGCTCTTTTGCTTCTTGGTTTTGAGATTAATACATTTGCTATTAGATTGTAATCAATAGGGAATAAAATTCACAAAACTCCAGTAAGGTGTGGTTATTCATGACTGAAAGGTCATGTTTGCGCCGAAGGTTTACTAATGTCAAAAGTGAAATATATTGTGGTGATCTATGTTGACAATATTATTGACATATTGTTTGATGTATTGATCAGTTATCTCGTCTTATGGTGTCTCACCACTGGGTCCAAAGATTCATCGACCTAAAACGAGTCCCGATGTGTATAAATTAACATAGACGGACGCGTTATCAGTTCTGGTAGCAGAGCGACGGTTAGGCCCTTGGGGGCACTAGGACGGAGTTTTATTGTTTAATTTGTTTTTCTGTGATAATGCAATTTGGAGAGATGATGGGTTGCTAGGTTCGCCATGGCTTTCCCGGGATCTCGGAGCCTGCCTAAATAAGTTGGGAATGTTCTCGGTGCCATAATATGTGTGGTTAGGGTCTTTGCGCTTGCTTAAGCTTATGCATCTTGCAGGTGGTTGTGAAAATTTGTGTGTATCTAGGCCAAATTAAGTGTTGCTAAGCAGGAGTGGGTGCACTCCACAGTATGAGAGTAGGGAAGTTGGCATACTTCATGTGAATGTAGCGCTTGTTGCTCAAAATTATCCACGTGGTTGACTATCGTGTACGGACCTGTTGAGGTCTAAGACTCCGGAGTATGATGATAAATGTGGTTTATGTTGTGATCTGTGCGGTTTAATAGGTCAATCGGGCGTGGTTGACAAGTCGAGTTTGAGTTATGATGTATGTGTGAAACCTTTGATGGAGATTTGACAAATTCTAAAGTGCACTAGAAGGAGTCATTGACAAGTCGAGAGTAGGATTTGCAGGTCGAATTCTGCTTGCGTATGTGGGAACTGAGAAGGCGAGAGTAGCGGCCGAGGCTTCAAGTGAAATCTCTGTAAAGTTCTGAAGCGAATGTGTTGCCCTTCCTGTAGTAAACCAACAGATTTGTGTTGTCATTTTAAGGTGCTCGCAATAATTCGCATTAGTTTGTATGAGTTGTAAGGGGTCAGTGAAGAGTGGACGAGCCGCAAGACTTTGTCAGCTGCAGTGTGTGTGAGTGTGACGTCAGCGGTGCCGTGCTGAGATAGGTCAGATGCCGAGAGGGGTCGCGCACGGATTGGCTGCCGTCCGTGAGAGGCAATAGGTTGAGAAAGGGCAGGTGAAGAGTGTCCTGGGAACTAAGCCATTTCTGATTAAATACGAAATAAAGAATTGCAAAAATGAATTTTGTCAAGGCATTCAAAAGCGCTTTAAAGGGAGATGTATATATTGTCGCAACCGATGGGGAACCTACACCACCTGAGGGTACTCCAGCTTATACAGTTATGGAAGAAAAGGGTGTTGCACCTTGTTTATGGATGAAACAATGGCGCAAATTAACAGAGAAAGAGGGGTGTCTAGCGTTCCCAGAACATGGGACATTTAATCCAAAGGTGCTAGAAAATTTGAGGTGGATGTTAAGTACGCAGAAACCACGTCCGAGACCGGCACAATACGAGGCTTTGGCGATCTGGGACTTGATGGCTCTTAAACATAGACAAGAAAGGTTTCAGATAAGACTGAGAAGGGCAGAAAAGTCCTATGCAGAAGCTAGATGGGACAATGAGAGCAAAATGTGGAGACGGGGAATTGTAGATGGGTTGAAGTTATTCCCAGCAATAACACAGGGAGAAGAGACACAGGAAAAGAAAGCATCCTGCAAAACCGACAAAGATTCAGGCAAAACTAAAGAAAATAAAAGGTCTTGGGAAGAGGAAGATGATTCAGATGATGAGGAATTTATGGATAGATTGTTACATGATCGTCCGCCACCGTATGCGGTGAGTGACAGTGCTCCAAGCACTAGCTTGGATCCTTGGAACCAGACTCAGGAGAAGGGAGTTACTGATACAGTACAGACTAGCGATACAGCCTCGATACAGAATGGTGTCAGTGTACCCACTGCACCAGACTTGCCGATACAGTTGCAGCCTCTACCGCAGATAAAAAGAATTTACCCTGATGTCCCAGTGCTTGAGACTACTACAAACTTGATAGTGCCGCCAGACCCGATATACACAAAGCCAAAGTTAGTACAGATTGAATCGACCCCGAAGCCAGTATCTCAACCACCACAGCTGATACCTGGGTATAACCCTGTAGCAGGACCACCGTTAGTACCTGTATCGGGTACACTGGAGCAGACCTATGGTGTTGCAGCTCCAAGAAGTCTGAGTTCAGGTCAGACACCTGCCGCTATATCGTTACCTATTACTGTTGGTCCCCCAGTGCCATTGTATGCGCAAGGTAAGACAGGGACGTGTGATCAGGAAGCTATGACTCAGGAAGCGATAAGAGGAGGGCCTATAATGGCCCCTGGGGAAAAGGTAAATGAGCCACTGAGACCCTTGATGGACCTTAGTCCAGTATGGGCACCTCTCGAAGCGATGCGTCAAGCAGGGTTGGGAGTCTTAACTCCCCAAACTATGAGTACGAATACCTCACACTCTCCAATAATACATGCAGGGAACATTTCACTCCAGGGTTTTACAGTACAACAGCTAAATGAGTAGTTAGAGAAAACTTGTACCTCACAAAAGACTACAGTGACCACAGTTGAACCTGAGAAAGAAAAACAAGATGAATACTTGAATTTTGTACGAGTAGGGGCAGAAGCTGCCGAGTTAGTGGAAGGAACAATGGGAGTAAATAGGTTGGAATCATACACTGAGGCAGAATTGAGGTACTTATGCCCCAAGATTACCAAAGAGGTAGGCAAAGTACATCAGAGATTAGCGAATTTGGCAGACAAATACAATATCGATATCGGAAACACTAAACATTTGAAAAGAAGCTACAGATTAGATTTTGACTCCAAAGATTTTGAACACATGAGATCTGCAGGCATGAAGGCACACCTGAGAGAACTGTTGCAAAGTGCACAAATTTGGGGTGCATTAGAGAAATGGGAAGGCCGATGGGCAAAGAAAAGAGATAAGGGAAAGGGAGATAGCCCAGGGTCTAATAAAGTTGGGACCACACCTAATTTAGATTCAGTAAAAATCTTACCCATGAGAGAGACAGCTGGTGGTGTTTTAGTGCATGTGCCATGGACTAGGGGAGACATTTTATCCTTTACGAATGATTATCCTAGGCTAAGAGAAAAGCCAATCGAGTGGTATCAACAGACGGATAGGTTCGTGAAGCTTGCAAAGTGTCTCTGGGAAGACTTGAATACTTTGTTTGAAATTATTGTTCCACCAGATTTGTGGCTCGAGTGCAAGAGAGGGGTAGATTGGCCCACGAAGGAGCCGGCAAGAAATAAGGTGACTGGAGCACCTTCAGAAGAGGTGATGAAATATTGTCATAAAGTAATTGAGTTCTTGAAACAAAAGGTGTCGCCGAAGGTGACCATTGGCAGAAAATCGACCAGACCTCTCAAGAGGTTAAGGAGTCAATACATGCGTATTACGAGAGATTATTAAAAACGTTCAAACATTATAGTGGTACTGAGACTATCGAACCGAAGGACATGAATCATCTTGTGTTTAGGTTCGTCGAAGGGCTGAGGCCAGAGGTCAGCCAGATGATTAAGAATCATTTGATTTGTTGGCAAGCTAAACCGATTGATGAAGTGTTACAGTATGCGAAATACTGCAGTGATAAGATTGAGTTGAAGCAGAAAAAGTTGAAGGAGAAAGTGACGGTGATGCAGATAAGGGCTGCACAAGCTGGAATACAGTGGAATGGAGTTCAGCAAATGATACAGCAACAACCGCAAATGAATGGTGTGTTTCAGGCACAGCCGAGAGGCAGAGGTCGAGGGTTTGTGAACCGTGGTTCGGACATGAATAATGTTGTTATTCAAAACGACGGTCAGGGAATGAAAAAGATGTCACCATGTCATGCGTGCGGGGGCATGGGGCATTGGAAACGGGATTGTCCGAATATGGTCCAGGATAGTGCAGTTCAGCAAAGCATTAATGGCGGTACATTACAAAATCCACGAGGTCCAAAAATGAGACATCAAAACCCGAATTTTCAGAATAATTTGGTACAAATGCCAGGGGTACCACCCATGCAGCAGATGCAAATGCCACGTTTTCAGTCAGTATCAATGCAACCAGTGCAGCAGCAGATTCCTATGGTGCCTAGACAGCAAATGCAATTACCCATGGCTCCGATGGGACAGCAACAGGTGATGCTTCCTCAGCAGGTCACAGGCCAGGTAACCAACCAAAACAACACTGTGCAACAATTCCCATTGCGAGGTGAAAGTTGCATGAATGAGGATTGGTCAGATGACAGCTCAGACAGTGAAGAGTGCAGGCTTGCAGCATCTTAGGGGGGTGGATCAGAGAGGCCCATATGTAGAGGGAAAGGTAATGGGCTATGACGTTTCATTTTTGGTCGACACAGGAGCTACACGCTCTACAGTTCGAAGTGCAGAAGTCCCGAGATTACCTCTCTCAGGGCGTACTATACGAGTGGTTGGTGTGGCAAACCAGTACCTGATTAATCTGATTACTGATCCGGTGCAGGTTGAAATTGGTAATTTCCAAGGCCTGCATAGATTTGTTGTATGCGATTCAAGCCCAGTATCCTTACTAGGGAGAGACTTACTATGTAAGACAAAATGTTCGATTACCTGTTCCAATGATGGAATAGAAGTACAAACAAACAGTGACGATGAGGGAGATGAGAGTCAATACATAGAGGAAGGAGGAGAGACTAATGAAGACTACCCTTTGATTACTTTATTCCCAATGCATACTTTGATCGACCTACCTGTTGATTTACAAGGGACCGTAACAGAGAAAGTGTGGGATTTGACTGGGAAAGAAGTAGGGTTTATAAAGGGAGTAGAACCAGTCAAGGTACAGATAAAGCCGAATGCAGTGTTCCCACAAGTGCCACAATACCACATGACCCAGGACGTCCTCATTGAGGTGTCACAAATAATTGCAGATTTTCTCAGACAGGGAGTCCTGAAAGAAGTTTTGAGCAGTCCGTGCAACTCTCCCATTATGGGTTTGAAGAAGCCCTGTGGGAAGGTTCGAATTGTGCAGGATTTGAGAAAAATAAACGAAATTGTGATAAAATGCTGCCCTGTGGTACCTAACCCAGCAGTAATAATGTTCCAGGTTACTTGTGATGCTGAATGGTTTACTGTAGTAGACCTATCACAAGCATTTTTCTCGATACCTCTTCATGAAGACAGTCAATTTTTGTTCAGTTTCAAATTCCTGGATAAGGTGTACAGTTGGTGCAGAATTCCTCAGGGGTTTTCTGAGTCACCATCCATCTTCAATCAGATATTGAAAAAGGATTTGGAACCTCTTGTGCTGCCTTTTAATTAGACTCTTGTGCAGTACATTGATGATTTGCTGATTGCATCTAAAACCAGAGACAGTTGTAAATATGATACCATTGCATTGTTGAATCATCTGGGAAAGAATGGACACAAGGTGTCACCCAGAAAGTTGCAATACTGTCAAAAAGAAGTGAAATACTTGGGACATCTGATTGAGAAAGGGTCCCGAAGAATATCAAAGGAAAGAATAACAGCTGTTTTTGGGAATGGTGGGCTACTGTCGCCAGTGGATACCCAACTTCTCGATCATCTCAAAACCTTTAATAAAATTGACGGTAAAAGAAGTCAAGGACGAACCATATACAATCACTTTGCCAAAAGAGGAGCTTGAATCATTTCTAGAATTGAAGGAATGCATGTGCAGGGCACCAGCATTAGGAATGCCTGATTATGAAAAACCTTTTCTGTTGTTCTGTCATGAACGTGATGCTTGTTCTTTGTCTGTTTTAACACAGGTCCACGGAGATGCAAATCGCCCTGTAGCATATTTTTCAGCTACTTTGGACCCTGTCGCAGCAGCCTTACCGGGTTGTTTGCGAGCAGTTGCAGCAGTTGGTCAAAGCCTTTCACAATGTGAAGGCATAGTCATGGGATACCCCCTGACAGTAATGGTTCCACATTCAGTTGAAATTCTGTTGACACGAACTAAGACACAACGCATGACAAATGCACGACTCACTAGATATGAGATGATTATACTGGGGTCACCAAATGTCACACTAAAGAGATGCACTGTGCTGAACCCGGCAACCTTACTTCCCAATGAAAATACAGAAATCAAAGATGGGGAAGAATTTGAGCATGATTGTCTTGAGGTGACTGAGCTCTGTACCAAACCTCGCCCAGACATACAGGATACCCAGTTAAAAGAAAACGATTGCATTATGTTTGTTGATGGGTCCTGTCTAAGAGATTCAGCAGGAACATTGAGAGACGGTTACGCAGTATGTACCATAACTGGCATCGTCGAAGCCTCCTGGCTCGAGAAAGTGTTTTCTGCGCAGGTGGCAGAATTAATAGCTCTTACAAAAGCATGCCACGCAGCTGTAAATTAGAAAGTCACTATCTATACTGACAGCAGATATGGATTTGGAATCGTGCATGATTTTGGCCAACTCTGGTCACAGAGGGGCTTCATGACCTCCTCTGGTTCTCCTGTGAAAAATGGCGAACAAATAAGAGATTCGTTACATGCGATTCAGTTACCTCTTGAAATTGCTGTGGTAAAGTGCAGTACCCACACCAGATCACAAGATTTTGTGTCAATGGGAAACAGCTATGCAGATCAGGTCGCAAGATTTTGTGCATTAAATTGTATATTATTTAAGGAGCAGTGGGAATTGTTACCACAACCTGAAAATGACACAAGTTTAAGTCTAGCATTACGAGTGGTTGATACTTAGATGAGCTAAAGACATTACAAAGTCGTGCTAGCAAAGAAGAAAAACATTCCTGGCAGAGAATGCAGTGTGTACAAAGGGCAGATGATCTGTGGGTTTCAGAAGAGGGAAAACTGGTTCTGCCAAATAGTCTTTTGTCGCAGTTTGCACGGTTATACCATGGGCAGGCCCATCTAGGAAGAGACGCCATGATCAGATCCTTTAAGATTGATTGGTTCAATCCAAAATTCAGACATGCCGCAGAAATCACTTGCCACAGGTGCGTCATCTGTCAACAGATGAATGCTGGAAAAGGAACTGTGGTAACTTTGAGCCACATTGGGAGAGCTGGAGGTCCATTCAACAAAATGCAAATGGATTTTATCGAAATGCCTGTTTGTGGAGGATTGAAGTACGTGTTGGTGATTGTGTGGGTTTACAGTCATTGGATTGAGGCATATCCCACACGTAGGAATGACAGTCTTACAGTTGCAAAACTACTACTCAGAGAATTAATACCAAGATTTGGGTTTCCGGTATCTATAGAATCAGAAAGGGGGAGACACTTCGACAATGAGATGATTAAACTTCTGTGTGCCGCACTCAACATTGAACAAAAGTTGCATTGTAGCTATCGCCCTGAAGCATCAGGACTAGTTGAACAGATGAATGGTACCTTAAAATCAAGAATAGCAAAAATGTGTGCTGCAACAAACATGATATGGCCAGATGCTTTACCTCTAGTACTGATGTCTATGAGAAACACCCCAGAGAAGAAAACAGGACTGTCCCCACATGAAATGCTCATGGACAGAGCAATGAGATTACCAGCGGCACCTGCAAATGCACTAGTGAATATTACAGATGATATGGTGTTGGATTACTGCAAAGGTTTGGCTGACGTGATTCGCTCTTTCTCCCACCAGGTGGAAGCTAACGCGTTGCCACCAATTGGCGAACCAGGTCACTCTCTGCAAGCTTGAGATTGGGTGGTTGTAAAGAAGCATGTGAGAAAATCGTGTCTTGAGCCGCGTTGGAAGGGGCCGTATCAAGTAATATTGACGACCACCACTGCTGTGAAGTGTGCCGGGGTTCCCAACTGGATACATGCCAGTCACACAAAAAGGGTAACGTGTCCTGTTGAAGAGGAACTTGAAGGTTCTGGTACAGCAACTTCAGGAAGAGAAATCTCAGAGTCAGAGATCAGTCAAGAAGGAACTGAGACTACTGGAGAGCCCACTGAGAACAGCCTTGTCCCTCAAACTGTCAATGAGTTCGAGAGAGGTGACAGAGTGCCTATCTCAGTTGAGGCAGCAGGAGAACTAAGTCAAGGAGAGGTTCTCCCAGAAGTAAACGAATACGGTTTAGAGCCCGAACTCAGCATAGAACCAGAAGACGAAAGAGAAGGAGAAATCATAGATACAAATCAAAACGAGTCAGAGTCTCCTGAACCAGTTGCAGGTCCGCCAAGAGGAAACACCATATCACAAGAGGAGGGTGCTGTCCAACGTTCTGAAGGAAAACACCGAACCAAGACACATAGAGGCGATAATTGGCCAGACAAGTCACATCCTAAAATAAGAGAGGTATCAAATGAGACAATAATAGAAGAAAGGGATACTTCACAAGCAGATGATCTGAGTGAAGGAGAACAACAAGGTGAACGAAGGCTAAAAAGAAAAAGAGTAGCAAACAGAAGATATACAGGTTCTGAATGGGCATATGCTACAACCTCTGAATGGCAACAAGAATTCTTAGCATTCTGCTTTGATCGAGAAGTACCAGGCCAATACTACAGTACCTGAAGATATTCAAAGGGAAACTCGGCTAAAATTGAATTAATGAAAGCTAAAAAGAGAAAAAGACTTTAGAAACTACCGGAAAGTGACATTAAACCTGGATTTGACTTTAAGGAAACCTGATTACGACAAGCTGCTAACCTGAATTGACGAAAAGGGTCCTGGAGTGAGTGAAGACGCTGTAATATACAAAAAAGTTTTTTTTTTTTTTCTCTCAAGTTGATTGTTGATCTGCTATTCTGATTCTATACAAACATGGCTTACAGTAGCAAAGGAAGTAAGGTGTGTGGTTGGTTAGGTCTTCTAATAGGTGTTGTATGTGCAGTAATGATTGTGGGAGTGATTGTGGGAATGCCATGGAGAGAGAAAGAAACTATTAATGCAACTTTGAAACCTGAAACTACCACTACTAAACTATCACCGTGGGAGAGATTTGAGCAAGACGCAAGACATATGCATGAGGGAACTAATGCAAAAGGGGAACTTTCTACTAATGTCTTCTATCGCTTATTAAATGAGTATGTGGAAGCTATGGATGTGAAAGATTGTTATGTATGTACTAAAATTCCTTCGTCTGTGCAGGAGGGAGTCCCTTATCATAGCCTCCCTCTTACTTATGGAATTAGTTGCAGCTTGCTATTAACAAGATTCTATAATCAAGAGCATGTGCAATACTTTTATTCAAATTTGGATGTTGTGTTTTCTTTTGTGCCTGTGATTGAATTCCTAAATAAATTAGCTAAAGAGCATGATATTAAAATAGTTAGAGGATTCTTTGAGCCAACACTTACATTTGGAACTGCTTATGCACATCGCAACAATTTGACTTGCTTATTGTCTCCTGTAGAGAAAAGCTTTTTAGATCACACAGATGATAGACGCAAAGCACTGAAAGAAAGGTTAGAAAAAGGCCTAGAAAAACATACTTATGCAAATGATTATGCTTATACTGCAATCAAAACACAAGGCAAATTAGCTATAGATGCATTACACGTAGGTAGGCTCTGTATATATAGACCAAAATTCGATCAAGACAATTTGTTTGTGGGAACGAGTGAATGTAGGCATGTGTTTTTGTTTCAGAGTAAATGGACCTTTATGTTAAATGGACAAGATCCAGCAATCCTTGGAATCTATTATATTTGTGGACTGAATGCATATTACCGTCTTCCTAAGGGATGGTATGGGACATGTTATTTGGGAATAGTATTTCCAAAGATATACCAGATTGATGACTTAAAACAAATACCTAAAACGTCTGAATTACAACATCCTAGGCGGCTGTCATTGGTGATATATTTGGAGCCATAATCCCATCAGTAGGGGTTATCTTGAATTCTATGAAAATTTAAAAGTTGTCTACTATTGTGGATAACATGCTGACAAATTTTACAGGAGCTATACTCCTGATGGATACTGAACTTGCTGCAGAAAGAGCTATGACTCTTCAAAATCGGCTTGCTTTAGACATTCTTTTAGCAAAGAGTGGAGGTGTTTGCAAAATGCTTAATGAGCGTCATTGTTGCTCATTTATTCCAGATAACAGTAAGAAAATTAGAAACATGCTTACTAACCTTACCAGATATAGTACAGATTTGAAGGATCTGAAAGAACTTGGTGTTTGGGAGAAATTTGGGAAAGGAATTGCCCGAGTGGGAAGCTGGTTTACCAACATTTGGAATGGGGTACTTGCAAAAATGATGATGGGTCTATTAATTGTTTTAATTTGTCTATTAGGATTATGGGGGTATGCAAAGTCAATGACAAAGTAAAAAGAAATTGGACTGAAAGAACCAAAAGAAATGAAGAAAGTGAAAGAGAGAAAATGTTCAATGAAATATGGGAAAGCTCACATAAAGGGCAAGATGTTGAAATGCGTATTATGCGCAAGGTGAAAAATTAAGATCAAAAAGAAAGATTGTGTGATGACGAGCGTCATCAGAGGAGGGACTGAGAGAGCGTAGTTTAAACATTACCTATTTTAGATGTGAAAGCTTATATTTAACAATGCTGCATTAATAATATTATTCATTGAAACGTATTTTAAACGTGGAGAATTTTTCACATGCATAAACTAATGTCGACTGTAAGAAATAATTGCTTGTATTATGACTAACTGAAAACATTAACACGTATGAAGACTGCATTTTATTAGAATCCATACATCTTAAGTTAGCGTGAGTCGAAAACTAGCTGTGTAGCTCTCATATTAAAGCGTATTTTTCTGTTTCTCCAGTGTGCTGACTTGCAAAAGGCCATGGCCCAGCAGTTGTTCTTTTCTTTGCTTATTTGCAACAATGCTCATTTTTCTCATCCGCATGCTAGCAGCTTTAGTATAAAATTATGGACTTTGCAACAAACATGGACACTTTCAAGGACATTAAATTGCGGAAAGGAGAACTCTTGACCCAAAGTGTGTGCCAGAAAATGAAGTAACCCCGGATGTGCCACCTATGAAAAACGTCAATTATGAAGACCAATTAGAAGAATGAAAAATATCATAGAATGACAAATGCATTACTTAATGTATAATTTGATAGGTTACAGATAGTGGGGTGTAGTGACTGTCCAATAGAATTTTGGGGGAATGTATTACGAAAAAGGGATAAAAACCCATGACACAAGAGACAAAGTTCATGAGGTAGGGAATGATATCGATTGCATCCAGAAACTCTGTCACTCTATTTGGTGATTAAGACTTAGACAAAACCATCCTCACCCTTTTTGTCCCTTTACATTTTCCTCCTTATGAGGGAAGTGTTCCCTGCCCTTAGATTAGATAGACTGACGGCGATCTAACTGATGTCCTGAAGACGAAGACTGATCCTGTATGCTGACCTATTTCGAGGAGGGTAATTATACTGTTGCTAATGGAAATTCATTTGTTTGCCTTTTCTTTCTAGGTACCAACTGCTGTGTATTTTTGATTAGTGACCTTTTTTAGATGTTTTCCAAATTGATGTTCTAAATTGTTTTGCATGATGCTCAACATGCTAATGCTAATTAGTGGCTAGATGAGGCATTCACTTTGACTGACGTAGTTGACGTGACTGACATGGTGCTATGCTGAACTAAACATTATATGAGATTTAGGTGTCTAGATTATTCATCTTCATTTTACTATCTTATGATTATGATCTTTGCATTATTGCCATATAGTGACTATGCTCTTTTGCTTCTTGGTTTTGAGATTAATACATTTGCTATTAGATTGTAATCAATAGGGAATAAAATTCACAAAACTCCAGTAAGGTGTGGTTATTCATGACTGAAAGGTCATGTTTGCGCCGAAGGTTTACTAATGTCAAAAGTGAAATATATTGTGGTGATATATGTTGACAATATTATTGACATATTGTTTGATGTATTGATCAGTTATCACGTCTTATGGTGTCTCACCACTGGGTCCAAAGATTCATCGACCTAAAACGAGTCCCGATGTGTATAAATTAACATTGACGGACGCGTTATCAATAGAAATGGCTACAATATTATAATCAGAAAATACTTCCACTCGTCAGAGTCTATCTTCATTTATTATTTCAAGAAGCTCAAACACAGAGGTAGATCAACGAAAGTGTAAGACTCCATACTGTAGTGGAATGTCTTCAACCCCTTTACGATCTGCTCCACACTACATGAGTTTCAGGAAACTCTTGAAAATAGAACTATTTGGATGTTCTAAGAACGTTTGGATTACCAGGTACTGTGATCGCTGTACATCAGCTCCAGGGAACTGCTCTACCTGACTTGATGCGTCTCCATCTCCACCAGTTTTCATCCTCCTACAGAGCTCTTCCTGATTCCTCAACTTGCTCCAAAAAGTCACATAGAGTACACTAAAAACTCACAAAAATAAAATAACAAAATACATATATCTGCAGTACTGAATAAACTGTTTCTATGTAACAATTATACATTTTGAACTCGTAGTTTATTCTTCATGTGCAAGTTAGTCATTTAAAAAAAAATTGAGATATCAAATGTGTGACTTTGCACACTAATTCTTTCAAAATGTCTACAGATTCCAGATTCGTCTGTGTTTCATGGGACATCATTCTTCATATTTTACATTCAGGTCAGTGAAACTCAACCTTCCATTTCTATTTTTAATAATTGTTCTAATTTTCTCTTAACTGATTTTAATAAAGCCTTCATAAAAGTTTGTCTTCCTAATGAACCTTGTATTTCCAAGACTTAAAGTATGCCACATCATAAAATAGTATACAGCACTATGTAGTCATCAAAATTTTCAAATAAAATGGTGCACTACCATACAAACTCTTGTGTATTTTCATAATCTGCAGATGCCAGGTAGTTCTAAGGTATTGAAAAAAATATAACTTTTAAAATATGTGTGACCCAAGATAAATAAAATAAACAAAAAACTATGGTGAAAAAGCATCTCATCTTATTTGAGAGAAATCCTCAAAGGCAGTGCTGACTTTAAATTTGATTTCTGTAAATTTAAAAGTTAATCCAGCCACAGAAATATGATTTTATGATGCTCGTTGTTAATTAGCTCACACTTTGTATTTGTAGAATTGAGGACAACATTTTCCAAGTGATCTGTCGTACTCTTCTTTCAGTTAAATAACAGAAAGGGTAGATTTTTCAAATCTCAGAGACAACTCACAGCCAAATTATGTACGAAAGTTACTGGTGGCAGAACAAACTATGTTAAAATGCCATCGAATAACATGAGGCAGATTCACAAAAGTATTTATGAGTACAGGAAGTAGAACTACAGCACTCATTTACTTACTCATTCATGCCTTTGTGAATCAGCGCTAAAACGTCCAGTTCCGTATTAGTAAAAGTGTAGAGTGCATGGTCCCTTCTATTTGCACCAATTGTATATGTATTGTCCCTGACAAGTTCCATTTTATTCCCATTTTAGATGTTTGGAGGCTCCATCCCAAAGGGATGTAAGAGAACATAAAAGAGTACACTGATGGAGTAATAACTTATATACTCCAAAATGCCTTTTGTATCCAAAATGACCATTTCCACATCACTGGGTGCCCACGTCTATGCTGAGAAAAAGGAATGGGCAGAAAGCACTACATTCTCCCGCGCACATAGACCTTTACGGATGAATTTCCATGAGCGAGGTGCAAAATATGCCCCTTTTTCATGACCTACTGATTTCACAAAAGCTGTATGTGACTTAAGTCTGCGTTAGTTCCTTTTGCTATGCAAGTTTGTCCATTGTGGCCTCAAAGTATGTGGCGTGAGTTGCTAATGCCCTGTAAAGTTGAGGGGTTGGTAGGTAGTCCCTGGAGGATTGCTTTGCATTCCTCTTGACCTAGAACAGTGGTTCCCAATCTGTGCACTGCAGCACCCTGGTGTGCTGTCAAAACTAGCCAGGTGCAAGCACACAGTTTCTGAACCAATTTTGCCATTCCAGTCTCTTCTGAATTCTCACTCTTGCCTCTGGTCTCAGATGTTAATTTGTACACGCGTACTATTGTTGTTGTGTAATGGCGCATCAACAAAGACAAACAGCAAGCACATGGATCATTTCATAAGGGTGTGCACAGGAAAGAAAGAGAGCAGAAAAAGAAACACAGCTAGGTGACAATGCAACATATGTGCCGGGACTTTCTGCAAGTAACAGAGGAGGATGCTGTGTTACTGGAATCACAACCTAGCAGAGGGGCAACGGTTTATTTATATATGAAGTATCACAAGCGGAGGGATTATTTATATATAAATGAGCACACTATTAAAGTTTCAGAACAGCTGCACAAAGGATAAAAAACAATGTGGTCACAATATTTTACCTTGTTTCTATGCAGGCTAATTGTGCAATCCTTTCACTGTACAAGGAATAAAAAGGCCAGCACTGATAAAAAATAATTAGAAAGGGGATAATTTAGTTCTTGTTAGAAATGGGTTCTCTAGTTGGCAGAGGTATACACCCTTGTCCAAGTAGGGACCACAATCCTAGTCAGGTAAGTCACACACAATCCAAATTATCCTGTTCCTACCCTCTGGTATCTTGGCACTAAACATTCAGGATAAACTTAGAAGACAATGTGTAAAGTATTTGTGCAATAAATCATACAGTAACACTATGAAAACACCACAAAAATACACCACACAGGTTTAGAAAAATAGATAATATTTATCTGAATAAAACAAGGTCAATATGACAGAGATCCAATAAGCACAAGTTGAAATATCACTTTTGAAATGTTTAAAGAAGTGTTAATCCTTAGAAATGAACAGTTGTCTCTTTGTTACACACAGTACCTGGTATGCCTAAAAAATGACGCACAGAGACCGCAGGAGGTGATGCATGGAAAAATAGGGTGTTGCGTCGAAATTTTCTGGTGCGACATAGACGATGCATTGCTTCTTTCCACACTGCAAGGGGTTTGCGTAGTTTTTTGGTGTGCAGTCTTAGGGCCATATTTATATTTTTTGACGCGGCGGCGCAGTTTTGCGTCAAAAATATTACCGCCGGCTAATGCCATTTTGGTGCGCTGTGCGGGCGTCAAATTTATACTTTGACGCACAGCGGCGCAAACCACAGGTGGGAGTAATTTTTTTTTACGCACACCGCAGTGCCAAGTCGTTAAGCAAAATGCCGTTAATGTGGCGGAAATGATTGTGGGTCGATTTACAACCCCACAAACCGGATATGCGCCGTTTTTTTACGCAATAGCGTAAAAAAAAAACGTGAACACTGCCATTTCACCAGAGGAGAGCCAAAATGGATCCCAGATGCCACTACAGACCCAAGGAAGATGACAACAGACCAGGAACCAGCCAGAAGGACCCACACAAGAACCAGGACACTTATAAGAAGAAAAGAAAGAGTCGCTTCAGTGCAGAGGAGCAGGAAATTCTGGTTAAAGAGGTGACGGAACACCAGCACCAACTGTTTGTCACCTCAAAGTTGCCAATTAGTAGGAGAGAGGCTATATGGCAACAAATTGTCGACAAGATTAACAGTGTGGCAGAAGTACGCAGAACAGTCATTGAGTGCAAGAAACGCTGGTATGACTGCAAGCGCAGGACGAAGGAAAAGATGGGCAGGAACAGGAAGGCAGCACTGCAGACTGGAGGGGGGAGTCCAGCACACCAGGAGGCCCTGGACCACATGGAGGAGATGGTCACAGCCGTCAATTCTGGGGAAATCGTCACAGGGATTCAAGGACAGGACAGCGCAGACTACCAGGAGACAACGCACATGCAGGGTAAGTCGCATGGGGAATTGAAATGCAATAATGTCAACTGTGAGCAGGGGGGATACCGACCACAAAATGCATGGAAGTCATCATATACATGGAGTGGCATGTGTAAAGGGGCACGGCATGGGGGCATTGCCTGCACAAACAGAAGCTGGGGCACACCATTGCACTACACCAACAACAGTCCCATGGGGGAGAGAAGGCCACAACGTCAAACTGACATCCCAGCACACGTCAGCCACCATACCCCCTACATTAACTAGGGCCCTCTGAACAACCTCTATCCATACCGAAAACTGGAATGTAACTGAGACAACAGTTGCCACTACCACCTCCGCTCTGTGTGCAGCTCAAGTAGCCAATGGCAGTAACCTCCCCATGGATCATACACACCTAAATTAGGGGGTTGAGTATAACAACTTCAACAATCCCCAGAAACAAGACAAAGGCCCCAGCACTGTCAAATGTCAATGCCCATAGTTGTCGCAAACATCAGCCAATGTAAACAACAATAGGAGCTACACAGCACTAAGGACACACCAATGCTGCATATGTCAGGGTCCATCCTGTGCCTGGGTAACAATGCAACATCCCAAATGTCATACTGCTCAGACAACAGCATTGAGGGGGGGACACATGTAACTGGTCACTGAAATACACCTGCACAGTCAGAGGAGGAAATAGGACACTGATACGGTTATCAGGGCAATCCAATGTAACACACAATCCCCAACATCAGCAGTACACATTACCAATGCCAACATCCATATCGTGTCATAACATTGCTATGCATAGGATATGCCACATGTCAAATACATTTAAGTGAATGTGAAAGATCAGAGATTGGGGTAGGTCCAGATTGTTAAGTGTGCTGCCAGGGCCATCAGAACACTCACAGCCAGTGAAAGGTCTCACCATGAGAATGGGTGTAGACGGAGGCTTGAGTAGGATAAGAAGGTAGCAATTCTCTATTTGGCCTAAACCAACACCTAGAGGGGATGATGCCGACAAGTCTAATAACTCAATAACATACATGTGACATGCAGGTGGGCCATAGGCCTGGAAGAATGCCCATCTGAAGGACTGGAGCAATGAACACGAAACAAGATCACAATGTGAATTCATCACAAGGCAGGCATGTCACATCAAAAATGCCACAACACAGACACACTAATTGTACCCTGTTTCATTGCAGAGGAAGGTGGATCTCCTGTGGATATGCCTGTCCCAGATTACCCTGATGACATGGATGATGAGCCGATAAACATTCCCCAGGAGACTATCCAAAAGGTCCTTGAAACCCTCCAGACCCCACCTTCAGTCACAAGGAGGAGCACAGAACAAGCAGCCATCGCAGAGGATCCACCCACCACCCCAATTGTAAGACCTGCCAGCTCCAATACAGCTGAGGACTCAAAAGACACTAGCACCAGCTTTGAGAGAACTGTAGTTGGAGTACAGCGGAGCTGGCCAAGGACATGTGGGTGGGGATGCAAACTATTGCAGCCAGCCTAGAGGGGGTGCGTTCGTGCATGATGTCATCTGCAGATCAGGCAGCAGCTATGCAAGCCCTAACATCTATCTTGCAGGAACTGCAAAAATCCCCATAAGAAAATCAGCACAGCTGTAATACAGTTGACTCAACACCTACAACAGCAATCCTGTCAACGCGTGCACATATGCAACATTGAACCCCTCAGGGCCGACCTGGCTGCCTACCATTGTGATGTGGCTGATATTCTCAAGAACCAGCAGATACTCCTTGTTGCAGTACTGCCCTTAAGACCTTCACAGGGAGCAGCGACCGGGATGTCTGTCTCCACATCTTCTAACACTGAGGTGTGTGTTGTCACAACCAACAATAACAAGGACAGAAGAGGCAACACACACATCAGAAGAAGAAGACATGGAACAGATCACATTCACAAGGAAAAGTACCCAGAAGCACTAGGCCCTGCCACATGGCCAACTATTATTGTGTAGGATCACAATGTAAGATGTCACTATAATGGACTCACAATCATGGACAATGTACAGTTAGCACTACAGCACTTTTCAATAAATAGCACTTACACAACAAATCTGTCTCTGGGTAATGTGACATATCAACTGTGCAGTAGATAACTGAAATGTGCCTACTGTCAAATTACGTAGCTTGTCAAAACAACTGTCCTGATATTTTGTAGTCAGATAAATCAGCACAGTGCCCATGATTGCATCATACTCTGCCCTTCCTGAGGGTAAGATCTGATGAAGTGAGAAACCATACACCATCATGCTGTGTTGGACAGAAGAATGCTTCCTCAAGGGATATCTAAGTCATCAAATAGTGGCCGCAAAATTTTGTCACCATGCAATAATAACACATATAACAGTGCACACTAATCTAAGCAAACACTACAAAAACTGCATAAATGAAGGTGTCTGAGTTTACATACAAATAGGTAATCATGCTGAACTGTGTTACAAATGACGTATGAGAGTCATGAAGACAAGAATACAAGAGTGCCAATGAGAACTCATCTTAGAAGGGTGTCCTTGATCATCACACTGCAGTCAGACCTAAAACTGTTCCCCCAATACCAAGTGTGGAAGCACTGTTTGTGACTTTGAAATCACACTTATCAACAGAAACACATTGTCATCCATATTAACTGTGATTGGTGGTTGCAACGAAGTGTGGACACTTTGCAAGGTAGCTCTGGGCAAGCTGCCAATCATACAGCTCAATTTTGATTTGTTTGTAGCATAGGACACAAATGTCATAGTACAAAATTCATGTACACTGAATCCAAACCCAGGATCAATTACCATTTAACACATACTGTTAAGGGTTAACCAAATATTTATTAAATGCTAATCACAGAAGAGGAAACTGAGGGAAAAATCTTACCTACCCTAATCTACCCTTACTACTCATT
This sequence comes from Pleurodeles waltl, assembly GCF_031143425.1. Lineage (NCBI taxonomy): Eukaryota > Metazoa > Chordata > Amphibia > Caudata > Salamandridae > Pleurodeles > Pleurodeles waltl. The sequence continues at coordinate 1,057,025,367 of NC_090444.1, read as the reverse complement.
ACCTAACTAACCTAAGCTACACTTACTTATCACATGTAACGAAACGTTCTAAACATCTACCCCCCACACCCCTTATGAGACGGGACACATGGAGGACAACACATACTATACTATCCTAAACAAATATATATTTTATTGTTTTTTTTGTTTCTTTTTTAAAACACACAAGAACCCCAACATAGCCCTCCACCCACCCACACACTTAATAAGTAAAAATAGAAAGAATGAGGACCCCCCACCCTCTAACACTAACTAAACTAACAGCCTATACTAACCTAACACTAAGCCCCCTAAGCCCACTAACAATAAGAACAAGGAAAGAGGAGGGAGGGGAGGGAATCATTTCCATCTCAAATACAGTCTAGAGGTTGGCCCTGCGGAGGGTCCTCTTGATTGACTTAACACGCCGGTTAATGTGGCGCACATCCCGGCTCAGGTGGCTTTACTTGCGCAGCACACGGTCCATCTGCCGTTCCATTTTGTGGAAGGCTGCAGGGTCAACAGATAGAGCTGTGGCAGTCTGGGTACCGGTGGAGGAGGTCTGTGTGTGTAGCCAGGCCCAGTGGGCTGTCCTGCACCTGTAGCAAGGCTGGGGCCTGGAAGTCCAGCAGATGTAGACACAACAGTGCAAGCTGTGGGTGGGGCCACCTTGGCTTGAAGTGGTGGTGGTTGTGCTGGTGGTGGCTGTGGTGGACAAAGTAGGCCCGCCCTGTGGGAAGGCTCTCCATGCCCCGGAGGCCCGTTCATGGCGATATCGCGGGGCATCCTCCTGAACCCCGATTCCACCAGCAGGATGTGCTGGTATCTCATGGCCCGGCGCTGGAATTCACGGACCTGGTCTGGAGTCATGTTTGCAGCTGTGAAGACAAATGAAAATATTCTACATTAGTAACTGCATTGTGTGAAATGGCACAAGAAGTTAATCAGACAATACATCTACCTTACTTGTAACAGCTCATATCACAATACAGATCATTGAATGTCCCCGAGGAAGTACATCGCAGGCCAGCCTACAAAGGTCACATTACACATAGCACATCAATAACCTACAAGATGGGTAACAACTGGCTTTGACTTGCCATCTGAGTTCTGACAGTTATCAGCTAAGAATCATGCTGCATATCCTCCGCCAAGACCTGGGCTACAAATGTCAGTGTACGGAATGCAAAACTAAAGCCACGTGGTCTGCAAGTTGGTACTGGACTTGCCAGTATAGTACCAAGTGCCATACTTGAGTGTGTTTACTAGCTTCCAACCAAACAGTCACTTATTCACATGTATGTGTAACATACTAGTAGCATCAGTACTAGGTACCCCATTCACAAACCCATGCCCGTGTTTGAGGTTGGGGGGGTGGATAAACAACTCTCAATTTCCAACAACATGTACACCGAGGAGTGCATAGAAAACTTCACACGTGTTTGGCTCTACACACACACCACAGGTAAGGTCTATCAACAATTAGGAGTCAGCAAACCCTAGACCAGTCATAGGGCCACACATGTCAGGAAATGCAGAACTTGGTACACAACATATAATTCCAGTAAGGCCTGACTTACATCAGACACAGAGTTGCAAGAACACCCATGATCATGATTTGCATGCACACCTAGGCCATTCCACTCAAGTTCCACATACTTGTAGCACTACATGTGAAAGTACATGCTGCTAGGAGGTTCTACCTACAGTTTCATAAGTACGTTGGTAAATAGGGAAGCAGAAGTCTATTGGAAAGCAATTTGCTGTACCAATCTTGGAGAATGTGGGTCTGACAGGCTGACTAAATCGGAGCTGACTTCCAGTGCGACTCTTGTTGATACAAGTGTCATCCACAAGACTAACCCCAGTACTAACAGTGGGGCTTACAGGAATGGCCTACAATCCCTAGATAATACCATTGGATACGCATTGGCCAACTCAAAACATTTGAGAAACTGAAATCCCACTCATGGAACAAGAGAAATGATTGCCCAACGCATCACACCTTGCTATGCGTTCAACACACACAAGTCCATAAACAGCAAACACAACACATAACAGACATATCAACACTTACTGGAGTGGTCGGAGTCCTCAAATGTCGCCACCTCTCCCACAATGTAGGGTGCCGGTCCACCTATAAGGCATGGAAGGAAGAAATGTGCTCAAAATCTGTGCACAGCGCAACAATTTCATAAACATATACAATGTGTAGGCTGAATAAGGAAATGGCAGCCATTCAGACATGATGATACTGCATCTGATATATCACGGCCAACTTGTCCATAGCATGGGTCTCCTGTGACAGTTACACACATATATGCACACATACATTGGCCCTAACTATCATGTGGTTGCAAACATGCCCCGTAATTGGTGACCAGAAAAAAGTGTAATAGTCTCATCATGTGCATCCAAGAGAGACATCCAAAGCCTGGTTACTTGAGGACTGCATTACCAGTCAAACATGCCTTGTGGCCATGACACATTTATTACACATGGGTACAATGTACAGAGGGAGGGGCAGGGACTTTTGTAAGCCCTCCTGTTGTTACATTTGATTAAATTGATGTGGCCCAGCTATGGTGATTTGCACCAACCATGGAGATGTGAAGCCATGTGCATACCTTTGGACTGCCATCCATATTTGGAATGTGGCACAACTAACTCCAACAAACATTCTAAGATGTTAGCTGAGGGCACCTTACACCTTTTCACGATGTTTTCAAATCCAGATCTGACATGTATCCAAAAAGATAAAGGAACACAATAATCCAAAACATTCATAGTACTTCTGTGAACGCTTTCCTTCCACACTCCACAGACTCACATGAGACATATGTCTGAGCCACTTTGCTATTATCAATTTACATGAAGGCAGCACTCATTTTCTACATCATGTAGTCATTCTAAAGTCAGTCTAGCTATTGCGTCAACAAAGTTAGCCAATATGTTGGTACATCTTTATTTCTCTTTCAAAAGTGCCCTATATAGACATGATTGCCTCCTATTTTGTTTGGTTGTCTGATACAAAGGCCACACCAATTTACTTCATGGAAAAGTATCCTGTAAGTTTGCTGAGTACGTGCTACCTGACAGCTAGCAATAGTGATCCTTACCACAGTGCATCAATTATCCCTGTATGTTTCCCCAGCATTACACACAGTCAGCAAGTTAGCTGGCAGACATAGTAATGCCACTACAGAGCATTTAATCGTGCACATTTACATGATTAGTACTCACCAACAGTGCCACCAATCACGATTCCCAGGTGGTCCAAGAGATCCTGCTCCCTGGTGATGAGGTCAGCCCACCGGTGCTTCAGCTGGTGGTCACTCCTCTGGCTGGCATACACACGCTGCAGGTGATGCAGCACCTTTCCCCACCGGATTCTGCGCGCCTCTGTTTGATACCCCTGTATCACCCTGCCCCCTACCTCGATCATGAGTGGCAAGAAATGGCACACAAGCCATATGAACCCCCCCAACTCCTCTTCACCCATCCTGCCAAGACGTGGCCTACCAGACATAGTGGAAGTGTGAAAGGGAATAGGGGTTAAAGAAATAGAAAGGGGAAAAGGGGGAAAGTAGGGGTACAAATACAGATGAAAAGAAAACTTAACCACTAAAAGAGCCCAACTATCCCCAAACTACCACTACCCACAACAGACTCCCACAAACAACAAAAACACTAGGTAAATGGACAAATGGACACAAAACACAGTAGTACAGTATACACCAACAATATTTATTTCACAAATTGACAATACAGGTAGCACACAGGACAAAAAAAACAAAATCTCAGGACACCACTCTCTACACAGCCACACAGTCTAAAAGAATCATAGACTGCAAAGTGAAAGTGAAAGTACACCCACTGTACATGATCTGTAAACAGGATATCCTATTACATCACTTCCTGTATGAAATGACTGCCCTTTTTCTCGTTATGCGTCATTTTTTTGTCCACCAATACTGTATTTGCGTCATTTTTTTTTACGCATAGGAGTGAAAATTAGCCCACATCCAAATTATAGTACATGGCCTGCACAAATATCTGGATGCGGCCTAATGTTCACTCCTGTGCGTCAAAAAAAATGACGCAAATACAGTATTGGTGGGCAAAAAATGACGCATAACGCTAGGAACGTCAACATTTCAGTGCATTAACTGATTTTGGGCAATTTTTCTGTTTTTTTTGTTATGTTACATTTGGGACACATCAGAGATAAGCTGATTGAACACACTATGGTGTTGATGGTGTATGTTCACATGTGTGACATCATACTGCAGCGGACCATGATCCGCTACTCCCTTCACAGTATTTTTACGGTTGGCTGACGCAATAGATGGTCATAAGTGTGGCCTACATATATGTGTTGCACAAATTGGGCATGTTTGGCATAAGGAGAGGATAGCAATGTGACGCACATATGTACAGTACCTAAATGCCTTTGGCTCTAAGTGTGTGCTTTGGCAACTAATGTATTAGTTGACCAAGTGTGTGTGTATCACATGAAGCATTATTGCACATATGCTTGTATGAATGTGACGTGCATGTGTCCAATCCTTAGATGCAAGTCATTGTGGAACTGAGTGAGGGCATGTGTTAGTCATACATGGAGCAACATCTGTAATGTGGACTTCCAAAGTTTAGGGTAACGTAGACACCACATGTGACAAAGCATGCACCAGATAGATGGCAGACGCTTGTTCATGTCAATGGTTGACATTTTCAACATCCCATGTCCTAGAGTTTTGGTAACAGCTTCCTTGGCACTAGTTGGTGAATCCCACAGTGAGTCATACACATGCATTGAGGAAGTGGGTACCATGTTGTTTGCACAGACAGAGAAGGGTGAATCTCAAATGTATGATGACACCACAGTTGAGGCCATAGAAGTGAGCCACAACTATCAAGTGGCTGTGGTGGACCAGCATACAAGACAGCACGTGTCCACATATTTCCAGTGATCAATTGCACATAGGGGTCTTGTTCATGTGTGTGGTCCAATGATGATCCTATATATAGTTTGGGGTGTAATTTGTCACAGTTCGGTCCAGGACTCATCATGAGTCAGTGGCAGCTATTCCTGTATCTACTGAGTATCCTTAGTTGATCAATGTGAGTAAAGTGGATGTGGACATGTGAACATACATGGGGATGGTCCCACCCTGTCACTAAAGACGAGTAATGAGACAGTCAACAGGGCAACTATGGTGTGCTGAGTGAGATAATGTCTCTGGTGTCATGTTCCGGCAGGTGTCATTACAGCATTTGTAAACAGGTTAGCCTCTGCAATTCCCACTGCATCTGGGAACATCATAGCCTCTGTGCTGATTATTCTCGCAGCTATTAACCACACACGGCCCATCAATATGTTGTGAGCACTGTGATTCTGTGTGTGAACTGTCAGGGTCCTGACATGTGTGGATTTTTCATGGACAGTATCAGAGGTTGCTGGTTCTGCTGAAGGCCCCGTACCCAATCCCTGCATACGGCCCTGGGACACTGTCACACTTTGTCATTCATGCATAAATGAGACCCAGACAAGAGATGGGCCATGAATTTTGCTTTACCCAGAGGATTTTACTCAAATGGTACAGATAAAAGGCAGATGATGCTATACAATGTATTTGGGTATGCATTCAAGAAGCCCATGCCCAATACCCCCTGATGAATGAGAGGTTTGCTAACGCAAGTGTGGTACATATGTAGACACAGGGATACTTTAGTGTGACGCACAGACAGATGCCAGTCAGGCTGACAGAATGCAGGGTGATTCAGGATCCAGCAATTTGACAAGTTACATAATCAGTGGTCTGACTCAGATTGTTTGGAGGACGAACTAGACAGTTGACATGTCAAACTGTGTATGTCCTGTGTTTTCAAAGGTGACAAATGAACCCAAGGGCTGTGTTACACGGCTTAATTAGTATCAATGCTTAACGGTGTATTTGACAAAATGGCAACTCCTATGCTGTTCCAGGCATCAGCAGGGGCAGTGCTTGTTGAAATGGGTGGTGTGCATGGAGGTGGTGTGGGCTGCATCTGTTTCTCACCAGTCCTGTAGGTGAGATTTGCATTCTAAGGGCCCACATACTTTTTCAAACGGGAAGCAATCTACAGGTGCTAACATGGCTTTGAAACTAGAAGACAGTGTATAAATTAACCTGACGCCCATGCAGCCAGATGTTCTATGACAATGGCATACCATAGGAAAGGGTGTAGCACACTGGATTGCTATTGTTAGTCTGTGTGTGTAAAGGAGGTAATATCAGCGTACAAATCTTAATATTCCAGGGACCTCTTCAGACAGGTGGGTTGTGAACAGGTGCATGGGTGTGTCAGGAGTTAGAAAATGGGCTGACATGTACATGGAATGTCATGTGTGCAATGCTGCTCACATGAGTGGAACTTGTGCTGTCTATGTTCTGCTTCTATGGAACTCTAGTCACAGATAGAACTTGCAAATATTGGATGCAGTTGGACTTACTGCTGTCAAGGGTCTGGTCAGACATTCCTGTTACTGATGCAAAAGCACATCGACTGCCTCATGTATGAGGCTTGTTTTCCCCTTATTGAGTGATGGTGTCTTAGTTGTGTGCCATATGCTGCGTTGGACCTTGATTTCAACATGTATGTGTAAAATAGGTGTGGTCCTCTGCTATTGGCCTTCAAAGGAGAAATGTACACGATAGATGTCATTTACAGTGTGTGTGTATGTGACCATTGTATGTTAGGCATCACATTATCTCTGGGATTTTCAGTGTCCTAATCAGTATCTCAGCAATGCTCCACGAGGCAAAACTCTTATTCTGATAAGTAGAGATGAAGGTGTGCAAAAATGATTAGCCAGACCATGATATGGTGATTATTATAGGTGTTTTATTAAATTAGTTAACTAAAATGGTGAAGGTGATTATATTTAAAAGAAATTGTTTGATATGTTGCCGCCTGCGTATACCAGCGGCCGTGTTCTGTAGTTCCCCCTCATGTTGCAGGCCAGCATCCTCCTCTTCCTCCTCTTCAGGCATGTGTGGCTCTGATTCCAGGAGGGGAATGTTACTTTTGATGCAAATGTTGTGCAGAATAGCACATGGTAGGATGATCCTACAGACCATCTCCGGGGAATATAGGAGGCTACCACCAGTGATGTCGAGGCACCGGAACCTTGACTTGAAGATGCCAAAGGTCCTCTCAACTATGCTGCATGTCCTCCTATGTGCGTCTTTGTATGCACGCTCTGCAGCAGTACTCGGGTTGCCAATAGGTGTCATTATCCATGGCTGGATGCCATACCCCTGACCAGCTGCAAGAGAAAATGAATGGGATCATGTTGATGTAGCTGGCCCTTTTGAAATGACCTTGCATGGCAGTAGTTGTATTGTGTTGTCTGTGACTCTTTTGTGTTATTGTGTTGCATCCTAGGCTTGTAGGATGTACCATCTGCATTGTGTTGTTTCCTTGGCTGAACGAGTATTTGGCTGCTGACTGTTTGTCAGCAGCATGTTTTGGGATTTGCAGTACAGTGTGCCCTCCCTAGCATTGTGACTTGTGATACAGGTGTCCCTGTGTCTTCACTGGGGATGAGATGATAGTTCCATACACAGGTTAAAATTGACAGTGTTGTTAACACGTTCAAATCAATGTACCCTGGACATCCCATACCTTTAGACTTATGCAATGGATTCATGTAAACGTCATTGGGACACTTACATTTTGCAAGGTGACATTGAGGCAACCCACTCCACATGTTGTGATCTTTGACGTCTCAACATTAGGCTGTACAGTAATTTCAGATGTGTGACAGGTTCACTGCAGACCTAAGAAACATGGCTAGCGATGTCACGACCTCAGTGTGTTCCTGTTCACATGTTGCTGTTGTGGTGTATGTGTTGTGTGTCCTAGAGGGTTGCTGTGCAGTGTATATATAAGTAGGTTTTTGTACATACCAACAAGTAGTCCATTGCCATACCGTCCATCCTGGAAGTGTTCATTGATGGTGCAGTGACGGAAGATGAAGGACTCATGTCCACTCCCAGGATATTTAGCCACGATGTTGGTGATCAATCCCTGGTGATCGACAATGGCCTGCACGTTGATGGAATGTGTGTGCTTCCTGTTGCGGTAGAGGTGTTCAGTTGCAGCAGGTGGCACAAGGCGTACATGTGTGCAGTCGATTGCACCAAGGACATGTGGGAAGCCACTGATGAGGTAGAACCCCTGTTTTGTTTCCTGCTGCTTCTGCAGTGTGTTAGGGAAGCAGATGTGGTGGGGTGTAAGTCCAATGGGCAAAAAGGCGGAGAATGATGGTTGTGATATTCCGCCTACCAGGGCACCAGTTGTTTGAAAAAAGCCACTTGCCAGCATGTGACGTACGACAAGCAGCTTGGTTTCTGTTGGGATGGTGCGGGGTGTCAGCAAAGTGGGTGCCAACTGCAGTTCAATGTTGCGCAGCAGCTGCTGAACGGCCTGCCAGTTCAACCTGTACCTCTGGATGATGTTGTGTTCCCTGAAGCCATGAAGGGTTGTTCTGGGGCGGAATATCCTCTCCTGCCTCCTGCGCTGCCTTTGGGGTCCCAGCTGGTGTTGCTGTAGCTGCTGTTGTTGCTGCTGGGCTCTGCGTCTGCGTTCACGCTGGATTAGAATCACCTCCATGTCTCCCTGTTGCTGCTCTGCTGCTCTGCTGCTCTGCTGTTGCTTCTGTGTGTTCTGATTAAATACAGGTGTGTTTGCCCCATTTTAACGCCTACCCAGGTGTTAATTCTTTACGCAAATCGGGCTGTGCGTCATATTCCGGCTCCGCCTCCCGGCCGTGCGTCATTTTTGCCCGAAATCATAAATACGACACACGGCCGTTTAAGTAATTTTTTGGACGGGAACGCCTACCTTGCATATGATTAACGCAAGGCGGGTTGCTGCATCCAAAAAATGACGCACAAGGCGGAATTTTGTCGTTCGCGGGCTCGGGCGTCAAAGTTGAAATACGGGGCAACCTTTGTGCTGAATGTGCATCAAAAATTTTGACGCACATTCGGAGCAGACGGAGTATAAATATTCCCCTTAGTTCCTCACTGCGGTGCGGGGATATTTTGATGCCCAGGAACGATGCAGGGAAAATCCTTGACGTGATGGAAGAAGGCACAGGCACTACATTGATCCAGTAGGCGATGCGTAGAATTTTTCATCTCAAGGCAGGCGCTACGTCGAATTTCCAGTAGTGAAGTCGGGCTGTGTCATTCCGGTCTGCTGTGCGGCAATTTCTCAGTCGTAGTGTAGGTTTTGGGTCAATTTCAGCAGGCGGTGCATCGATTTTCAACGCACAAGGAGTTTTCTGAAGAGATGAAGTCTTTTTGGTTCTGTGACTTCAGAAAACAGGAGACAAGCTCAATCCAAGCCCTTGGAGAGCATTTTTGGGTAAGGCAGAGTCGTCCTTAGTAAAGTCAGAGGCTAGCAGGATAGCAGGGCAGCAGTCCTTATCAGCAAAGCCGTCCTGATGAGTACTTTGGGCAGCCAGGCAGCTCCTCTGACCAGGTGTAAGGGAAGATCCAGAAGTTTCTGGTTTGGTGGGTTCAGAGACCCAGTTTATATACCCAAAAATGCCTTTGAAGTGGGAGAGACTGGTTTTGAAGCGCACCAGTTCCCCTTTCAGTTTAGTCCTGTCTGCCAGGGTCTCAGTGGGGGGTTTAGCAGTCCATTGTGTGAGAGTAGGCCACTGGCCTTTGAAATGTGAGTGTCAGGCCCTCCACTCTTAGAGCCCTGAAAGACCCATTCAATATGCAGATGAATGAAGGTGTGACTAAGGCCCATATTTATACTTTTTTAGCGCCGCATTTGTGCCGTTTTTTGACACAAAAGTGACGCAAACTTACAAAATACAATTGTATTTTGTAAGTTTTCACCGCTTTTGCTTCAAAAAGTGGTGCAAATGCGGCGCTAGTAAAAGTATAAATATGGGCTTAAGCGTCCTGTGTTTGTGGTTGTCTGAGTGAAATGCACAGGGGAGCTGTCAACCGGCCCAGACCGGACATTGGTTGGAGACAGGCTGAAGGGCACAGATGGTTTTAAGTACAGAGAAATGCTCACTTTCTGAAAGTGGCATTTCTAAAATAGTAATATAAAATCCAATATCACCAATAAGCAAGATTTCCCATTCTCGCCATACTATATATGACCTGGTTAACCCTTTCAAAGCAGAATCTACCACTCAAAAAGTATATGAGGGCAGACCTAATACTAGTCTGAGAGGAGTGGGCCTCACAGTAGTGGAAAACGCATTTAGGAGTTTTTCACTACCAGGACATATAAAACACATACGTACAGGTCCTGTCTTTACCCTACGTAGCACCCTGCCCTATGGGTTACCTAGGGCTTACCTTGGGGGTGACATATATGTAGAAAAAGATGTGTTTGAAGGCTTGGGAAGTACTTTTAAGTGCCAAGTCTAAGTGGCAGTCAAACTGCACACACAGGCCTTGCAATGGCAGGACTGAGACATGGTTAAAAGGCTACGTATGTCAGTTGCACAATCAGTGCTGCAGGCCCCACTAGTAGCATTTCATTTACAGGACCTGAGCACATGTGGTGCACTCTTATAGGGAATTATAAGTAAATCAAATGTGCCAATTGGGGATGAACCAATGTTACCATGTTTAAGGGAGAGAGCATATGCACTTTAGCACTGGTTAACAGTGGTAAAGTGCGCAGAGTCCTAAAATCAGCAAAAACGGTGTCAGAAAAGTGGAGGGAGGCAGGTAAAAATTTGGGGGATAAACACCCTTAGGCTGTCAGGTCAAACAGTTCTTAAATATGGCTACTAAATTTATGGCATTTGCATTTCCTCGGGGTTGGATTTGTAACCCAACGGCTAGAGCTGCTGCACTGTTGTATTATGCAGGGAATTTGAAATATAATAATTCCCACTGAAGTGGGAAACGTATGTACAGCTTCGGACGGATAACTATAGCAGTTGAAGCACAATGCTTAAGTTCATGAATAATTTCCCCAAAGTGTTCAATGTGCACATTTGGCGTTGATTCCTGAATTGTTTCAATATTACCACACAATAACAAAATGTAGTAATTGAAGGGATGCCAAACAATACATTCATTTAATATTACAATCAAACTCCTATTCTTTCATTAAGATCTCACATTATCATAAAGAAGGCTAGCAGCTACAGAGTTCTTAAATTCCGAATGTCCTCTTGCAGAATTACAAACTCCTCTTTAAAAGTGTACCTTCTTTCTCTTTGGCTAAAATACACCTTCACAAAAGACCAAACTTCCAACTCAGCACCCTCTACTACTTTAAGAAAGATCACAACAGTCTGTTATCCCATCACAGGCTATTTTGTATACTTAGAGCATAATGTGGTGGTAATAAATGTAGCCATCACTATGTCACAGATGAAATAGGACGTGGAAGCACAAACCAAAAGAATCAAAGTCCAAAAATGTGCCCAAGGTGACAGGAGAAACATTGGTGTATGATTGGAGAGACTTGGGAGGGACACGCCTGGGAGCCCAGGGAGAGGCTAGCACAGCACTGATGTCATTGTCATCTCAGACCTAAGAGATCTACCCAGAACCCAGAAAGATGCTGAGTGTGCATTTTTGGGAACTTGGAGCGACTTGTGGTGCATTAATGGGAGCCCTGCACTTTCCTGGTAGGTACCAGGCTCTCCCCACACATCCTCAGCTCAGGGGACAAAGTCCATTTGAGACATAAAGACTGAGACAGGAGGCCTGAGGGCTCATGCAGGAGGCCTGAGGGCTCAGGTAGGATGTCTGAGGACATGGGAAAGATACCTGATGACATGGACAAGATGTCTGAGGACACATCAAGAGGCAAGAACGCAGAGTCAGGAGGCATGAGGGCACAGACAGGAGGCAGGGACACGCAAACAGAGCATGAGGGCACAGATAAGATGCAAGAACACACAGACAGGAGACATGAGGGCACAGGAGGCAAGGACACGTGGACAGTAGGCAGGAACACACAGAGGAAGCAAGGACATGCAGGCAGGCGTGAGAGCACAGACAAGATGCAAGAACACACAAACAGAAGGCATGGAGCAGATAGCATGCATGAGAACGCCAAGGCAGAGTTAGGATGGACAGACAGGAGACATACATAAAACACACTCGCAAAGTGGACCGAGTAAAAAGGGAGCAAGTCAGATGAGTTTACCTGGTATCATCAGACTGGAAGCAATAATATGGAAACAAGAAAAAACTAGACCGCAAACGCAGGCCTCCATCAGTGCACCCGGGATCGCAAACAACATTCCTCTCCCAGGCCCTCACAAATCCTGCTCAGGAATGAGCTAAAGACACACCTCTTTAAAGTAAACCAAATCACAATGCAATAACTAACAGGTCACTTCTCTGAGAACCCTGTGAACATCCAGGGGCATATTTATACTCCGTTTGCGCCGAATTTGCGTCGTTTTTTTCGACGCAAATTCGACGCAAAACTAACTCCATATTTATACTTTGGCGTTAGATGCGTCTAGCGCCAAAGTTCATGGAGTTAGCGTCATTTTTTTGCGTGAACACCTTCCTTGCGTTAATGATATGCAAGGTAGGCGTTCCCATCTTAAAAAATGACTCCGATGCATATGCGTCGTATTTATAGTCCCGAGCAAAAATGACGCCCGGGAGTGGGCGGGACTAAAAAACCCGCAATTGCGCCGGATTTTAGCGCCTGGGTCAGGGCAGGCGTTAAGGGACGGTGCCCTCCCAAGCCCCCAGGGACACCCCCTGCCACCCTTGCCCACCCCAGGAGGACACCCAAGGATGGAGGGACCCATCCCAGGGAAGAAAAGGTAAGTCGTGGTAAGTATTTTTTTAATATTTTTTTTGTGGCATAGTGGGGCCTGATTTGTGCCCCCCTACATGCCACTATGCCCAATGACCATGCCCAGGGGACATAAGTCACCTGGGCATGGCCATTGGGCAAGGGGGCATGACTCCTGTCTTTGCTAAGACAGGAGTCATGTTAATGGCGTCTGGGCGCCCAAAAAAAATGGCGCAAATCGGGTTAAGACGATTTTTTTCCCTCAGCCTGACTTGCCCCATTTTGGGACGCCCAAACGCCATTTTTCCCTACGCCGGCGCTGCCTGGTGTACGTCGTTTTTTTTCACGCACACCTGGCAGCGCCGGTCGGCTAACGCCGGCTAACGCCATTCAATAAATACGGCGCCCGCATGGCGCTTCAGAATGTCGTTAGCCGGCGCTAATTTTTTGGGCGCAAAACTGCGTTAGCGATGTTTTGCGTCAAAAAGTATAAATATGGGCCCCAATAACTTGTTGACACTGCAATGGGCTCCACAGTGGGTAGGATAGGACTATATCTATGACTATAATACCCCGATCAGCTTCATCCTAATTATTTTCAGGGAGAAAAATGAAGTACTGCTGCGGCCCAACCCACCAAAAAAAAGTGACACAATGAGGAGCCACAGCCAATAAGTCAAGGGAGCCACGGGTTGAAAATGTTTGGGAACCACTGGCTTAAACAAATTTAAAATGTCATTTAGATGAATATGAAATGACACTTAAATGTTTGCAAACATAGCTATAAAGATCTACTGTTCCATGGTACTTTTAAGAAACATAAAAAACAATAAAACGTATTGGGGAAAAAAGTAAAGAAAGACAGGGGAGACATTAAAATTATTTTTAAAAAACAAAGCATCTTCCTTTATAGATACGTGTACCTGTTACATTTACAGGTCTGCATGAAACCGCTTCATACTTCAAATGAACAAGAGTGCAATGTTTCAGTTCTGGCCCTAATAAGTTTAGCTCTGTAACAGTTAATACCAACAGCATGAAAACCATTGAAAGAGGTCCTTTGGGGGCACTCCCTTTCAGCTCTTTATACATTTCAATCAGTCTCCTTGACCCATTGCCTGAAAAAAAGCCTAATTCACATCTTGGGTCATACTAGGGGAGTATTTTCCTCTCATTGTTAGCTAAAAGCTATTAGGTATATTAGCCCTTGTTCCTGAAGGGTTTTTCTCCGTGCAATGCAAGTAGAGTGAAGCAAAGCATCAATTTGCCCCAATGGATGTGAATTTCTACTTATAAAACTGTTTCCGTACTGCGGCTGATGTTTCACTAATCATACATTTTCATGTAAATATGATTTATGATGCTAATTTTGTTCCACGTTTTTGGTTCTTGCACTAAGGCCCGTATTTATACTCCGTTTGCGCCGAATTAGCGTCGTTTTTTTCGACGCAAATTCGGCGCAAAACTAACGCCATATTTATACTTTGGCGTTAGACGCGTCTAGCGCCAAAGTATTGGCAAATAGCGTCATTTTTTTGCGTGAACGCCTTCCTTGCGTCAATGAGATGCAAGGAAGGCGTTCCTGTCTAAAAACAGACGCACATAGCGGTGCGTGGTATTTATGCTCCAGGGCAAAAATCACTCCCGCGCGGCAGGCGGCGCAAAAAAATGGCGCAAAGCATGAATAGCGTGACATTTTAACGCCTGGGTCAGGGCAGGCGTTAAAATGGGGCAAACACACCTGTACTTAATCAGAACACACAGAACAAACAACAGAGCAGCAGAGCAGCAACAGGGAGACATGGAGGTGCTTTTTCTTCAACGTGCACGTAGACGCAGAGCCCTGCAGCAACAACAGCAGCCACAACAACAACAGCAGGGACCCCATAGACAGCGCAGAAGGCAGGAGAGGATATTCCGCCCAAGAACAACCCTGCATGGCCTCAGGGAACGAGACATCATCCAGAGGTACCGGTTGAACTGGCAGGCCATTCAGCAGCTGCTGACAAATATTGAACAGCAATTGGCCCCCACTTTAGTGACTCCACGCACTATCCCAACAGAAACAAAGCTGCTTGCCGTACTTCACATGCTGGCAAGTGGCTCCTTTCAGACAACTGGTGCCCTGGTTGGTGGAATCTCACAACCATCTTTCTCCGCATTCCTGCCTAAAGTACTGGATGCCATCATTGGACTGACACCCCGCCACATCTGCTTCCCTAACACACTGCAGAAGCAGCAGGAAACAAAACAGGGGTTCTACGCCATCAGTGGCTTTCCGCACGTCCTTGGTGCAATCGACTGCACACACGTACGCCTTGTGCCACCTGCTGCGAGTGAACACCTCTACCGCAACAGGAAGCACACACATTCCATCAACGTGCAGGCCATAGTCGATCACCAAGGACTGATCAGCAACATCGTGGCTAAACATCCTGGGAGTGTACATAATGCATTCATCTTCCGTCACTGCACCATCAACCAACACTTCCAGGATGGACGGTATGGCAATGGACTACTTGTTGGTAAGGACAAAAATCTACTTATATACTCACTGCACAGAAACCCTCTAGGATAAACAACACATACACCACAATAGCAACACCTAGACAGGAACACACTGAGGTACTCACATCACTAGCCATGTGTCACAAGCCACCATTGAACCTCTCACACATTTGAATTTACTCCACAGCTTAGTGTGAAGACATTCATGACTGTGGTTGCCTAAATGTCACCTTGCAAATTGGAAGTCTCACAATAACCTGTACACTAATACAATGCATAACTTTTAAGGGATGGGATGGCCTGGCTATGTTCATATGGACGTTTCTAATACCCTTTCATGTTTCAACTCTGCATGGAACTATCATCACACCCCCAGTGAGGACACACGGACACCTGTGTCACAAGTCACAATGCAAGGGAGGGCACACTGTACTTGAGAAACCAATACATCCTGCTGACAAACAGTTAGACAACAAACACTTGCTCAGCCAAGGAAAAAAAACAATGCCAAAGTTTCCACCAACAACCATAGGTTGTCACATTAGTACACAAAATAGTCACAGACAACACAACACAACTACTGCCATCAAAGATACGTACAACAGTGCCTCCTACATCTAATTGATACCATTCTGTGTTTCTCTTTCAGCTGATCAGGGGTATGGCATCCAGCCTTGGATAATGACACCATATGGGAACCCAAATACTGCTGCTGAGCGGGCATACAATGACGCCCACAAGAGGACACGCAGCATTGTGGAGAGGACCTTTGGGATCCTAAAGTCAAGGTTCCGCTGCCTTGACATCACTGGCGGAAGCCTACTATACTCCCCAGAGATGGTATGCAAAATTATACTCACTTGTGCCATATTACACAATATTTGTGTACAAAGGAACATTCCCCTCCTTGAACCGGACCCAGACATGCCTGAGGATGATGATGAGGAGGATGCTGGCCTGCAACAGGAGGGGGAACAACCTAACACCGCAGCAGGAGTGCGTAGGCGCCAACAGCTTGTGAACAATTTTTTTACTTAAGTCATTATAATCACTTGTATTCCACACTTGTAAATAAACACAGATCACAAACACCGCATCATGCTTTGGCCTATTCATTTCTGACCACCTTTAGTTTGAAATAGCTGAAGATGAATGTCGTCTCATTGATCAAGAATGCCATTAAAAATCATCACACCAAAAATAAACATCACAACTGTATGCACAGAGGGTAGGATGTGACATGTTACATTACCATACACAGAGCCCAACAAGAGTACAAATGTGACAATTAGACATGCCGGATCCAAACAACTGAAACAGTCTCTCATCCAGCCCAAAATTGGAGATCATTGGAAAGTCACATCACACGGGTTCAGAGACAGGGTGGGACCATCCATGTGTACGTGAACATGTCATCAATGGCTTCTCTCAAGTGTATGATGTGAGCAATACACAATTGCAACAACATCAGCTGCCACTAACTCAGGAGGAGACCTTGAAGTTACAGTGACAACATACACACAGACAGGTCATACTGGATCCACATTCCCACACACATGTACACATATGTCATACAACCAACCTAATATTTGAAAGTAGACCATCACAGTTGTGTCCCAGTTTGAACCTAGCAGGAAGATTGTAACATGACACTAAACCAGTTTATGCAGAAAGGGACACAGACAAGCAAAACAATCTTCGCATTATCACATCGTGAACGCTGAGAGTCTTGCAAACTTAGGGGGTCATTCGGACCCTGGCGGTAATTACCGCCCTGGCGGAGGTCGGCGGTAGCACCGCCAACAGGCTGGCGGTGCACCGATGGGCATTCTGACCGCGGCGGTTCAGCCGCGGCCAGAAACGGACTTCCCGCTGCCCTTGAGAATCCGCCATGGCGGCGGAGCGCGCTCCGCCGCCATGGGGATTCTGACACCCCCTACCGCCATCCTGTTCCTGGCGGGTCTTCCGCCAGGAACAGGATGGCGGTAGGGGGTGCCGCGGGGCCCCTGGGGGCCCCTGCAGTGCCCATGCCAATGGCATGGGCACTGCAGGGGCCCCCGTAAGAGGGACCCACAAAGAATTTCAGTGTCTGCTTTGCAGACACAGAAATTCGCCACGGGTGCAACTGCACCCGTCGCACCTTCCCACTCCGCCGGCTCCATTCTGAGCCGGCGTCCTCGTGGGAAGGGTGTTTCCCGCTGGGCTGGCGGGCGGACTTTTGGCGGTTGCCCGCCAGCCCAGTGGGAAAGCCAGAATGACCGCCGCGGTCTTTCGGCGGGAACCGCTTGGCGGGCGGCGAGCGCCGCGGTCAGAATGACCCCCTTAGTCATATGAAAATGGTATGCAACTTAGCTCCAAATCATCAATACTGCAAACGTCAAATGGGCTAATGAGATGAATGAATGGTCAACAGTCATTCATACCATATGGCCTTACATTCGCCCGCTGCTGCAGGTTTGCCAGGATATGATAAAAATACTCCATGGATACAGTAGCTATTCTGGATGGTCAAATCCTAGGGTGCTGGGGGACTAACTCCACCTCTACCACCCCCAGAACATACAGGAATCATGTACTTGTGAACTAAACACATGCATAAGGCACATATGTGGCCTCAATGTCACAAGTCCTACACAAATATGAAACACAAAATCATAATGGGACATGGTCAGCCCCCTAAAAACTGAAAGTGACTCTCCCACTCCCTGTTAGGACTACAGATAAAAGCATCCCCATCATAAAGGTGGGGACATTTTGGAGACGGAATACATAATGGTATCAAAAACCTCATTTCAAAATAGCCATCAGCAATTACACCAAATATGTTGTCAAATATGGTCAATACATTAGTTAACGTATCCCAAACATCACAGTGTGAAGGCCGTCTATACATAAAAGTACGGACATTTGTCAGATACAAACACAAATGTGTCTCACATCGCACCGTTTTACCATGACAAATCACCTTTTTCCAAAGCTAAACACATGAAGACATTTGGATCAATTTGCTCCATATTCTACGCATACAGCATGGCCGTCATAATTTGTTCATGTACATGAGTGCACACAATGCAGAGTCAGATACAAATGTATTCAAAAGTGTCTTGATATTTCACCTTCAAATTATTATTTACATCCACAATATTTTTGACTCTGCATCATGTGCACTACTGTACGTGTAATAAAAACCACGCACATGATGTATGCGTGGTCAAAATGACGCTATATGCACAATATATTGCTCATTTCATGTACAGTATTAATTATTAATATTAATAGCATTTTTTTTGACTCCGCATCATGTGCACCACTGTACGTGTAATAAAAACCACGCACATGATGTATGCGTGGTCAAAATGACGCTATATGCACAATATATTGCTCATTTCATGTACAGTATTAATTATTAATATTAATAGCATTTTTTTTGACTCCGCATCATGTGCACCACTGTACGTGTAATAAAAACCACGCACATGATGTATGCGTGGTCAAAATGACGCTACATGGACAATATGTTGGTCATCTCATGTACATTATCAATTATTAATATTCATATCATATTTTTTGACTCCGTATCATGTGCACCACTGTACGTGTAAAAAAAACGACGCCCATGATGTATGCGTGGTGTAATTGACGCTACATGCACAATATGTTGGTCATCTCATGTACAATTTGAAATATTAATATTCATAGCATATTTTTACACTCCGCATCATGTGCACTGTAAAGCGTCAAAAAAATATGACGCACATCTGTGTATGCGTGAAAATATGACGCATTACGCGAAAATCAAAATGGCGGCAATTTTATGCAGGAAGTGATGTAATAGGATATCCTGTTTACCAAATCTGTACTGGGAGTTGATTTTCACTTTCACTTTGCAGTCTCAGAGTTATCTAGACTGTGTGGTTGTGTGAAAGGTGTTGTCCTGTGTTTTACTGCTTTAGTGTCCTGTGTGCCTTGTATTTTGTCTTTGTGTCAATCTTTTATTGTTGTCAAACATTGTCTCAGTCTGTTTAGTGTTGTTTTGTCTATACCTGTTTGTATTGTCTGTGGGAGTCTGTTGTGGGTAGCATAGTTTGGGGTGTTAGTTGGGCTATTTTTCTCCTTCTTCTTTTTCTTTCACACCTCTACCTTTCCCCATTTCCCACTTTTTCTTTCATTTTTCTTTGGTACTATTTTTACACCTCGCATCATGTCAGGTAGGCCTCGCCTGTCCAGGATGGGTGAGGACGAATTGGGGGGCTTCATATGGCTCGTAAGCCATTTCCTCCCACTGATGCTGGAGGCTGGGGGCCGTGTGATACAGGGGTATCACACGGAGGCGAGGAAAATACGTTGGGAGAAGGTGCGCCATCACCTGGTCCGGGTCTACGGGAGTATGAGGAATGTCCATCAACTCAAGCACCGCTGGGCAGATCTGATCAGCAGGGAACAGGACCTGCTGGACCACCTGGGACTCCGGATTGGTGGCTATGTTGGTGAGTAATAATCAATTACATGGGAATAATAGGAATGTGTGCGTGAACATGTGATGATTGGTAGCCAATCTGCAAAATAAGTAGCTGACTGCGTGTTATACTAGGGAAACCTAGGCCCATGGGCATACACATAAATCCCCATTTTTGCTACACATGTACACCCAATAACAGCAGTAAAATGCAACATCTATTTGTATTTTGCTAAGTAGCCCCCTCTCTGCGTCACAAAATGATGCAAATGCTGCGCTACAAAGGTATACATATGTGTCCAAATGTGTATTTGTTGCCGGGTGTGTATGAAGACCTATGCTACCAGGCCGATGCCTTATCTTTGCAACACATACCAGATGGCTGTAGCTGCATGGAATGTAGTGTTGCATTTGTGTCTGAAAAGCAACACGTGAACTGCTCAATTTGTACTCTACTGGTCATAATGGCCAGTGAGTACGTCATGTAGAAACAACATACCTACATATGTAGACGCCATAGCTAGACCGAAAATTGCAAACACATGATGATGCAACACCTGTGTGTTGCCTTCACGTCACATGAAGTTAGTCATGTTGTCCACACATATGTCACATGTGTGTCTGGTTGCTGTGTGTTGAACCTGTCCCCATAGCCTGTTTGATTGTGAGTGGTCATGCAGTCCTCATGGAACCAGTTGTGAAATGTTTCTCTCTGGGATGCACATGCTGAGATGTATGGATCACATGATTGTTCGGGCCTACTAATGGAGGAGTAACTTGGACGACACATGACTGTCCTGGCCACTGCATGAGTGTAGTAGGGTGTGTCACTGGAGCAGGAGACTCATCCAATGATAATCTAGAATACAAAGTCAGCCAGGCAGGATGAGCATGTGTGAAAGTGTATCATTACCATGTAATATTCACACACTGTCATTGTAACAGAAATTATTTGTCTGTTCACCCAGTCTGAGTATAATCTTCCTTTCATGTTTTACAGGTGGACCAGCCCCGTACACCGTTGGTGAGGTAGCCCATTTTGACGACCCCGATACCTACAGTGAGTGTTGCCTAAGTGCTATTTACATTGTTTGGAAATGAAGCATGATGGATTACTGTGTGTTCAGGACAATTCATGATATGATGTGCTGGCCGTTCATTGGCTTTGTTGTTTTGGTGTGATATCAAATTTGAATAATGTTTCGGTAAATCAATCCCTAGTCATCTCTCAGATTGAGGGGCAGTAGGTCATTCAATTAGTGCGACTATTGGGAATAGCATGACTCATTTTGAACACACTGGTCAATGTTAGACTTGGTCAGGAACTTGCCATTAACTGAGTCAGCATATCAGACTGACAGTCTCCCAGATAGCTTAGGCACATGGCTTCGATGACAAGTGCTTCTTCCTAGTTGAGGATGGACTGTGTACACTGTAGGTCGGATCTTCCGGGGGCATGTACTTCCACAAGGTGACCTCGAAGTGTGTGTGACTTGAGTGCAATGGCCTAGGTGTTCTGTTGAATCATGTGAATGTGTGTTCTACCTCCTCTGTGTGTGTTGTAAAACATGCCTCACTAATAGTATGTTATGTTTGGCTAAGTCATATCATTTTGACATGTGTGGACCTGGGATGTGACAAGGTTGGGCTGACTCCAACGTGTTGCTAGCCCTTCATAGGTGTTGTGTGTGAAGGCACATGCTTGTTGCACTTTCTGTACACTCCTGGTTGTGCATTGATCATGGGATTGTTGTTTGTTCTTCCCACACCACCCACAAAGACTGGGATGTTACTGTGAAACAGGGTACCTAGGACTGTAGCAACCAGTATGTTACACGTACTTAACACCTTTTGTGACTTGAGTTTGTACCTAGGTCCAGATGTAGCAAAATGTCTCCACATTGCAAATAGCATAATTTGATGTTAGTGAGTTGCAAACGTCTGTTTCCTAATCCGAAATGTTTTTGGTGGTCATGTACATATTCGCAAAATGCTTTTCTAAAGTAAAAAAATAAAGGAGTTTACCAGCCCTACTTGCAAATCACAGTGGTAGGCAATCCCATTTGCTAACGAGTACGTGGTTGCAAAGTGAGTAGCTGTTATCATCCACTTGAAGTGGCTGCTAACCAACTTGCTGACTGGAAGGGGTCCTCATTGTGAACCTTCACCTTTGTGAGTGGACCAAAATACTCCTGCACAAAACAGCCAGTGGTCTAGGGGAGCAATAATTATTGTGTAAATTACGAACAATCAATTGTTGTGAATTTAAACAAATCGCAGCTCATTTTCCTTTCAGATAAAGGGCCTACACTTGGTGAAAAATAACTTGCTTCATTTAAAAGCAGTCACGTCTATGGAGTTCTGCTGTTCCCAGCAGGCCTCCATCCCCGTGAGTGCCCATAGTTGCTAAGGTGGTGCAAGTTGGAACCCACATCATTGATGTTCATGAGGTGGGATTTAGGGACCCCATAGTGACTCGCAGACGGTGTCAGAGACACCGTTCAGCTTTGCAATTTGCTAGTTGATTTCCCATCAATTCCTACATCTGGCCCATAGTGTCGACATATGATTCATGGCCAGGGGTTCAATCTTAGCACACAACTATTTCGAAATGCCATTGAGTGAGGAGTGTGATTCTTATCACATAGAATGACATATGTAGTGAAGTCAGTATGCGGACGAGCTGGTGCCATAATGTATAATGGCTTAGGTATGAATTGTAGGAGTAGTTTAGGGTGATGTCATCCATCATGTAGAGACATGGATATGCTATATGTGATATGCCCTTCAGTATGCATGATTCACATGTACTTCCTCTGAGCCTTCCCGTGACATATGTTGTAACAATTGCTGCAACCAATACATTGCTAGTAATGGTCAAATTACCCATTGTGGTATTCAACCCACTGTAAATTCTATGCTCAATATTTGCCTTTTCCCTTCACAGCTGCAAACCTGAGTGCCGCAGCTCGCAACCAGTTTGAGCGCCGTGCAATGAGGTACAGGCACATCCTGCAGGTGCAGTGTGGGTATCGGAGGATGGCCCGCAGATACAATTCGGAACGGGCCTCCGGGGCGTGGTATGCCACACCACAGGCTCCACCAACGGTGCCACCTACAACCACCAGGTCTGCCCAAGGGGACCCAGCGACGGACCAGCCATCTTCCTCAAGACCTGGACCCAGCCGTGTGTTGGGAGCAGGGCTGTCCCGTGGCCACTCCACTCCAGCAACAATCTCCACCGGCACGCAGACCAGCAGTGACCCTCCAATTGACCCTGCAGCCTTCCAGGCATTGTCTAGGAAACTGGACAGGTTAATCCAAAAGGTTGACAACCTGACGGAGGACATGGCGGAGGTTAAAAAGAAGGTGCGCTCCATCCGGCGCACACTTCAGAGGGCAAATCCTTAGTTATTTTGCCCTCCTGAACTTTTACCCCTCCCCTCTCCCCTCTTTCCTCTTTTCATACTGTTAGTTGGGTTTGGGGGGTTAGTTGTAGGATAAGTATAGGTAATTAGCTTAGTTAGTGTTAGGTAAGAGGGTGGGGGGTCCTTATACTTTCTATCTAATATTTTTGTGTGGGTGGGTGGGGGGCAATGTTGGGATTCCTGTTTGATAAAAAAAAAAAATTAAAAAAAAAAATATAAAAAAAAAAAAAAGAAAAAAAAAAAATATATGTTTGTTTAGGATAGTATAGTATGTGTGTAGGTTAGTAAGTGTTGTCCTGCATGTGTCTTGTCTCATAATGGTGGGTGGGGGGTTGATGTTTAGATCGTTTCGTTACATGTGTAGAGTAAGTTTAGCTTAGGTTAGTTAGGGACAGTTGTGGGTTAGTAGTAGTCAGGTTAGATTAGTGTAGGTTTATCTTTCCCTTAGTTGCCTCTTTTCTTACTTATTGGAAATAAAAAATTTGTTAACCCTTTACCAGATGCGTTAGGTGCTACCTTTTCATGGCCTTGACATCAGTGTAGCAGAAAGTTTTAGTATGACATTTGTGTCCTATGCTCGCTATCCCCAGGCTATTGAGGTTTAACATGCCAGCTACCCGTGTGCTAACTTGGTAAGTATCCACCGTGTGGGAGAGCCACCATTGGTAGTGTGCATAGATCATCCAGATTTGGGGTTGGTATGTATCCTACTTCACAAAGAGTGCTTCCAGAGTTGATTTTGTAGGTAAATCGATAGGTCGGACAGCATTGTGAAGTTCAGGGAGAGCTTTGTAGATGAGTATTTGTTCACACTCTTGTCTTGTTGCTGTCATTGCTGACCTACATCATGTGTGTACTGCTTGAGCATGACTTTCCTTCATGGTAGTATACGCTGTAAGGGTGATTGATGCAGTGTAATTTGGTTATCATTCCTTTCATTTTACAGCATAATGTATTGTGTTAGTATCGCAAGGTGCCTACATTTCTCATCCACCATTAGTTGTCTAGAATAGCTATGGATGGGGCCTCATTCTGTCCAACACAGCATGATTGTGTGTGCTTAGTCCCTACATCAGTTATTTTCCTCAGTCTAGTAAAGCTATGATGCAATCCTGGCCACTGCACAGATGTTTCAGTAGACATGAAATCAGGACAGTAGTCTAGAGAATCGACATGGTTGCCACACAGCCACTTTGGAGTTATGTACTGCACAGTTGAAGTGTGAAATGACACAGAGACACAATTGGTGTGCAAGTGATATTTATTTTTAGGTGGAGTAGTGCAAAAAGTCCATTAACAATGTTAGGTGAGTCCGTTCTGGTGCATTCTTAAATGGTGATCCTATTTACAGGGTGTGGATGATGCTCCTGACATGCTGGGGTGATGTCACAGACGGTGCAGAGGAACAGGAATTGCCAAATGGTAGGAGAGAAACATTTACAGCCAATGTGGACAAGTTAAACAGTAGATTGCCGAACAGTCATTGAGGGTAGTTGGAGTGAGGCTGGCATGTGTCAAAACGTAGGACCTTGGTCAGAGTGGGGCATGGTGCAGGGACTAGGGCTTCCGGGTACTCTTGCGTGTGAATGTTATCTGTTCCATGTCTTCTTCTTCTGATGTGTGTGTTGCCTGGTGTGTCCTTGTTGTTGTTGGTTTTGAAGGGGCAACACACACCTCAGTGTCAGAAGACATGGAGGCAGACATCCCGGGGGCTGATCCCTGTCCAGTTATGAAGGGCAGTACTGCAGCAAGGAGAGCGTGCTGGTTTTTCAGAATGGCAGCCACATCCCGATGGTAGGCAGCCAGGTCTGCCCTGAGGGGTTCGATGTTGCATTCGTGCACACGCTGACTGGCTTGCTGTTGGAGTTGTTTGGTCAACTGGATGACAGCTGTGCAGATTGCCTTCTGTGTTACTAAAAGTTCCTCCAACAGCGATGTTCTGGCTTGCATTGCAGCTGTCTGATCAGCAGTTGACAGCATGCACGAACGCACCCCCTCAAGGCTGGCTGCCATAGTTTGCATCCCCACCCGCACCTCCTTGGCCAGCTCCCGCTGGACCCCAACGACTGTTCTTTCGAAGCTGGTGCCAGTGTCGTCAGAGTCCTCAGCTGTGTTGGAGCTGGCAGGTCTTACAATTGGGGTGGCGGGTGGTTCTACTGTGGTGGCTGCTTCATCTTGGCTCCTCCTTGTTACTGAAGGGGGGGTTTGGAGGCTTTCGAGGACCATGTCAATGGTCTCTTGTGTGAGGTTGATGTTCTCGTCATCCATGTCATCAGGGAACTCATGGACAGGCATATCGGCAGGAGATCCGTGTTCCTCTGCAAAGAAACAGGGTACAATTAGTGTGTCTGTGTTGAGATCATTTAGCACTAAGATACAAGCCTTTGGATGCCTTTACTTTGTACTCTGATTTTGTCTTGGTATCTGCTGTCTGTCATAGGGCATTGTTGTAGGCCTATGGCCCACCTGTGTGTCACATATATGATATGGAGCTATCAGACATGCCTGCCAGGACATCTCTAGGTGTTGATTTGTAATTATTTTGGAATATGCATTTTTTTGTCCTACTCCTCCCTCGGTGTTTCACTATTGTTATGGAGGGACATTTGTTTGGGTGGGCTCTCATTATCCTACATGTGATTCTTGGCTTTCTAGGCAGCAGGATAGCTAATGGTGTGGGGGACTAAGTTTGACCCACTTGTAAATAACTCTGTCACCCAGATATTGTATTTAGCTCAGACAGACTAGCAGTGCCTCTGGTCTCCCACAACAGAGGAATGTTTAGAAGTCCAAGCCCATGACATCTTTGGGACTTCTCAGGGAAGTGGTGGTCACTCAGGTCCTACACATTTCTATCTTTTCCGGTATGTTCCCATACACAAATGACACAGACAGTATTTGTTGGATATGAAGTTTCATTGTACAACTGACTTGTAGGAATTTCGGTGTGAGCCCCAATAACCAAAACAATACACACAGTTAGAACTGAAATAGTCCGCAGGAGAGTAATACATTGGTACACAGCTATCATGGTGCCTAACAGTTTCTACTCTCCCTCTGCTTGTTCTATATATAGCACTGCATGTTAAGTTTGGAGCTTGGCTGTCTGAATCACAGGGGAGACATCATCCCTCATATCAGAGGAATGGGCTGGGATCTGGTTGTGCATCAGCAGCAAGGCAGGCAGCATCTAGATGTGATTTTCTGTTTGTAAACTCCCCATGCGTGTCTTGGGACGAGGAAGTGAATTTAAAAGACATATGTCATTGTGATGACAAAGTTTCCCTACGCAGGAATGGCAAACCTTAACCCCTACCACATCTCTCATCAACGAACCAGACGGTATCCTTGACTGGGCCACAGAGTGAATATGTTCTGGCAAACTCCAGTGCAGAAGTAGGCAAAACAGGGTGATTTGACTAATTGCCAACACCTTAGGACTGACTATTTGCTACATTAACTGATAGGAAGGGCAATGAGATTCATTTAGTGCAAAGTGCTCTGAGGCACTTAGATGTGAGCAAATGAGTATAAGTACATTCAGGGTAAGATGCACAAAGGCCTCCAGCCTGAGGCTATTGCGCAAAGTATACGTTTCACTTGCCACGCTACACTTTGACTGACTGTGGGTGTTGTGACTGCCCTGCCAGCACACTTGCCTCACAGGCCCTGCACCATACACTTTTTATTCACATTGCATGATCTGTACATGTTAGGTGGCATGACCTATGTATGTCAATGTTAGGATGTGGTATGGATGTAAACATTGTTGATGTTTGTATCTGATGGGGTCTCATGTGTGTCTTACTGGATTGGCCTGTTTATCGTATGAATGTCCTATTTTTTGGTTAGACTGTGCAGATGTGTTTCATTGACCAGTTGCCTGTGTCCCCTCGTCAATGTTGTTGTCTGAGCAGTATGACATTTGTGATGTAGCATTGTTAGGCAGGCACGTGAGGGACCCTGACGTATGCAGCATGTGTGTGTCGTTAGTGCTGTGTGGCTCCTATTGCTGTTTACTTAGGCTTATGTATGTGTCAGTTATGGACATTCGGCATTTAAGTGTACTGGTAGCTTTGTCTTATTTCTAGGAGTAGTTGCAGATGTCATCCTCACCCCCTAATTTAGGAATGTATGTTCCAGGGTGGGGTTCCTGCCATTTGGTACTATAGCTGCCCAGAGATGAGAGGTGTTATTGTCAACTGTGGTGGCAGTTAAGTTGCAGTTGTTGTATTTGCTACTGCATTACAGGTAGGGACCTAGTTGATGGGGAATAGTTTGTGCAAAACAAGTGCCTGGATGTGGATTCAGGGTAGTGTCCTTCCCACCTGTCACTGGTTTCCCTTGGCTCTCTTGTTGTAATTACAGGATGTCCCCGTGGGACTGTAGTGGTGGCAGTATTTTGTCGTGCCCCGGCTATGGTCAGTACTGGACATTCCCCCCTGCCGTGCCCCTTTCCCCATGCCACTTCATATATGTGCTAAGTTACATGCATTGTGTAGTAGGTATCCCCCCCCTGCTTACAGTCCCCATTATTGCATTGTAATTCCCCATGCGACTTACCCTGCATGTGCGTAGTGTCGTGGTAGTCTGCGCTGTCCAGTCCTTGTATCCCTGTGACGATCTCCTCTGGGATGACGGCTGTGACCATCTCCTCCATGTGGTCCAGAGCCTCCTGTTGTGCTGGACTCCCCCCTCCAGTCTGCATTGCTGCCTTCCTGTTCCTGGCCATTTTCTCTTTGGTCCTACGTTTACAGTCATGCCAGCGTTTCTTACACTCGGTGACTGTCCGGCGTTCTTCAGCCACACTGTTTATCTTGTCCACAATTTCTTTCCAGATGGCCTCTCTCCTACTGAGTGGCAATTTTGAGGATATGAAAAGTTGGTGCTGGTGTTCCGTCACCTCTTTCACCAGGATTTCCTGCTCCTCTGCACTGAAGCGACACTTTCTTTTTTTCTTTAACATGTCCTGGTTCCTGTGTGCTTCCTCCTGGCTGGGTCCTGGTCTGCTCTCATCCTCCTGGGGTCTGTTGGGGCATCTGGGATCCATTTTGGGTCTCCTCTCCTGTAAGTGCAGTTTTCGCGCAAAAATGTCACTCAATAGCGTGAAAAAAAACGGCGTATTCACGATAGCGCTGTCGTAAATCGACCCACAGTGATTTGCGTCACTTTTACGTGGGTTTGCCTTACGACAGACCGACGCTGTTTGCGTCACGAAATAATGACTCCCACCTGTTGGTTGCGCCGCCGTACGTCAAAGTATAAATTTGACGCCCGAATGGCGCATCCAAATGGCGTTAGACGGCGCAAATTTTTTTGACGCAAAACTGCGATGGCGCAGTTTTGCGTCAAAAAGTATAAATATGGGCCTAAGTATGTTTCAAAAGATAATTTGCATTTAAATGTGATTTTGCTTCTAAATATGATTTACTAAGGCTGCCTACTTTGCACCAAGGGAGATTTTGCAGTTCTATCTTTGTACGAGCATATGCTTTGTGTTCCTAAAGGGTTTCCTCACCATTGCTATTATTATATGCATATATTTTTTTGAACATGAACATATTTCCACACCCTCGCTGATATTGGAATAATTACAACAAGTATAGCTTTATTTTGGTGAAAAAAACATAAAAGCACAAGTACAAAATACAATGATTAACATAATTAAAAACAATGCATATTATACAGTCCATGATACAAAAATACAAAAGTATATTTCTTTGTCCCAATAATATCTGACTCCTAAAACTCAAATAAAATCCTAAGGGCCATATTTATACTTTTTGACGCAAAGCTGCGCTGCCGCAGTTTTGCGTCAAAAATTTTACAGCCGGCTAACGCCATTTCGATGCGCCGTGTGGGCGTCAAATTTATACTTTGACGCACGGCGGCGCAATCAACAGGTGGGAGTCATTTTTTTTTACGCACATCGCGGTGTCAAGTCGTAAAGGAAAACGACGTTAACGTGACGTAAATGACTGTGGGTCGATTTACGACAGCGCAACCCGGAAAGCGCCGTTTTTTATTTACTCAATAGCGTCAAAAATACCCGCGAACACTGCCCTTTCAGCAGAGGAGAGCCAAAATGGATCCCAGATGCCACTACAGACCCCAGGAAGATGACAGCAGACCAGGAACCAGCCAGGATGATCCATACAAGAACCAGGACATATATAGAAAAAAAAGACAGTGTCGCTTCAGTGCAGAGGAGCAGGAAATCCTGGTTAAAGAGGTGACGGAACACCAGCACCAACTGTTTATCACCTCTAAGTTGCCAATCAGTAGGAGAGAGGCCATATGGCAACAAATTGTTGACAAGATCAACAGTGTGGCTGAAGTACGCAGGACAGTCACTGAGTGTAAGAAACGCTGGCATGACTGCAAACGTAGGACAAAGGAAAAAATGGCCAGGAACAGGAAGGCAGCACTGCAGACTGGAGGGTGGAGTCCAGCACACCAGGAGGCCCTGGACCACATGGAGGAGATGGTCGCAGCCGTCATCCCTGAGGAGATCGTCACAGGGATTCAAGGACAGGACAGTGCAGACTACCACGAGACAACGCACATGCAGGGTAAGTCGCATGGGGAATTATAATGCAATAATGTTGACTGTAAGCAGGGGTGGAAATACCTACTACACATTGCATGTAAGTCAGCATATACATGGAGTGGCATGGGTAAAGGGGCACCGCAGGGGGGCATGCCCTGCACATACAGAAGCTGGGGCACAACATAACACAACACCAACAACAGTCCCATGGGGGCATCCTGTCATGACAACAATGGAGCTAAGGGAAAGCCTCGACAGGAGGGAAGGCCACTACGTCAAACTTACATCCTGGCACTCGTCAGCCAAAATATCTGCTACATTAACCAGGGCCCTATCAGCAATCCACTAGCCAAAACAACAACTGCAATGTAACTGCAACAACAGTTGACACTACCACCTCTGATCTCTGTGCAGCTATAGTAGCCAATGGCAGTAACCTCCCCATGGCACATACATACCTAAATTAGGGGGTGAGGATGACATCTGCAACAATCTCCTGAAACAAGACAAAGGCCCCAGTACACTCATATGTCAATGCCCATAGTTGTCACATACATCAGCCAAAGTAAACAGCAATAGGAGCGACACAGCACTAAGGACACACCCATGCTGCATATGTCAGGGTCCTTCACATTCCTGGCTAACCAGGCAACATCACAAATGTCATACTGCTCAGACAACAGCATTGAGGAGGGGACACATGCAACTGGTCACTGAAATACACCTGCACAGTCAGAGGACCAAATAGGACATTGATACGATAAACAGGGCAATCCAATTAAACACACATTACCCAACAT
Source organism: Pleurodeles waltl (assembly GCF_031143425.1). NCBI lineage: Eukaryota > Metazoa > Chordata > Amphibia > Caudata > Salamandridae > Pleurodeles > Pleurodeles waltl. The sequence goes on along the minus strand of NC_090444.1, from coordinate 1,056,994,842 downwards.
CAGCAGGACACATTAACAATGTCTACATCCATATCACATCATAACATTGCCATGCATAGGATATGCCACATGTCAATTACAATTAAGTCAATGTGAACAATCAGGGATTGGGACAGGTCCTGAGAGGCAAGTGTGCTGCCAGGGCAATCAGAACAACCACAGCCAGTGAAAGGTCTCACCATAAGAATAGATATACACGGAGGGTTGAGTAGGACAAAAAGATGGCTATTCCCTATTTGGTACAAAGCAACACCTAGAGGCGATTAGGCAGACAAGTCTGATAACTCAATATCATACATGTGACACACAGGTGGGCCATAGGCCTATAACAATGCCCATATGAAGGACAGCAGATACCAATACCAAACAAGATCACAAAGTAAATTCATCAAAAGGCTGGCATGTTACGTCAAAATTGTCACAACACAGACACACTAATTGTACCCTGTTTCATTGCAGAGGAACATGGATCTCCTGCCGATATGCCTGTCCCTGATTTCCCTGATGACATGGATGACGAGCCCATAAACATTCCCCAGGAGACCATCCAAAAGGTCCTTGAAACCCTCCAGACCCCACCTTCAGTCACAAGGAGGTGCACAGAACAAGCAGCCATCACAGAAGAACCACCCACCACCCCAATTGCAAGACCTGCCAGCTCCTACACAGCTGAGGACTCTGACGACACTGGCACCAGCTTTGAAAGAACTGTAGTTGGAGTACAGCAGGAGCTGGCCAAGGAGGTGCGGGTGGGGATGCAAAATATGGCAGCCAGCCTTGAGGGGGTGCGCTCATGCATGATGTCATCTGCAGATCAGGCAGCAGCTATGCAAGCCCTAACATCCATACTGCAAGGACTACAAGAAACTATAAAGGAATTCACCACTGCAGTAAGGGAGTTGCCACAACACCTCCCACCCCAAACTTTCCACTGCATGCACGAATGCAATCATGACTCCCTCAGGGCCGACCTGGCTGCCTACCATCGTGATGGAGCTGTTATTCTCAAAAACCAGCAGGCCCTCCTTGCAGCAGTACTGCCCTTAAGACCTTCACAGGGAGCAGCCACCGGGATGTCTGACTCCACGTCTTCTAACACTGAGGTGTGTGTTGCCCCTTCACAACCAACAACAACAAGGACAAAGCAGGCAACACACACATCAGAAGAAGAAGACATGGAACAGATCACATTCACACGGAAGAGTACCCGGAAGCACTAGTCCCTGCACCATGGCCTACTTTGACCAAGGTCCCACGTTTTGTCAATTGCCAGTCTCACTACAACTATACTCAATGACTGTTCTGCTAACCACTGTATGACTTGTCAGCATTGCCAGTGAATGTCTCTCTCCTACTAATCGGCAAAACCTGTCCCTCTGCACTGTCTGTAACATCACCCCAGCATGTCAGGAGCATCATCCACACCCCTTCTGTAGGATCACCATGTAAGAATGCACTAGAACGGACTCAGCAAACATGGACAATGTACATTTTGCACTACAGCACCTATCAATAAATAGCACTTGCACACCTAATATGTCTCTGTGTAATTTGACACATCAACTGTGCAGTAGATAACTCAAAAGTGCCTGTGTGACAACCATGTAGCTTGTCAATACAACTTTCCTGACATCATGTAGTCTGATACATCTGTGCAGTGGCCAGGATTGCATCATAGCATGACCATCCAGAGGAGAATAACTGATGAAGGGAGAAACCACACACAATCATGCTGTGTCGGACAGAATAATGCTCCATCAATAGCAATCAAAGTCAACTAATGGTGGCTGATAAATGTGGGCACCATGCAATACTAAAACATTAAATTATGCAGTCTAATCTAAGCAAACACAACTAAACACAGCATTAATCACCCTTTCTGAGTATACTTCCAAGAAGGGAAGTCATGCAGAATTGTTGCACACATGATCTATGTCAGTAATGAAGACAAGAAGACAAGAGTGTTAACAACACCTCATCTGCAAAGATGTCCCTGAACATCACACTGCAGTCCGACCTAATAAATTCCCCAGAATACCAAGTCTGGAAGCACACTTTGTGATGTAGAAAACATACTCATCAACACAAATCCTTTGTGAGCCATGTAAACTCCAAATGGTGGTTCTATCAAATGGTGGATACTTACCAAGTTAGCACAGGGGTAGCTGCCATTTTAAACCTCTTTCTTCTTCGGTGTGTAGCATAGAACACAAATGTCATAGAACAACAATCACCTACACTGATGGCAAGGCCATGATCAAGTAGCATTTAACACATAATGCAAAGGGTTAACTATATATTTATTCATAAGTATTCACACCAGAGGCAACTAAGGGAAAAGTCATACCTACACTAATCTAATCCGACTACTCCTAACCCACAACTGTCCCTAACTAACCTAAGCTAAACTTACTCTACACATATAACGAATCGATCTAAACATCAACCCCCCACCCACCATTATGAGACAGGACACATGCAGGACAACACATACTAACCTACACACACACACTATACTATCCTAAACAATCATATATTTTTTTGTTTTTTTTTTAGAATTTTTTTTTAAAAAAATTAACTTTTGTTTTTTTTCTAAACAGACAGGAATCCCAACATTGACCATACACACACCCACCCACACACTCAAAAATGAAAAATAGAAAGAATAAGGACCCCCCACCCTCCTCCCTAACACTAACTAAGCTAACAACCTATACTAACCTAACACTAATCCCCAAAACCCACCTATCATGATAAAAAGGAAATAGGAGAGAGGGGAGGGATAAATTAAAATAGACCATATAAGTCCTAGAGGTTGGCCCTCCGTAGGGTCCGCCTGATGGACCTGACCCGCTTCTTTATGTACGCCACATCCTGGCTCAGCTTGTCCACCTTCCGAATGAACTTGTCCATTTTGCGGTCTAAAGCCTGGAATGCCGCAGGGTCAATTGGAGGTGCTGCTGCTGTCTGTGTGCTGGCAGAGGTGCTCTGTGTGGGAGTTGTTTGTAGCCCACTGGACTGTCCTGCAGCTCTGATATTGCTGGGTCCAGGTCGTGCTGCAAAGGCAGGGACAACTGTCCCCGCCGTTGCTGGGGCCACTTGGGGAGAACTGGTGGTTGTGGTGGTGGTGGCTGTAGTGGGCAACATTGGCCCACCCTGTGGTGAGGCACACCCTGCTCCGGAGGCCCGATCCGCCTGGTATTTTCGGGCCATCCGTCGGAACCCCGACTGCACCTGCAGGATGTGCCGGTATCTCATGGCCCGCCTGTCAAAATCATGCCTCTGTGCGCCACTCATGTTTGCAGCTGTGAAGAGAAGGGGCAACTATTTACCATAGGAAATGCATTGGGTGGAATAGCACAATGGGTCAATTTGAAATTACTTTTACTGTAGTTGTAACAGCTCATATCACCACATAGATCATTGAAAGTCTCTGAGGAAGTACATGGGAAGCCTGCATACAAAGGGCATCTCACACCTAGCATATACATGTCTATACATGATGGGTGACATCAGCCTAAACTTCTCATCAAAATAATTAGTAATGCAGCTGACATTATGGCTGCACCTCCTCCGCCTATTGCCTTGACTACATATGTCAGTGTATGTGATAACAATCACAACCCTCAATATCTGCGATTTGTAATTGGATTTGCTAGTATTGAACTCATGTGCCATAACCGAGTGTGTACACTAGGGCCCATATTTATACTTTTTGACGCTAAACTGCGCTAACGCAGTTTAGCGTCAAAAAATTTAGCGCCATCTAACGCCATTCTGAAGTGCCATGCGGGCGCCGTACTTATGGAATGGCGTTAGCCGGCGCTAGCAGACCGGCGCTGCCTGGTGTGCGTGGAAAAAAACCACGTAGACCAGGCAGCGCCGGCGTAGGGGGAAAATGGCGTTAGGGCGTCTTAAAATGGGGCAAGTCAGGTTGAGGCAAAAAAATCGCCTCAACCCGATTTGCGCCATTTTTTTCGACACCCAGACGCCATTTAAATGACTCCTGTCTTAGTAAAGACAGGAGTCATGCCCCCTTGCCCAATGGCCATGCCCAGGGGACTTATGTCCCCTGGGCATGGTCATTGGGCATAGTGGCATGTAGGGGGGCACAAATAAGGCCCCCTATGCCACCAAAAAAAATTAAAAATAATAAAAAATTATACTTACCTGAACTTACCTGAATGTCCCTGGGATGGGTCCCTCCATCCTTGGGTGTCCTCCTGGGGTGGGCAAGGGTGGCAGGGGGGGTCCCTGGGGGCAGGGGAGGGCACCTGTGGGCTCATTTTGAGCCCACAGGCCCCTTAACGCCTACCCTGACCCAGGCGTTAAAAAGTGGCGCAAATGCGGGGTTTTTTGACCCGACCACTCCCGGGCGTGATTTTTGCCCGGGAGTATAAATACGACGCATTTGCGTCGCCGTCATTTTTTTAGACGGGAACACCTTCCTTGCATCTCATTAACGCAAGGAAGGCGTTCACGCAAAAAAATGACGCTATTTGCCCATACTTTGGCGCTAGACGCGTCTAACGCCAAAGTATAAATATGGCGTTAGTTTTGCGCCGAATTTGCGTCGAAAAAAACGACGCTAATTCGGCGCAAACGGAGTATAAATACGGGCCTAGGTTCGAGACAAAGTTTCAAATGGTCACAAGTTTGTGTAACATACTGGTTGCTACAGTCCTAGGTACCCTATTCCCAAACACATGGCAGTCTTTGAGGGGGGGTGGGAAGAACATCCAACAATCACATAATCAATGCACACCCAGGAGTGTATAGAAAGCTCAACAAGTTTTTGCCTCCACACACACAACACCAGTGAAGGGCTAGCAACAAATCGGAGTCAGCTAAACCTTGTCCTATCCAAGGTCCACACATGTCAAAATGTACTGACTTAGGCCAACATCACATACTACCAGTGAGGCATATTTTTCTACAGACACAGAGAAGCAAGAACACCCATGATCATGAGTAGAATGTACACCTAGGTCATTGCACTCTAGTCCCACACACTTCTAGTACAACTTGTGGAAGTACATGCCCCCGGAAGATCCAACCTACAGTGTACTCAGTCCATCGTTAACTAGGGAAGCAGCAGATTTCAGACAAGCCATTTGCAGAAGCTATCTGGGAGAATGTCAGTCTGAAATGTAGACTCAGTCCGAGACAAGTCCCAGAGCAACTCTTACATTAACCAGTGAATTCCACATGACTCACCCCATTCCCCATAGCGGGCCCTACTGGAATGGCCTACAGACCCAAAATCTGAGAAATGGATAAGCATAGGTCAACTCAAAATGAAGTGATAACTGAAAACCCACTAATGGAACAATACTAATGAATGGGCAGTGCATCAAACCTTGAATTCTGTTGAACACACAGTAGTCCATCATGCATCACCAGCAAACATTAAAAATAGCACTCATGCAACACTCACTGTAGGTGTCGGGGTCCTCAAAATGAGCCACCTCTCCCACTGTGTACGGTGCAGGTCCACCTGTAAAGCATGGAAGGAAGAATATACTCAGAATCCGTGCACTAACAAACAATTGCAATTACAAAGACAATGTGAGAATATGACATGAGTAATGAAACCCTTTCACACATGCTCTTACTGCATGGAATTATTCATGAGCAACATTTACATTGGATGAGTCTCCTGCTACAGTTACACACCCTACTATACACATGCAGTGGCCTGAACAGTCATGTGGTGGCAAAGATGCACCTCCATTAGTATGCACCAACAATATAGGGGTGCATTCATCTCATCATGTGCATCCAAGAGAGACATCCAAAAGCTGGTTACTTGAGGACTGCATGACCTCTCAAACTCAAACAGCCTATGTGGTCAGTTTCCATACACACCAACCAGACACACATGTGACATATGTGTGGACATCATTGCTAACTTCAATTGACGTGAAGGCAGCACTCATTTATAGCATCATGTAGGGTTTACAAATGTCAGTCTAGCTATGGCGTCTACATATGTAGGTATGATGTTTCAACATCCATTTTTCACTGGCTATTGTGACCTGTAGAGTCCTAATTGCGTCATTAATGTGTCGCTTGTCTGACACAAAGGCAGCACTACATTACATATTGCTACAGGCAACCGGTATGTGTAGAAAACATGAGCTACCTGACTGCTAGCATTTGTCTTCCTTCACATTGTGCATCAATTACCCAGTAGGTTTCCGTAGCATTACACACAGTCAGCTAGTTATCTGGCAGATTGGGTAACAATCATCACATGTCGCCACACAGCTTTAAAATGTGCACATGTAATTGATCTGTACTCACCAACATGGCCACCAATCCTGATTCCCAGGTGGTCCAGCAGATCTTGCTCCCTGGATATCAGATCAGCCCAGCGGTGCTTCAGTTGATGGTCATTCCTTAGGCTACCATATACACGGACCAAGTGATGGCGCACCTTCCCCCACCGGACTTTACGGGCCTCCGTTTGATACCCCTGTAACACCCTACCCTCAGCCTCCAGCATGAGTGGGAGGAAATGGCAAACAAGCCATATAAATCCCCCCAATTCCTTCTCACCCATCCTGGAAAGCCGTGGCCTACCAGACATGTCAGCACTGACAAAGGGGAAAAAGTTGTAGAAAAAGGAAAAGGGGGAAATGGGGAAAGGTAGAGTGGTGAAATACAAAGAAAACTTAAGAAGAAGAGCCCAACTAACCCCTATATTACAGTACCCACAACAGACTCCCACAGACAATAAATAAAACACTGGACTTGACAAAATAATACAACACAGACTCAGACAGTATTCAACAACAAGACAATGATGACAAAAGCACAATTGAGATGGTACACTGGACACAAAAGCACTAATACACAGGACAACACTTTGCACACAGCCACACAGTCTAAAATAATCTGAGACTGCAAAGTGAAAGTGAAAGTACACCCACTGTACAGATTCTGTAAACAGGATATCCTATTACATCACATCCTGCATAAAATGGGCGCCGTTTTCCCCCCCGCTATGCGTCATTTTTTCACGCATACAGCTAGTGCGTCATATTTTTTGACGCATAGGAGTGCAAATAATGCAGAGTCAAAAAAAAAATCTTCATTGGTCTATTATTTTTGTTTGAGGCTTATTTTACAGTTCTAGAGTTGAAAATTAAGCCACAGGAAAATATGATATCTAAATATGAAAAATATTTTTGACTCTGCATTATCTGCAATCCTGTGCGTCAAAAATTATGACGCACAAGCTGTATGCGTGGAAATATGATGCATTATGGAAAAAAATGGAGGCCATGTTATGCAGGATATTATATCTATTTTTGAAAATATTTTTTGACTCTGCATTATCTGCACTCCTGTGCATCAAAAAGTATGACGCACAAGCTGTATGCATGGAAATATGATGCAGTATGACAAATATGTCTTTCATTTGTCAATTTGTGAAATTAATTTTGTCATGACCAAACGGTGCTAAGTGATACACATTTGGGGTTAGCTATGGCAAATGTCCCTTATAGGATGTATAGAAGGTATTCACAGTGCAATAGTAATGATTGGTCAGAATGGATATTACTCATAATTGTACACATATGTGGGTAATTGCTGATGGCTAGTTTCAAAATATGAATGGGATACCAGGATGTATTCCTTAGCAAAAATGTGTGCACATTTATCACAGTAATCAAAATTATATAAAGGCCAAATAGGTAGTGCAATTGTCGCCTACACTTTTTAAGGGGGTAACCATGTCCTAATTACAAGTTAATGTATCTTAAATGTGTTTTACTTTTGACATGTAGGGCACACATGCGCCTTATGCATGTGTGTGCTTCACATGTGCATAAATAATGTATATTTGGGGGGCAGTAGAGGTGGACTTAGGCCCCCAGCACCTTAGGGTTTGCTCTTCCAGACTTGCAAATTTATCCAAGGGTTTCCCAAATTTAGTGATGCTAAACCTTCAGCAGCAGGCTCATGGAAGCAAATAGGGTATGATTCACTGTTTGCCATTCTGTAATCCCATTTGCCCATTTTACGTTTGCCCTATTGATTCTTTGGAGAAATCTGACATACTATTTTGCATTGATATATTTTGCAAAATCTCAACGTTCCTCATCTCATGATAGCAAATCGGTTGTTGATGTATGTGGCCCTTTATGCATTACCTGGTTTAGTGGCATGTTTCATTCTTCCTGCTAGGTTACAACTGGGACACTACTGTGATCGGCTGCTTGCAAATATTTTGTTGATTGAATGGTACATGTACATGTGTGTGGTCCAATATTGATCCAGTATCAACTGTCAGGGTGTATGTTGTCACTGTAGCTTCCAGGTCTCCTCATGAGTAAGTGGCAGATAATCTTGTTTCTATCGGGTATTGTTTGTAGCAAAATTTGAGAGAAGCCATTGAAGACATGGTCACCTACACATGGATGGTCCTACCCTGTCACTGAAAACGTGTAATGAGACATTCAACTGGGCAACCTTGGTGTGCTGAGTGAGAGAATGTCTCAGGTGTCTGGATCCGGCATGTGTCATTGCAACATTTGTACTCCAGTTGGCCTCTGTGGATGGTAATGTATCAGGAAACATCATAGCCTCTGTGCAGGAGTAAATGGCTGGTATTCAACACACACGACTCATCTTTATCATTTGAACAATGTTACTCAGCGTTGGAACAGTCAGGGTCCTCATATGTGTTGACTTTTCATGGACATTATCTGAGGTTGCTGGTTTTGATGGAGGCCATTTACACCATCATACACTATGGTCCTGGTCCACTGTCACACTTTGTAGTTTAGGCATTAATGAGGGCCAAACAACGGAAGGGCCAAGATTTGGCTATTCAAGGCCACTGTCATAAATCGGATGCAAATAACAGTCAGATGATGCAATACTATGTATTTGAGTATACATTGATGAGGCTAATGACAAATTAGTGTCTGAGGTACAAGAGGTTTTGGACAGCACGTGTGGTCCATAGGTGGACCCCAGGTATCTGTAGAGTGACCCACGGACAGGTGCCAGTCAGGCTGACAGGATGCTGGGTCAATCAGGAGCAAGTTCTTTCAGTAATTACATGATCAAGTGTTCTGACTAGGACTGGTCAGAGGGAGCAGTAGACAGTTGAGATGTCACACTGTGTATGTCATGTGTTGTTTTGAAGGTGACACATGAACCCTAATTAAGTTTTCTACGGCAACATTAGTGTCAAAGCTTAATGATGTCATAGCTGAAATTCAAACATGTATGCAGTAGGAGGCATCAGCAGGGACGGGGCATGTACATTTGGGTGGTGTGCTTGGAGGGGATCACTGGTGTGGTCTCCTTCAGTGGCTCACTAGTCCTGTCAGATGGGATTTGCTGATAAATAGCCTACAGTACCTTTCACAGAAGAATCAATCTACAGGTGATACCAGGCCTTATAAACTCTAAGCCAGTGTATTATATGAGCTGAGTTCCATGCAGTGAGATGGTACTATGACAATGGTAGGCATAGGAAAGGGTGTGGCACACTGGATGACTCTTGTGAGTGTGTGTGTGTAGATGAGGGAATCTCAGTGTACACAAATCGGCATTCCAGGGACCTCTTCAGACAGGTGGGGTGTGAGCAGCTGCAAGTGTGTGTAATGTATTTAGAAAAGGGCTGACATGTAGATGGGATGTGATGTGCTGGATGCTTGTCATAGGTGTAGCACTTGTGCTGTGTATGTTCTGCTTATGTGTAACTCTAGTGACAGATAGTCATTGCAATGATAGTAAGTAGTTGGAATTACTGTTGGCAAGAATCTAGTACTACATTTCTGTTCCTGAAGCATTAGCATGTGAACTGCCTGATGTATGAGGCCTGTTTTCTACTAGTTGAGTGATGGTGTTTTAGTTGTGTGCCATCTGCTGCGATGATCCATGTTTACTACATGTATGTGAGTCATATGTGTGGTCCTCAGCTATTGCCCTTCAAAGGTAAACTGTACAGGATGTCTGTCATTTCCATTGTGTGTGTATTTGACCATTGTATGGTGGCCATTACATTTTTGGTGTATTTTTTTGTGTCATGATTGTTATATCATTATTGCTCAATGAGACGACATTCTTCTTCAGATATTTCAAGCTAAAGGTGGGCAGAAATGAATAGGCCAAACCATGATGTGATGTTTGTTATCAGTGTTTATTTACAATAGTGCATTAAGTGGTGATGGTGATAATTATGAAAATAAATTATTTACAATGTGTTGGCGCCTACGCACTCCAGCAGCCGTGTTTGGTTGTTCCCCCTTCTGTTGCAGGCCAGCATCCTCCTCTTCTTCGTCTTCAGGCATGTATGGGTCTGGTTCGAGGAGGGGAATGTTCCTTTTTACACAAATGTGGTGCAATATTGCACATGTGAGTATGATCCTACAGACCATCTCGGGGGAATATAGTAGGCTACCGCCAGTGATGTCAAGGCAGTGGAACCTTGACTTGAGGATCCCAAAGGTCCGCTCAACAATGCTGCGTGTCCTCTTATGGGCGTCATTGTATGCCCGCTCTGCAGCAGTACTTGGGTTCACAAATGGTGTCATTAGCCACGGCTGGATGCCATACCCCTGATCAGCTGAAAGAAAAACACAGAATGGGATCATGTAGATGTAGCTGGCACTATTGAAAAGACCTTTAATGGCAGTAGTTGTCTTGTGTTGTGTGTGACTCTTTTGTGTACTAATGTGACATCCTATACTTGTAGGCTATACCATCTGCATTGTGTTGTTTCCTTGGCTGAGCAAGTGTTTGTCTGCTAACCGTTTGTCAGCAGTATGTTTTGGGATTTTCAGTACAGTGTGCCCTCCCTAGCATTGTGACTTGTGATAGTGGTGTCCGTGTGTCTTCACTGAGGGTGAGATGATAGTTCCATGCACATTTAAATTTGGAAGTGTTGTTAACTCGTTCATATCAAAGTACCCTGTACATCCCATACCTTGAAACGTATGCAATGTATTAATGTAAAGGTCATTGTGACACTTAAAATGTGCAAGGTGACATTTTGGCAACCACACTCATTAATGTCTTCACATTAGGCTGTACAGTAAATTCCAATGTGTGACAGGTTCAATGGTGAGTTAAGAAACATGGCTAGTGATGTCAGGACCTCAGTGTGTTCCTGTCTAGAAGTTGCTGTTGTGGTGTATGTGTTGTGTGTCCTAGAGGGTTGCTGTGCAGTGTGTATATAAGTAGGTTTCTGTACTTACCAACAAGTAGTCCATTGCCATAACGTCCATCCTGGAAGTGTTGGTTGATGGTGCTGTGACGGAAGATGAATGAGTCATGGACACTCCCAGGATATTTAGCCACGATGTTGGTGATCAATCCCTGGTGATCGACTATGGCCTTCACGTTGATTGAATGTGTGTGCTTCCTGTTGCGGTAGAGGTGTTCTGTTGCAGCCGGTGGCACAAGACGTACATGTGTGCAGTCGATTGCACCAAGGACGTGTGGGAAGCCACTGATTGCGTAGAACCCCTGTTTAGTTTCCTGCTGCTTCTGCAGTGTGTTAGGGAAGCAGATGTGGAGGGGTGTCAGGCGAATTATGGCATCCAGTACTTTTGGCAGAAATGCGGAGTATGATGGTTGTGATATTCCGCCAACCAGGGCACCAGTTGTTTGAAATGAGCCACTTGCCAGCAGGTGAAGTACGGCAAGCAGCTTTGTTTCTGTTGGGATGGTGCGGGGTGTCACTAAAGTGGGGGCCAACCGCGGTTCAATGTTGCGCAGCAGCTGCTGAATGGCCTGCCAGTTCAACCAGTACCTCTGTATGATGTCGTGTTCCCTGAGGCCATGCAGGGTTGTTCTTGGGCGGAATATCCTCTCCTGCCTTCTGCGCTGCCTTTGGGATCCCTGCTGGTGTTGTTGTAGCTGCTGTTGTTGCTGCTGGGCTCTGCGTCTACGTGCACACTGGATAAAAATCACCTCCATGTCTCCCTGTTGCTGCTCTGCTGCTCTGCTGTTTGTTCTGTGTGTTCTGATTAAATACAGGTGTGTTTGCCCCATTTTAAGGCCAGCCCTGACCCAGGCGTTAAATTTTGACGCACATCAGGCTGTGCGTCATTTTTTTGCTCCGCCTCCCGGCCGAGAGTAATTTTTGCCCGGAAGCATAAATACGACGCACGGCCGTTTGCGTCGTTTTTTGGACAGGAACGCCTACCCTGCATATCATTAACGCAGGGCGGGTTGCCGCATCCAAGAAATGACGCACACGGCGGAATTTTGTCGTCCGAGGGCTCGGGCGTCAGAGTTTAGATATGGGGCAACGTTTGCGCTGATTGTGCGTAAAATTTTTTGACGCACAATCGGCGCAAACGGAGTATAAATATGTCCCTAAATTTATAAAATTACAAGGCATAAAGTGACAGTATTCGCCAGGGTACACCTCAAAAAATAGTAATGCCCTTACTTATCTCTTGTAAAATGTCACTGGTACTTAAAATATGGCTAAAATGCATTGCTGGTTCCTTACTTTTTACAGATTATCCAGGCTGAATACACATACTTAGCTAGGCTGATGGCAACCGCCTCACGCGTATCAGCTTTCAGCAACCTATAGGCTAGTCCAAGAGTTCTTACACCGAGGAGCTTGCATGTGGGAACAATCCACCTCCTCCTTGGATTCCTATAAGCCTCACAGAAGAAGACAAAGTGCACAATTGTGTCAGGGGCACTGCCACGAGCTGGACAAACATTATTTAGGGCACTTTTACCACTCCACCTAGATGAAAACTCTAGCGTAGGAATGTGAGAAAGTGGCCTCTTTCTAGCATGGTTACCCCTATTTGTGGTCTGTTTGTGAGTGTTTGTCAGTGTGTTTTTACTGTCTCAGTGGGATTCTGCTAGCCAGGACCCCAGTGCTCATAGTTTAAAACCTATTAGTCAGTATGTTTTGCCTGTCTCAATGGGATCCTGCTTGCCAGGACCCCAGTGCTCATAGTTTTTGGCCGATATGTGTTGGCAGTATGCTTGACTGTGTCATTGAAGTTCTGCTAACCAGAACTCCAGTGCGTATGCTCTCTCTACCAAATGTGTCACTACAGTTTAGTGACTGCATATTCCAATTCCATTCTGATTTGGCACACTGGACCCCCCTTATTAGTCCCTAGTATATGGTACGTAGGTACCCAGGGCATTGGCGTTCCAGGAGATCCTTAGTGGCTGTAGCATTTCTTTTGCCACCATTAAGGAGCTCATACAAACCTTTCATCAGGACTGCCACTGCAGCCTGAGTGAAATAGTGCACAAACTATTTCACAGCCATTTTCCACTGCACCAGGTAACTTATAAGTCACCTATATGTCTAACCTTCAATTACTGAAGGCTAGAAGCAAAGTTACTGTGTGGGAGGGCATATTTGAACTAGCAAAGGTGCCCCCAAGTTGTCCAGGGCCAAATCCCAGTAATACGTGAGTGCGGGAACACCATCATAAGAGTGCACTACATAGATGTCAATACATATATGTAGCTTCACAATGGTAATTCCGAACATGGCCATGTGAGGTGTCTAAGATCATGGAATTGATCCCTGAATCCAAATCTGGTACTGGGGGGACAATCCCATGCACCCTGGGGGCTCCAACATGGACCCCCAGTACTGCCAAACCAGCTCTCTGAGGTTTCCACTGCAGCCCCAATTGCTCCCACCTCACCGACAGGTTTCTGCCCTCCTGGGGATTAAGCAGCTCAACCCCAGGAAGGCAGAACAATTCATTTCCTTTAGGAGAGGGGTGCTACACTCTCTCCCACTGGAAATAGGTGTTACAGGCATTGGAGGGGTATCATCCCAGAGCCTCTGGAAATGCTTTGAAGGGCACAAATGGTGCCCTCCTTGCATAATCCAGTCTACACTGGTTCAGTAGCTTGAATCCAGTGGTATGGGAAGCACAGGACCCACGTATGGGCATACCCTTCCCACTTAGGGCGACAAATGCAAAAAGAACAAGTGATAGACAGAATGCTGAACAATGTCAAACATTCACCCCCAGTACAGAGATCTGGACCTAAATCCATAGTTTTTTTGCTGCCCATGCCACTCCAGTTCGGACCCATCCACATGCAAATCAGTCTTGACCCTGTTCCCCATGGGAACAGTCCAGCCCGAACTGCCAGGCCAGGTCTTCCCTGGAAACAAGCATCCTGGGACCGGTTTCAGGGTTTCACCCCTCATCAGCCAGGTAAGCTTGAATCCAGTGGCATGGGAAGAACGGGACCCACGTCTGGGCATACCCTTCCCACTTAGGGCGTCAAATGCAAAAAGATCAAGTGATGGACGGAATGCTGAACAATGTCAAACATTCACCCCCAATACAGAGCTCTGGGCTGAAATCCATCGTTTTTTTGCTGCCTATGCCACTCCAGTTTGGACCCAGCCATATGCAAATCAGTCTTGACCCTGTTCCCCATGGGAACAGTCCAGCCTGAACTGCCAGGCCAGCTCTTCCCTGGACTGGAAACAAGCATCCTAGGACCAGTTTCAGGGTTTCACCCCTCATCAGCCAGGCTAGCTTAAATCCAGTGGCATGGGAAGCACGGGACCCACATCTGGGCATACCCTTCCCACTTAGGGCGACAAATGCAAAAAGAACAAGTGATGGACGGAATGCCAAACAATGTCAAACATTCACCCCCAATACAGAGCTCTGGGTCTAAATCCATTGTTTTGTTGCTGCCCATGCCACTCCAGTTTGGACCCAGCCATATGCAAATCAGTCTTGACCCTGTTCCCCATGGGAACAGTCCAGCCCAAACTGCCAGGCCAGGTCTTCCCTAGACTGGAAACAAGCATCCTGGGACCGGTTTCAGGGTTTCACCCCACATCAGCCAGGCTAGCTTGAATCCAGTGGTATGGGAAGAACGGGACCCACGTCTGGGCATACCATTCCCACTTAGGGCAACAAATGCAAAAAGAACAAGTGATGGACGGAATGCTGAACAATGTCAAACATTCACCCCCAGTACAGAGATCTGGACCTAAATCCATAGTTTTTTTGATGCCCATGCCACTCCAGTTCGGACCCATCCACATGCAAATCAGTCTTGACCCTGTTCCCCATGGGAACAGTCCAGCCCGAACTGCCAGGCCTGGTCTTCCCTGGACTGGAAACAAGCATCCTGGGACCGGTTTCGGGGTTTCATCCCTCATCAGCCAGGCTAGCTTAATTCCAGTGGCATGGGAAGCACAGAACCCAAGTCTGGGCATACCCTTCCCACTTAGGGCAACAAATGCAAAAAGAACAAGTGATGGATGGAATGCTGAACAATGTCAAACATTCACCTCAGTACAAAGATCTGGACCTAAATCCATGTTTTTTTTGCTGCTCATGCCACTCCAGTTTGGACCCATCCACATGCAAATCAGTCTTGACCCTGTTTCCCATGGGAACAGTCTAGCCCGAACTGCCAGGCCAGGTCTTCCCTGGACTGGAAACAAGCATCCTGGGACCACTTTCGGAGATTCACCCCTCATCAGCCAGGCTAGTTTGTGTCCAGTAGCATGGGAAGCACGGTACCCACGTCTGCGCATACCCTTCCCCCTTAGGGCGACAAATGCAAAAAGAACAAGTGACGGACGGAATGCTGAACAATGTCAAATATTCACCCCAGTACAGAGATCTGGGCCTAAATCCATCGTTTTTTTGCTGCCCATGGCCCTCCAGTTTGGACCCAGCCATATGCAAATCAGTCTTGACCGTGTCCCCCATGGGAGCAGTGCAGACCAAACTGCCAGGCCAGGTTTTCCCTGGACTGGAAACAAGCATCCTGGGACTGTTTTTGGGGTTTCACCCCTCATCAGCCAGGCTAGCTTGAGTCCAGTGGCACAGGAAGCACAGGACCCACGTATGGGCATACCCTTCCCACTTAGGGCGACAAATGCAAAAAGAACAAGTGATGGACAGAATGCTGAACAATGTTAAACATTCACCCCCAGTACAGAGATCTGGGTCTAAATCCATCATTTTTTATGCTGCCCATGCTACTCCAGTTTGGACCCAGCCATATGCAAATCAGTCTTGACCCTGTTCCCCATGGGAACAGTCCAGCCTGAACTGCCAGGCCAGATTTTCCATGGACTAGAAACAAGCATCCTGGGACTGGTTTCGGGATTTCACCTCTCATCAGCCAGGCCAGCTTGAATCCAGTGGCATGGAAAGCATGGGACCCATGTCTGGGCATACCCTTCCCACTTAGGGCAACAAATGCAAAAAGAACAAGTGATGGACGGAATGCTGAACAATGTCAAACATTCACCCCCAATACAGAGACCTGGGCCTAAATCCATTGTTTTTTTGCTGCCCATGCCAATCCAGTTTGGACCCATCCATATGCAAATCAGTCTTGACCCTGTTCCCCATGGGAACTGTCCAGCCCAAACTGCCAGGCCAGGTCTTCCCTGGACTAGAAACAAGTATCCTGGGACCGGATTTGGGGTTTCACCCCTCATCACCCAGGCTAGCTTGAATCCAGTGGCATGGGAAGCACAGGACCCACGGACAAATGCAAAAAGAACAAGCGATGGACGGAATGCTAAACAATGTCAAACATTCACCCCTAGTACAGAGATCTGGACCTCAATCCATTGTTTTTTTGCTGTCTATGCTACTCCAGTTTGGACCCAGCCATATGCAAATCAGTCTTGACCCTGTTCCCCCTGGGAACAGTCCAGCACGAACTGCCAGGCAAGGTCTTCCCTGGACTGGAAACAAACATCCTGGGACCGGTTTCAGGGTTTCACCCCTCACCAGCCAGGCAAGCTTGAATCCAGTGGCATTGGAAGCACGGGACCCACGTCTGGGCATACCCTTCCCACTTAGGGCGACAAATGCAAAAAGATCAAGTGATGGACGGAATGCTGAACAATGTCAAACATTCACCCCCAATACAGAACTCTGGGTCTAAATCCATTGTTTTGTTGCTGCCCATGCCACTCCAGTTTGGACCCAGCCATATGCGAATCAGTCTTGACCCTGTTCCCCATGGGAACAGTCCAGCCCAAACTGCCAGGCCAGGTCTTCCCTGGACTGGAAACAAGCATCCTGGGACTGGTTTTGGGGTTTCACCCCACATCAGCCAGGCTAGCTTGAGTCCAGTGGTCTGGGAAGAACGGGACCCACGTCTGGGCATACCATTCCCACTTAGGGCAACAAATGCAAAAAGAACAAGTGATGGACGGAATGCTGAACAATGTCAAACATTCACCCCCAGTACAGAGATCTGGGCCTAAATCCATTGTTTTTTTGCTGCATATGCCACTCCAGTTTGGACCCAGCCATACACAAATCAGTCTTGACTCTGTTCCCCATAGGAACAGTCCAGCCTGAACTGCCAGGCCTGGTCTTCCCTGGACTGGAAACAAGTATCCGGGGACCGGTTTCGGGGTTTCACCCCTCATCAGCCAGGTAAGCTTGAATCCAGTGGCATGGGAAGCACGGGACCCACGGACAAATGCAAAAAGAACAAGCAATGGACGGAATGCTAAACAATGTCAAACATTCACCCCCAGTACAGAGATCTGGACCTCAATCCATCGTTTTTTTGCTGCCCATGCTACTCCAGTTTGGACCCAGCCATATGCAAATCAGTCTTGACCCTGTTCCCCATGGGAACAGTCCAGCCCGAACTGCCAGGCCAGGTCTTCCCTGGACTGGAAACAAGCATCCTGGGACCGGTTTCAGGGTTTCACCCCTCATCAGCCAGGTAAGCTTGAATCCAGTGGCATGGGAAGAACGGGACCCACGTCTGGGCAAACCCTTCCCACTTAGGGCGACAAATGCAAAAAGATCAAGTGATGGACGGAATGCTGAACAATGTCAAACATTCACCCCCAATACAGAGCTCTGGGCTGAAATCCATAGTTTTTTTGCTGCCTATGCCACTCCAGTTTGGACCCAGCCATATGCAAATCAGTCTTGACCCTGTTCCCCATGGGAACAGTCCAGCCTGAACTGCTAGGCCAGCTCTTCCCTGGACTGGAAACAAGCATCCTAGGACCAGTTTCAGGGTTTCACCCCTCATCAGCCAGGCTAGCTTAAATCCAGTGGCATGGGAAGCACGGGACCCACATCTGGGCATACCCTTCCCACTTAGGGCGACAAATGCAAAAAGAACAAGTGATGGACGGAATGCCAAACAATGTCAAACATTCACCCCCAATACAGAGCTCTGGGTCTAAATCCATTGTTTTGTTGCTGCCCATGCCACTCCAGTTTGGACCCAGCCATATGCAAATCAGTCTTGACCCTGTTCCCCATGGGAACAGTCCAGCCCAAACTGCCAGGCCAGGTCTTCCCTAGACTGGAAACAAGCATGCTGGGACCGGTTTCACCCCACATCAGCCAGGCTAACTTGAATCCAGTGGTATGGGAAGAACGGGACCCACGTCTGGGCATACCATTCCCACTTAGGGCAACAAATGCAAAAAGAACAAGTGATGGACGGAATGCTGAACAATGTCAAACATTCACCCCCAGTGCAGAGATCTGGGCCGAAATCCATCGTTTTTTTGCTGCCTATGCCACTCCAGTTTGGACCCAGCCATATGCAAATCAGTCTTGACCCTGTTCCCCATGGGAACAGTCCAGCCTGAACTGCCAGGCCAGGTCTTCCCTGGACTGGAAACAAGCATCCTAGGACCAGTTTCAGGGTTTCACCCCTCATCAGCCAGGCTAGCTTAAATCCAGTGGCATGGAAAGCACGGGACCCACATCTGGGCATACCCTTCCCACTTAGGGCGACAAATGCAAAAACAACAAGTGGTGGACGGAATGCTGAACAATGTCAAACATTCACCCCCAGTACAGAGATCTGGGCCTAAATCCATAGTTTTTTTGCTGCCCATGCCACTCCAGTTCGGACCCATCCACATGCAAATCAGTCTTGACCCTGTTCCCCATGGGAACAGTCCAGCCCGAACTGCCAGGCCAGGTCTTCCCTGGAAACAAGCATCCTGGGACCGGTTTCAGGGTTTCACCCCTCATCAGCCAGGTAAGCTTGAATCCAGTGGCATGGGAAGAACGGGACCCACGTCTGGGCATACCCTTCCCACTTAGGGCGTCAAATGCAAAAAGATCAAGTGATGGACGGAATGCTGAACAATGTCAAACATTCACCCCCAATACAGAGCTCTGGGCTGAAATCCATCGTTTTTTTGCTGCCTATGCCACTCCAGTTTGGACCCAGCCATATGCAAATCAGTCTTGACCCTGTTCCCCATGGGAACAGTCCAGCCTGAACTGCCAGGCCAGCTCTTCCCTGGACTGGAAACAAGCATCCTAGGACCAGTTTCAGGGTTTCACCCCTCATCAGCCAGGCTAGCTTAAATCCAGTGGCATGGGAAGCACGGGACCCACATCTGGGCATACCCTTCCCACTTAGGGCGACAAATGCAAAAAGAACAAGTGATGGACGGAATGCCAAACAATGTCAAACATTCACCCCCAATACAGAGCTCTGGGTCTAAATCCATTGTTTTGTTGCTGCCCATGCCACTCCAGTTTGGACCCAGCCATATGCAAATCAGTCTTGACCCTGTTCCCCATGGGAACAGTCCAGCCCAAACTGCCAGGCCAGGTCTTCCCTAGACTGGAAACAAGCATCCTGGGACCGGTTTCAGGGTTTCACCCCACATCAGCCAGGCTAGCTTGAATCCAGTGGTATGGGAAGAACGGGACCCACGTCTGGGCATACCATTCCCACTTAGGGCAACAAATGCAAAAAGAACAAGTGATGGACGGAATGCTGAACAATGTCAAACATTCACCCCCAGTACAGAGATCTGGACCTAAATCCATAGTTTTTTTGATGCCCATGCCACTCCAGTTCGGACCCATCCACATGCAAATCAGTCTTGACCCTGTTCCCCATGGGAACAGTCCAGCCCGAACTGCCAGGCCTGGTCTTCCCTGGACTGGAAACAAGCATCCTGGGACCGGTTTCGGGGTTTCATCCCTCATCAGCCAGGCTAGCTTAATTCCAGTGGCATGGGAAGCACAGAACCCAAGTCTGGGCATACCCTTCCCACTTAGGGCAACAAATGCAAAAAGAACAAGTGATGGATGGAATGCTGAACAATGTCAAACATTCACCTCAGTACAAAGATCTGGACCTAAATCCATGTTTTTTTTGCTGCTCATGCCACTCCAGTTTGGACCCATCCACATGCAAATCAGTCTTGACCCTGTTTCCCATGGGAACAGTCTAGCCCGAACTGCCAGGCCAGGTCTTCCCTGGACTGGAAACAAGCATCCTGGGACCACTTTCGGAGATTCACCCCTCATCAGCCAGGCTAGTTTGTGTCCAGTAGCATGGGAAGCACGGTACCCACGTCTGCGCATACCCTTCCCCCTTAGGGCGACAAATGCAAAAAGAACAAGTGACGGACGGAATGCTGAACAATGTCAAATATTCACCCCAGTACAGAGATCTGGGCCTAAATCCATCGTTTTTTTGCTGCCCATGGCCCTCCAGTTTGGACCCAGCCATATGCAAATCAGTCTTGACCGTGTCCCCCATGGGAGCAGTGCAGACCAAACTGCCAGGCCAGGTTTTCCCTGGACTGGAAACAAGCATCCTGGGACTGTTTTTGGGGTTTCACCCCTCATCAGCCAGGCTAGCTTGAGTCCAGTGGCACAGGAAGCACAGGACCCACGTATGGGCATACCCTTCCCACTTAGGGCGACAAATGCAAAAAGAACAAGTGATGGACAGAATGCTGAACAATGTTAAACATTCACCCCCAGTACAGAGATCTGGGTCTAAATCCATCATTTTTTATGCTGCCCATGCTACTCCAGTTTGGACCCAGCCATATGCAAATCAGTCTTGACCCTGTTCCCCATGGGAACAGTCCAGCCTGAACTGCCAGGCCAGATTTTCCATGGACTAGAAACAAGCATCCTGGGACTGGTTTCGGGATTTCACCTCTCATCAGCCAGGCCAGCTTGAATCCAGTGGCATGGAAAGCATGGGACCCATGTCTGGGCATACCCTTCCCACTTAGGGCAACAAATGCAAAAAGAACAAGTGATGGACGGAATGCTGAACAATGTCAAACATTCACCCCCAATACAGAGACCTGGGCCTAAATCCATTGTTTTTTTGCTGCCCATGCCAATCCAGTTTGGACCCATCCATATGCAAATCAGTCTTGACCCTGTTCCCCATGGGAACTGTCCAGCCCAAACTGCCAGGCCAGGTCTTCCCTGGACTAGAAACAAGTATCCTGGGACCGGATTTGGGGTTTCACCCCTCATCACCCAGGCTAGCTTGAATCCAGTGGCATGGGAAGCACAGGACCCACGGACAAATGCAAAAAGAACAAGCGATGGACGGAATGCTAAACAATGTCAAACATTCACCCCTAGTACAGAGATCTGGACCTCAATCCATTGTTTTTTTGCTGTCTATGCTACTCCAGTTTGGACCCAGCCATATGCAAATCAGTCTTGACCCTGTTCCCCCTGGGAACAGTCCAGCACGAACTGCCAGGCAAGGTCTTCCCTGGACTGGAAACAAACATCCTGGGACCGGTTTCAGGGTTTCACCCCTCACCAGCCAGGCAAGCTTGAATCCAGTGGCATTGGAAGCACGGGACCCACGTCTGGGCATACCCTTCCCACTTAGGGCGACAAATGCAAAAAGATCAAGTGATGGACGGAATGCTGAACAATGTCAAACATTCACCCCCAATACAGAACTCTGGGTCTAAATCCATTGTTTTGTTGCTGCCCATGCCACTCCAGTTTGGACCCAGCCATATGCGAATCAGTCTTGACCCTGTTCCCCATGGGAACAGTCCAGCCCAAACTGCCAGGCCAGGTCTTCCCTGGACTGGAAACAAGCATCCTGGGACTGGTTTTGGGGTTTCACCCCACATCAGCCAGGCTAGCTTGAGTCCAGTGGTCTGGGAAGAACGGGACCCACGTCTGGGCATACCATTCCCACTTAGGGCAACAAATGCAAAAAGAACAAGTGATGGACGGAATGCTGAACAATGTCAAACATTCACCCCCAGTACAGAGATCTGGGCCTAAATCCATTGTTTTTTTGCTGCATATGCCACTCCAGTTTGGACCCAGCCATACACAAATCAGTCTTGACTCTGTTCCCCATAGGAACAGTCCAGCCTGAACTGCCAGGCCTGGTCTTCCCTGGACTGGAAACAAGTATCCGGGGACCGGTTTCGGGGTTTCACCCCTCATCAGCCAGGTAAGCTTGAATCCAGTGGCATGGGAAGCACGGGACCCACGGACAAATGCAAAAAGAACAAGCAATGGACGGAATGCTAAACAATGTCAAACATTCACCCCCAGTACAGAGATCTGGACCTCAATCCATCGTTTTTTTGCTGCCCATGCTACTCCAGTTTGGACCCAGCCATACGCAAATCAGTCTTGACCCTGTTCCCCATGGGAACAGTCCAGCCCGAACTGCCAGGCCAGGTCTTCCCTGGACTGGAAACAAGCATCCTGGGACCGGTTTCAGGGTTTCACCCCTCATCAGCCAGGTAAGCTTGAATCCAGTGGCATGGGAAGAACGGGACCCACGTCTGGGCAAACCCTTCCCACTTAGGGCGACAAATGCAAAAAGATCAAGTGATGGACGGAATGCTGAACAATGTCAAACATTCACCCCCAATACAGAGCTCTGGGCTGAAATCCATAGTTTTTTTGCTGCCTATGCCACTCCAGTTTGGACCCAGCCATATGCAAATCAGTCTTGACCCTGTTCCCCATGGGAACAGTCCAGCCTGAACTGCTAGGCCAGCTCTTCCCTGGACTGGAAACAAGCATCCTAGGACCAGTTTCAGGGTTTCACCCCTCATCAGCCAGGCTAGCTTAAATCCAGTGGCATGGGAAGCACGGGACCCACATCTGGGCATACCCTTCCCACTTAGGGCGACAAATGCAAAAAGAACAAGTGATGGACGGAATGCCAAACAATGTCAAACATTCACCCCCAATACAGAGCTCTGGGTCTAAATCCATTGTTTTGTTGCTGCCCATGCCACTCCAGTTTGGACCCAGCCATATGCAAATCAGTCTTGACCCTGTTCCCCATGGGAACAGTCCAGCCCAAACTGCCAGGCCAGGTCTTCCCTAGACTGGAAACAAGCATGCTGGGACCGGTTTCACCCCACATCAGCCAGGCTAACTTGAATCCAGTGGTATGGGAAGAACGGGACCCACGTCTGGGCATACCATTCCCACTTAGGGCAACAAATGCAAAAAGAACAAGTGATGGACGGAATGCTGAACAATGTCAAACATTCACCCCCAGTGCAGAGATCTGGGCCGAAATCCATCGTTTTTTTGCTGCCTATGCCACTCCAGTTTGGACCCAGCCATATGCAAATCAGTCTTGACCCTGTTCCCCATGGGAACAGTCCAGCCTGAACTGCCAGGCCAGGTCTTCCCTGGACTGGAAACAAGCATCCTAGGACCAGTTTCAGGGTTTCACCCCTCATCAGCCAGGCTAGCTTAAATCCAGTGGCATGGAAAGCACGGGACCCACATCTGGGCATACCCTTCCCACTTAGGGCGACAAATGCAAAAACAACAAGTGGTGGACGGAATGCTGAACAATGTCAAACATTCACCCCCAGTACAGAGATCTGGGCCTAAATCCATCCTTTTTTTGCTGCCCATGCAACTCCAGTTTAGACCCAGAACTTATTTCCAGAAGGGGTATTGCCTCTAAGATATTTTTGGCCTTGTGTCACTAAAATAAAGTACCTTTATTTTTGGTAATACTGAGTATAGTCTTGCATTGTGTATAAGTACTGTGTAACTATAGTGGCATTGCAGGAGCTTTGCATGTCTCCTAGTCCAGACTTGGCTGCTCTGCTATAGCTGCCCCTAGACAGCCTAAGCTGCTAGAACACTGTCTACGTTTCACTAATAAGGGATAACTGACTTGGTATAAGGTGTAAGTACCTAATGTACCCACTACAAACCAGGCCAGCCTCCTACAAGGAAAGATCCCATATCTGAATTTCAGGTATAACTGTCTCGGTATAGAGCCCGGAATGACATCTAAAGCAGGCTCAAATGCTTGTACAATCTTGTGGTAAAAGAAATATTCAGATAAATTCTCCCATTTACATATCTTGATTATTTCACCTAACATAAAGTCCCTGCAATGCTCCCTAATTAACTGCCTCAAGATTATGTGGGAGTCTTCAGGGCTATCCCACAGAACTTCAATGGCAAGTCATATCAACATTTTGTTTATATAGGAAAGCCTTGCAATCCTTAAATGGCCAAATGTATTCAGGGCCTCTCTAAGGGGTGATCTGTAGAATTCAAGGTCTGGCGTGGTCCACAATCTATTCCAAAATAATAGGGGTCTCATCTGTATTGTTAGATAAAGTGAGTACAGGCCCAAGCCAAGCAGCAGGGAAAGAGTTGGAGTGCTAAATGGGAGGTTAGTTAAATGCTTGACAAACTTACTCTGCACCACTTTAAGCTTGCTTATGGCTGAATAGCCACAAAACTCATCCCCAAACATAGCTGAACTTTTTGCCTTACCCTATAAAACTATAATGCAGGCAATAGCCCAATGAACTTCATTTTCTTCACCAACTTTAATATAGCTGCAGTCTCATGCTGCAATTTCAAGGCACCTCTAGCTATTTCAGCCTTCCAGCTGAGATTAGTGGAAAATGTCACCCCCAGATCCACAAAATTTGAGACTTGCTCATGTGGCAGACTGTAAGCACATATCCTAGGTTGTACAGATTTATAATGATTGGACAACATGTACTTAGTCTTGCTTGTGTTCAACTCTAGACCGTGGTCAGCACAAAACCCTAGAAAACAGTCCAAAATTGCTTGCAGGCCTCTGGGAGTTTTAAAGATGAGGAGGGTATTAACCACAAATAACAGCATCGCAATTTTCATATCACCAATCCTGGTAACAACATTGTTTGAGAAGTCAAGGAGTTCTGCAAGATCATTAATAAAAAAAAAAGAAGAAGGTTGGGTCCAAAACACAGCCCTAGCGTACTCCCATCTCAATACCTGTTCACTCTCCATTTCTCACAAACGTCACTCAAGCTTGGCTGTTCTTATGTATTCTTATTATTACGTCAAAGATGGAAGATGGTACTCCCGTGTTCAAAAAGACTTCCCATAGCTTATGTCTACGAGCTGAGTCAAAATCTGACTTAAGGTCAATGAAGATGACATAAAGGTGGGCTTTCCCCAGAAGAACTATTTTCCAATACATCAAAGTAAACTTGAATATATGATCAAGGGTGCTTACTTTTGATCGAAAGCCAGCCTATAATTCTGTAAGTATCCTATTTCGTTGGGCCCAATCTGTAAGTTTCCCAAGGACCTGTCGGCAAAAGATCTTCTGGAGCACATCTGATAAACTAATTGGCCTATAGTTCCCAGGATATCAAATTAATGATAGCTTTTTCATAAATGGGATTTTGCACCTAAAAGTGATTATACACTTAAGCATGATTTTGCAAGAATTTGTTCCTGAAAATGTTTTCACATTCCTCTTAGTGTTGCACCATGGTGATTTTGCTCTTTAAAGTCTTTGTACACTTACATGTATGTTGTGCTTCTAAAATAGTTTCCACTCTCCTGATGATATTGCAAAATTAGTTTTGTACCTAGATGTGGTTTTGCACCTAATTGTCAACTTGCACCTGAATGACATTCTCCTTGTACATGACTCCATCCCTCTGCCACCCCTCTATGTCTTTGTTCCTATGTGCTTCCATGACTCAACTTGTCTTCCTGGCTAAAGGAAGTCCTAACCTGTTCAATTATGTCATGGTCTTGTTGAGGCTGGCATGCCTGCTCTCTTTTCCACCAGCCAACCCCTCTACGACGACCCAGACAGCTGGCCAAGTTGGGACTGAACCAGGTGCTAAACTCAGAGGGCCCCAAACTCTCCTCACTTGGAGTGTTTGGCCTTGTTGCGCTTTGAGGATTCTGACAGCAGTCATGGTCACCACACAGTTCTCCTGGTGACCCCTGAAAGACCTTATGACAGCTCCAAAATGGAAGCAGGAGGCAGCAGGCAAAGCAATCAAAAATGTACACCATTTTACAACAAAATTTCAGATTTTTTAAAATGACTCCATGTGCATTCCAAATAATTACAACAAAGGCTTAGTACAAGTATCTTAGGGCTAGTCAAGTCCCAAGTAAGGGTAGTGATTCTGATGAATCTCAAGTTGGTCCCTACAGGCAGTGTGGAATATGGATATGCTTAGAAGAACGCATTGTATTTAAATGTTCTTAAGTAGGTATCTTTTTTGTCCACTTTGCAATAACTAGAACCTAACGTGGAAAATTACTTTTATTTAGGAAAACTAATTTTTAACATAGGTTTAGTTTACGTGACATACCTAGGCCTCACTAGGCCACACTATTAAAGTTGCATGTTTAAATGATGTGTTCAAGCATTGTTTTGCACTGCTTTTCAGAAAATCAGCTACTTCCACAGGCTGTCTCCTTACCTGGAATGTAACATTTTTCTCTGGCTTCCTCAGCTGATGGGGTGTATTTTGAGGTAGTGCAAGGTTGTGCTGAATCTTCACTATCATGTCCGAAATTCTGGTCATGCAGAATAACCCATTCTATGAAGTTTCATTTCTTGCTTTTTCTTCTGTGTAGCTAAATAATGCAAGTTAATACCCAATGAAAATTGTGTGAAAGTAGGTGTTAGTTGGTGGACTGGAAACTAATAGTTTGATTGAGGTACTCTGAATTTCAGTGTTGCCTTTTTAAATAATGCCATGTTATTAAACTGTGTTTTAATTGCCTAAAACATTATAAAAGATTTACTATTTGGGGAGGAGCTAGCTCTCTCTGCTGTTGAACTATAGAGAACTGCATTTTGTATGGAGAAGACCTGAAGCTGTGTGGTCCTTTTTTATTGGGGCTTGCTGTTATTTATATGACCTTTGCCATATGCATTGCGGCTACTGAATTTCTTAAAGCCACATTGGATTTTGCATTTATTAATGGATGAGGTTCTGATTCGAACTAACAATATACTTTATCTAATGATTAATTTAACATTCAATAAATCTACGAACTGAGAAATGTACATTAAAGTATATATCTCCAGCAAATATTCTTTCTGGTCCCTGCTTCCCAGATTCTCTGTACAGTCCACCCTGCTGTCATGCCTTCATCATTGCATCCTATATTCCTAGGCATGTCATCACCACACAGTTCCCTTCCTAAAAAAGGTGAACAGTTCTCTAGGACATGGGGCCATATGTACAAACACATTTTCCCATAGACACAGAATAGGTAAAAACCTTTGCTACATCTGGCCATTGATTTCATATCTTGCTCTGAGGGTTCCAAGGATGTAAGGTGATGCCATGTATCTTCCCTAATAGTGATTGAGCAACACATTCTGCTTCTTGTGGATTTTTTTTTTTTAGCCTAACTTCCAACAATGAACAATAGTCATCAATAATGTCAAATTAACATCCTATGACAGGATCTTGTGCATGCTGAAAGCTCAGGAAGCACATTTGGTGTTCTGTACCTGACCCTTTGCAAGGAACTGTAATTCTAAACAAGCGCTGGTTTTGGAACCTGTAAATGGAGTCATGAGATTGTCAATGCTAGATTTAATTCAATAATATTAGATAGCACAACCTCATGTCAAGCATCTGTTGTTTGTACTCACATTCTGTGTGTTACATGCACTGAATAGCATTCATCTTAATTTTCCAGCATGTACAGAAATCAACATCAAGCGTAACCTTTCTCTTTTACTTCAGATATATTGTGATCTAACTTGTCTTTTAAGCCATTGGTGCAGTGGAGAATTGGCTGCCACCCATGACGTCATAAACATGACCCATATGTAATCGCGACACATAACAAACTATGGGCCTCATTTACAAGAACTTACACATCAGCATTGATGTGTCAGTTTTCATGCACCTGCTGCATATGACCTTATGATGCCATGAATGCACTGTATTTACAAAACAGGGATCATGGCACAAGTATTCACATATGCGTCAGAATTTATGACGCATCTTTTGCCACTAAAGTGATGCATTGCTGGAGCTGGCCATAAGACTGATGCAACTCCAGTAATGCGCCAGAATACAGAGACGAGTCCCATGTTAAAAGCCCTGCATCAATCCTTATGCGTGGTTTGAGGAGGTGCACACAGTCAAGTCATAAAGTGACGAAGTGAAAAGCTGTACATTTCACTGCATCAATTTTGCATGGCTTCTAACGTGGGAATGCCTACCCTGCATACATTATACATCGCACAGGTATAATGTGATGCAGGTCTCTATAAACTTATGCATTGGGCTCAATGCATCAGTTTGTAAATATGGAGCAGTGTGGAGCACTGATTGTGCCACAGCTGCATACCAAATTACCCTAGGGAGGTGCAAATCTCCTTGTAAATCTGTCCCTCTGTGTTTTAAATACCATTTAATGTAAAGTGCTGCACACAAATTCAGGATTGAAGTGCATTCACTGGAGTGTTAGGAGCAGTTGTATTTTGAGTGCTTTAACCTTATCGATTTTCATTCAATGTACCTTTAGAACCATTCTCACTTTATTTGAATATATTTGAATTTAAAACGATAACAGTTTATATAATAATTGCACTGATGTTGAAGTTTAATGTACATTTAAATCACACCTATACTTATGTATTAGTAAAGTCTGCATTCATATTAACTGTATCATTTAATCCTGATTTACAAAATATATTTCGCATTCACCTTGGTGTAGGACTAAACATGTGCATAGTACAATGGGAAATTAAATGTGCATTGCTTAACGTTATCTTGACTAGACCTGAAATTTCTTTAACGTGAGAAATACATTTTCCATTTTCTGCTGACATATTTCATTGCAGGTGTTTTTCCATCAAATATTAGTTTGGAAATAGATGTGGTATTGTTTTACAAATTGAGGGCCTCTTAGTCACACATGTTGAAAAGATTTCCAGGAGACCAAGAAAAGCAGCATTCTTAGGCTTGCTGTGGGATTGTGAAGTGATGTTGCAAGGGTCACTGAGATGAGAGAATAATGAAGCATGTGATGAGGTGATCGATGGGTGTTACCTAATGAGCCTTTCGCAGTATTAACTAGGAATTTCATTAATTGATTGTATGGCAGATTCTTTTGGATTTAGAGAGGTACATTCCTACAACTTTCCCTTCTGCCCCAAGCTTTGCTCAGAAAGCAAAGCTTTAACGTTTGCTTTCTGTACCCTAGCAAAAAGATTGAAAGGCCCATCGTATAAGCCGTTACTGTCTGTTATGTCAGCCAAATTCCTCCCAGCCACTACATATGGAAGTGAAGCTTTATATGGGAAAGACGTCCTGCTACTGGACCAAGAACAAATAAAAACCTATAAGCAGGTCTTTAAACTTCCTCGCTCCGCTTCTCCCACACAGGTCAGTCTAGAATTTGGCCTAATACAACAGCAGTTGGGCAGGAAAGCCCATACAATAAAGTCCTGGTACAAAATAAATAAAAATATGACTAGCCCCCTAGTCATGGCTTTATGGTATTCAGTGAGCAACAATTCAAAATCAGTTTACAAAAGGTATCTGTATAATTCTCCGCAAGAGACAGAAATGATGCACCTGTGGGTCTCCAACATCTCATATCCACTGAGCGCTAAAAAGGGAAATAGGATTGCTGTCCTTTCTAGCTGATAAATCTAAATTTGCACAATGCTCGCACGCCTGGCTTCTTATGCACACCTATACCACCTTGGCGCCATCACAATATCTGATCTCAACTTTCGCACTACAAATCAAGCGTTGTTTGCTGGCTCTTTGTCTAGGAACTCTACCATCCAGAGCGGACCAACCGTCATGGAAGAATGGAGTAGAATCTTCCTGTAGGTTATGTAAAGGTCCCAAGGAAGACATGGTCCATCTGATTTGTATTTGCCCGGCCTTAAAGGAAGCACAACAACAACCGTTAAAACCAGTTTTCGAGAGGAATGGGACTCGTTCCTGTCGGCCAGCAGTGATGTCAATGTTTGACCCTCACGATCCGCAGTCAATCTGCAGATTCATCAAATTTTTGACTGTCCACACCACAAACGTAAACTTGCTATTTAGGACACACCTTAGCTGACAGTTGGCTCACTTTTAAGCATTCATTTATTTTTCACGTATTAAAGTTTTGACAATGTTATAGCACGTGGAAGGACATATTTTAAGAGGACTCAGTTAAAAAGGTAAAAGAGAAGCCCGTAGGAGCAACAGCAGGTCCCTGGGCTGTACACATTGAGTTAGCATGTAACATCAACCGCACCACGGGCATTAAGTGTTTGCAAAGTTAGTTTAATGGTCACTCCGTCCCTCGACTGCTTTAGAATTGCAAGCTATCAAAAAATCTGGCACATCGCACTTTAGTTGTTCATTTATTTCAAAGATTTTATAGAATTTTCTCCTTTTGTTTGTCTTTCTTTTTACAGAATTTTATATATTGTATACAATGCATTGATTGTTATGGTTATTTATTAACTAAACAATAAAGATTACTACAATTATTAACTTTAGCTTTGCTCAGTGTGGCTTAGACTTACATTTAACTCCTAAGGAACACTCATGACCGAGCTTCTGAAATGCCAACACCTTCCCTTTTACCTTTCTTTCTATTTATTTTCCATTTTCACAAATCCTTTTTGTCCTGCTTTTGCTTATTACCATCTGCCCTAATGATCTTTAGTTAGATTCTAATTTTTGATATTTCAGGCTCTAAAGAACTTACCCAAACTGTCCAAAATTAATTTTAGATAGATGACTTAATTTGCACTAATATGTAAAAGAATTCACCGGCTCTTGTTATAAGAGCATCAAATACTTTTGCTGATATTTTATATTGCTGTTACTAAGTGCCTGGTTTGGCTCATGTTAACTGGACTAAAGTTCTTCATATGATTTGGCTACCATATGGAGATTCTGTATCCTTACAGTATATTTTTGAGATCCTTTTACATTAACCTGAGTGTCAATTTGTAATAAAACACTTTAACTTGATTTCTGATTTGAGTTTTCATTGTGTGGCCAACTTGATTACATTGTATATTAAATGCTGATTGATTGTTACTGGATTCCCTAGTTAAACCCTTTGCAGGGAACCAAAGGTTCATCAGCCTCAAATTAGAGCATACAAAATGCTCCATCAAAGCTAGTAGCTGAGGACGGCTTGGTTCTCAAGGAGAGAGGGAAATAACGGTTTGGTCCTCGGGAAGATAGTGTTAGGAAATTAGGGCGGCCCCTCAAGAAATCATCCAAACCCAGCCCAAACTTCTATGCCCATGGTTCGTTCTGAGGATTGATGAAGTTCCAGCATTGTTCCAATGCAGCGGATGTGTGAGTATTGATAGGGTCAAAAGTAACTAACTCTGTTTCCTTTAAAAGAACTAATAAACCTCATCCAGCTTGAGACCCAGTCTGACTTCTCAAAATAAAAACCAGTAACAAAAAAAACATATAAACTCACCAAAACACACACAAAATCCTAGTATAAAGCAAAGCACAATACAAACATTTAAATCATTGTTAAACACATAAAACACACATATCAAATACAAATAATGATTACATTTTACAATCGGGCCTAGCAGAATACTGTAAATGAATACTTACTACACTAAGGAATTACATTAAAATAATATTCTGTTACAAATACTAGTCTAACTAAATCTAAAGACCTCCCTCCTACCATCAAACACTTAGAAAATGAGTGTGAAATAGTCTTACATGAATAGGAGACCAGCAACGGGAAAAGGCAACTGCAAATTACACAAAGAGCCCAAATTGACAAAAGAAGACTACAAAAACAATGAAGTTGGGAAACAAATGTTTGAAAAATTAACATGATAAAAAGACTTCAATCCAAAAGAAATCCATTGTAAAAAATGTATTTTATGTATTGAAGTTAATAAAATAATAAACATGTTTAAAATGCTAGAAAGGTTTTCTGTTTTTAACACAATGTACAAAAATGTGTTCTATCTAAACGTATATTAAAAATACTGATAAAAATATAGATTCAATTTTACTTGGTACTTTTTATTATATTGTAATGTTTAAAAAACATAAGTGGTATAAAGAATTACATGTGGATTCAATTGCTGTATGTTTAAAAAACTGTATACCTGCAAATACAAATTTATGTCTCTACAACTATATCATGTATATAATTATAATTATTCTGAAGTTAAAAAAATTATTTTTTTCTCAAAAATAAAAATATTTCCAAAAAACTGTTTAATTATTGACAAATAATGCATGTAAAAATGCTAGATGTTAAAACAGATGTTAAAAATGTGTTTACCAATAAAATGTAACAAATAGTATGGTATAAAAACTACATAAAAACCAAACATTAAATTTATACTATAAATGAGTATGAGTCTGTAATGAAAAAAATAGAAATTCTGAAAATGTAGTGATATCTCATTCACTGTTACCAATAAAAACTTTGGAGCAAGCAAGCTTAGCACCATTTGTTGACCCCTCCTCCCCCAGTGCGTGATTTTTGCACAGGAGGATAAATAAGGTGCTAGGGCCTTAGAGTCATTAGTTGCCCGGGAACACCTACCTTGCATCTCATTGACGCAAGTTAGTTTTCCGCAGGAAAAAAATGACTAACTTCAATATTTTGGTGCTTAGACATGTCTAGCGCCAAAATATAAATATGGAGTTAAGTTTGTGCTGGATTTGCTTAAAAAAATTGACACAAATGTAGAGCAAACAGAGTATAAGTATGCCCCTAAGTGCCGCAGGAGTGCAACAGGCACCTGCACTTGTTTTCAGTACCCCAGTGGAACTTGGATATTGGAGAATAGACAGATCCAGCCACAGCACACGTAGAGCAGGCAGCCTCCGAAGGGGGAATTCCTTCATTGCCATTGTATTGTCTGTTGCAACACTTCACCTCTGCATAATGCAATATTACAGGTGCTGATGCAGAGCAATGGAGCTCTCAGGAGGTGGAGTGACTGTGGCACATACAGGTGGTACACAGTCAGAGTGACCCTGCGAGCGTCCATTGGAAGGGAATCCTATAAATCCACAGATATTCCCCTGCAGGCTTTTGCACTTACTCAGGGCACAATCTTGCGGGGGGATCTCCGCAGATGCCATAAAAGGCAGACCGACTGCTTTAAACTGCTGCTCTGCCTTTCAATAATGCACGGTCCCCCGGCCAAGCACAAATTCGAGCTCGCACCCGGCCAGTGCATTTACTTTAATAAGGAACGCTGTCCCGGTCTGCAGCCAGTGCACTCATTTACAGGTATGACGTAATAGGGAGAGTGCACCCTATATCTAATAGGACTCAGTGTGTTTGCATGAAAGATACCACTCAAGCTCCAATCGCCAGAGCCGGAGTGACCTTTAACGCAGCCACCACCAGATAGGCCACAAAAGCTGGCCATTAATGGCTTGGCAGCAAATCCCTCTCGTTTTGAGTCTTCACTGTGAGTGTTCACATTCTCCCTCACTAGCATTAGTAAAGATAAATATATGTTTCTAATGCTCCACTGTGTGTAATGTCACCTGTGTTGCTACTCATTTCTCCCAGTCACCTCATAATCGAAAGCTGGCACCGCAAAGGCCCTTTTATGCAGGGCATGTCGCGGTTTGGAGGGTCGCGCATGTGACTCTCCATTGATGTGCAAGAGACATCTTGCTGGGCCGCCCCAAACTTGCTGCTGTGCTTCATGATCGACCACAGACTGCTAAACACAGTACATTTTAAAGAGCATCAGAAAGTGATTATGCCCCTTGCTTTACATTTTGCGAACACAGACTGCACAAATAGGCATATGTTACACAGTGGCCATGTATTCTAGAATAAATTGCTCATGAAGCTGCCATCAGTACCATTTTATCATAGTGTTGCATAGCCCTTGAATCGCTAAGGGACTGCAAGGGCAACCCAATACCAAAGTCAGATTCACCAAGCAATTCAAGAACACTTTGCCTGGCCCTGCAGTGCTTTGTAAATCTGGAGTAATACAATGCAGTGCAAGTCGCTCCCTTGCATTTCTCTGTCCTGGGAAGGCATTCCATGGGTGGAGTATAGACGTTCCCACACTTCCACCAATGGATTTTGACGCATTTCCAGATTTATATGGGCAGTAGATCTGGGAATGCTTCAAAATGCTACTCCTTCCTAAGGAAGGCATAACCAGGAGAAATGTTTTTATTTCTCCTTGTCTTTTTCTCTTTTTACATGAGTTGCATTCTACAGTTGGCAGAGAAAGGGAGAAAAGCCTCGGAAGATGATTTTTGTGCAGAAAGGTGTCCCTTCCGGCACAAAAACAATGGTTCCTACAACACAGGCCCTTGTATCAGGGCACAAGAATGCCTGTGCTGGAGAAAAAACAGAAATGCCCAATAACATGTTAAATAGGGCACATTCCTGCCCTCTGCCTTTTGCGAAACACAGAAGAAGTGCTGCCTTGTATGAAAGTTTGATAAAACTTTACTGTGGTCTTCAAAGTGCAAGACCAATACACATTCTCGGTAGACTGTCCACAGCAAGAGGAACCATGTAGAAAATACGGGATTATTCTAATCACTGTATAATATCCACCCTAAATCCTGTTTATGTGGAAAAACAAAAGAAAATTAAGTTGTGACATATCCACCGAAGGACCATACCAAACTGTTTGAAACATGAAAATGTCAGCTGACAATTACAAAAGTGAAGCATGGCCACCACCACACTAAACGTCTTTATTCACATCTGCTTTTGTTTAATACAATATAGAGTTTGAAATATAGGGCCTGATTCTAACTTTGGAGGACGGTGTTAAACCGTCCCAAAAGTGGCGGATATACCACCTACCGTATTACGAGTCCATTATATCCTATGGAACTCGTAATACGGTAGGTGGTATATCCGCCACTTTTGGGACGGTTTAACACCGTCCTCCAAAGTTAGAATCAGGCCCATAGTGTGTTTCAAGGACAACGTCATGCTGTCCTTGTAACACAAGCTTCGCGAGAGCTGATGTAATTGTACTGTCATATTCAGGTGATCTGTTGTCTTTCAGGGAGAATGCATTCTGACAGGTTTTGTAACACCAGCCAGGTGTGTACCTATGCCCCACCCATAGTGTCTCCGGGAGCTTAATCCTGCCACCTCGTGATGTCACCTTCCCACTGGAAGACAATTGTCAGCTGACACTCGATCCTCTCTTTGCTGGGTGCAAGGTGTGCTCAATTCTTTTCCTCCACAGGTGCCTGGACAAAAAAAGAAAACTGAACAACATTCTGTTATAACTGATTCTGATCTGAGCGAAAGGGAAGGCTGAGTGACAATAAGAAAAGCGAATGCATAGTGCACAACTTCGAAATTCCCACTTAGAGTACAACTAACAAAACAGCGTATATCTTCTTTAAGTGGAAGAATATACTTTAGTATATGTGATTCCTATAGTGTTACTAGGCGAAGTACACAAATAATAAAGCATATGGAGGGAATTTTCACTGTTGTTTGTATGACCGAGCATATTTCCGTAGGTTGGACACACAATTACTTGAATACATAGGGACATATTTGCAAGAAAGTGGCGCATCAGCCCTGATGCGCCACTTTTTTTTGTGTTGCACTGCACCCCTTAACGTCACCATGGTAGTGCTGTATTTACTATATAGCGCACCATGGTGCATGTAAGTACAATAGAGTCATAATTTATTTTTAAATTGTGCCTCTTTGCTGGATTAGCGCCATAAATTATAGCGTTTGTCCAGCAAAGCACAGGGAGGCCCATAGGTTATTATGGGAGTGTCACTCTAATCCCTGCTCTGAGCAGGAGTTAAAAATAATGGCAAAAAATGGCTCAGTGAAATCTTGTATATTTCACTGCACCATTTTGTATAGGCGTTCCTGTGTGGGAATGCCCCCCTGCTTACATTATATCTGGTGCAGGTATAATATGGCACAAGCGGTTACAAAGTAGTGCAATGCATGCATTGCGCCACTTAGTAAATAGGGTGCACAGTGTGGGGCCTCCTGAACTACTCCTCAGCATAAAAAATGGTGCTAGGGTGGCACAAGGAAGCACAAGGGACTTCTAGTTATATGCTCCATAGTCTATAGGTTACCATTACTTTTGAAGTTTCAGAGGAAGAAACACATCTGTGTGTGTGCGTACATGTGTGTGATAAATTATATTATATTAAGGATAGCTACACAAATATCAGACGCAAAACACAAAATGCATACAAGGAAATATTTGTAGCCCAAAAAGAAGTTTGGCCATAGACTACACATTTGTGAGGATTTATTCATTATTTATTTAGGAGATCTATAGCGACCTACGTGCTATCTTCTGTGCATCAGGATGCCAAACATATAAGAGAAGTGTTCAGTCTGATGTAAACCATGCAGAAGAATTTCATCTAGTGAGCTAAAAAGAGTTTAGGTACCTTAATAGGAAGCATCATAAGAAAGAAGCTAATAATGGTGAGAAGCATCATCTTGATCGCGTCCAAACTGCCCCACCAAGAGAGATATAATGGTGATCTTTTCTTGGTAAGGTCTCCAAGCTTTATAGATAGGATAACCAAGTTAGTCTTTAATGTGTCCTTGAATGTATTGCAATACCATGCACCCAAACACTTAAGGCCATTGTATTGTCTGTTGCAACGCCGATATGCCGACCGGGGAGTGCCATTTCACTGTCTGGACATGTTATTTTGTGTCCTCGTGAATCCTTAAGTTATGGAGGTGTTTACACACACACCCCTTATGTGCTCACACGGACTGATTAGGACATTCGGTTTACTGGATAATTCATATTTGGGATCTCAGGAGAGCTACTATAGCTAATATGGAATCGCTCATTTTCTTTCGTAAACATTAATTTGAGCCCTGAGGAAGTCATTGAGATTATTTTCTCTGAGGATGAAACACGTGTTGGCTGTTATTTGCTTTACCAGTATATGAATATCTCGGTTCAAGAATAAATTGGATCCATGCTAACCTTCCACGGTCGACTTTGTATTTGATGGTTGGAAAAGGACGTTACGGCACAAGCACATGGACTACTGACCTTTTACTTAATTCACGAGTGCCTTGACATTTGTTGACTAATAATGGTGAGAAGCATCATCTTGATTGCGTCCAAACTGCCCCACCAAGAGAGATATAATGGTGATATTTTCTTGGTAAGGTCTCCAACCTTTGTAGATAAGATAACCAAGTTAGTCTTTAATGTGTCCTTGAATGTATTGCAATACCATGCACCCAAACACTTAAGGGCTCATTACGACTTTGGTGGATTTATGGGAAGATTTCTGAGGTGGCAGCTGCCAAAAGACCGCCATGTTGGTGGTACCCCGACCGCTGCATTAAGAGCTACAAGTCTGCCAA
The DNA here is from genome assembly GCF_031143425.1 of Pleurodeles waltl. Lineage (NCBI taxonomy): Eukaryota > Metazoa > Chordata > Amphibia > Caudata > Salamandridae > Pleurodeles > Pleurodeles waltl. The sequence goes on along the minus strand of NC_090444.1, from coordinate 1,056,957,451 downwards.
AAAACAGCCACATTTTCTAAACTTCCGAGACACTGTAGAACAGAAAAGAGATTGCCTTACCACCAGCACCGCTAGTCCAACAAAAATCCACCCATCATATTGCGATCAACAAGTCAAGACAGCGGTTCTTCAATGGCGTAAAACCATCAGTAATGCGAACTGTGGCAGTCACAATACACAGAACAAAACGTCACATTGGATAGTTTGAATACCCCACACCTGACACACATCCACACACCTGACACACCTATTCACTGCACTATATAGAACACCCCTACACAACCCACAGTCCTTTGTAAACAAAATGCAATACACCGCCACAGACAACCAACATATGACCCAGATATAAAAAGAAAGAATAGGCACCCATAGACATTTCACTACGCACACATCACGCACCTGCACAACATACACAACACACATTTTACCACCACACACAACCCACAACAACAGTCACCTACTCACAGCACCATCACCTCACCATTTACCTACTTCTATAGCCTTTCACTTTCAACACTACCACACCATATTCACCACCACTACCATGTCCCCACAAAAACACCCACATTCACAGAGGAGCAGTTGATGGTCATGGTGGATGAAATTTTCAGGGTAGAGCCACACCTGTTCGGAGCACAGATTCAGCAAACATCAATTTCCTGGAAAATGGAGTCATGGCAAAGAATAGTCAACATGGTCAAATCTATAGGCAGCTATCCACGCACAAGGGAGGACATCAGGAAGCGGTGGAATGACCTCAGGGGAAGATACAGTCCATGGTATCCAGGCACCAGCAGGCAGTTCAAAGAACTGGCGGTGGGCCCTCACCTCCCCCCTACTTTCACATCTTGGGAGGAGAAGGTCCTGAACATACTGCATCCTGAGGGCCTGACAGGAATACCTGGGGGAGTGGAGTGGATAAGTACCCACAACAATCATGTCACTCACTTGTCATGTAATGCATGCTCCCTCAATGCCTTACATCACCTCAATTAACACACCACCCACTACACCTCTGTCCAAATAACCTGACACCCCTCCCTCTCTGGCATGCCACAAGTCCACTAAACGCACCTGGCCCCACAGCCCTTCGAAATGGCACATGAATTACTCGCAACTCATAGCACTACAACTCCCAGAATGCAATATCCCATCATTGTGAAAACTAGAAAGGTGCACCAAATATGAGAGGTCATGCATGTGAAACTAATTACCAATCTAAACCATCTTGAAGATTCAAGTGTTGAACAATTGCTGGCAATGACAGCAATGGCCCACTCCCATTATCATCACAAGCAGAACACACCTATAGCTGAGTTCCCATTCATAATGGCCTTAGAATAAAGAATCCTAAGATAGAAATGTACTCACCTGGGGTGGAAAACCAGATGGCAAAGTGGATGCACATGCAGTACATCCAGATACAGGTCAATGTCAATTGCTTACTCACATACAGAGTCCCTACAATGACAATAATGTGCATTGTACAGCTCTTATTTGTGCCATCTAACATGCCAGACAGTTCACTAGGTAACAAAGGTGAACACCCATGCCAATAATCAGCCAACATCAGATGGCATCAGCGGTACAATCACTACCAACGTAGTGCAACAACTCTAAACATGGAGTATGTAATTCACGTCACAGAGTTTGATATTGTACTAAGTTAGTCTGTGCAGCAGCTGTCATTGTGCTGGGGATCATGTTAAGGCACTGTTTGCATCTCACACTACTACAGCAATACCCCCAATTTAACCTGAACTATGTGTTCCACTTCTCCCACAGGTAACCTTGCCAGTGACACCAAGGACAGGATATCAGAGACTGTCACTACCCCTCTGGATGTAGGCCCCATTGAGAACAACACCCCTGGATGTCTGGACACTGATGACGAACCAGGCCCATCAGGGACACCTGGTAAGTCAAAAGCTGTCAGCCTCACCGTGCCCACATCCATTCCTCCCAGTCCTGTTGCATCTACGATGCATGCAACCATTCACCCCCAAACCTGTGTCCCAAAGATTCTCATATATTGTGTGCCTCACCATACAGGAACCTGAGTCTGCTCTTGTCACCCTTGACAATGATGGTCCTGCCACCACTGGGAGTCAGCACATTGTGCCAGGGGCACAGGCGCATGGGGGTAGCCTGCGTGGGAGGGATGCTGTGGACCGGAGGATGGGGGCATCAAGGGACATTACCAACCAGTAAACCATCTCCCAAGCCTTGGGAGCCTACCAAAATTCCCAAGGCATGATGGGCCTGGTAATCACCATGATGGAGGAAATCCAAAAGCTGCAGAGTGACAACTACCAGGAAGTCATGCAGCAGTGACGGACACAAAATGCCATCCTGGCTTTCATTGCTAGGGTGCTAAGGGACATCAACACCACTCTGAGTAGGTCTGCAACACAACATCAGGCCTCTTCCACTAGTAATGACTCTTCAGGCCATTCAACATCTGTGGATGCTAGTGGAATTGAGGCCCTGCCAGGGGTAGAGCATGCCTCAGACACCCCAGCCTCTGTAGCAGAGGAACTCCCCCACAAATGTGGACACCTACCCTGACATCCAGCAGGAGCAGACACCAAGACCAAACCCACTGCCAGGAAGTGAACCTCTCCTGACTTGTTCCTCTTGTGTGCCACAGATACACCTAGTGACTGTTCAGACACCAATCTCCATGTTCCCATGTTGCAAGGACACTGGACTTGTGTATCCTAATGGTGTAGCAGTTACCCTCATGATCCCAGCCACCATGACTGAACCCTTCATTGTTTATTCTGTGTTTTATTAATTTAGTAGTCACACATATTGTTTTACGGACTACAATAATTACACTTAAACACAGGTGTATGTTTCATTTATCAACCATGTACAATTGTTATGCATGCCAACTCTAGTATCAATATGTCCCTCTGTATTGTTCAACCTTTGTTATGGAAATCCCACATGGATTCTATCAGCAGGAAAATCATTACATTAGGAGTGTAACATGAACAGATTCCAAAAAAGTTGCACACTACATCTACACACATTTATTGGTAGATATGCAAACAGCACATGGAGTATAACCGAGAGTAACATCAGGATGTTTGCTAAGATGCCACACAATGCTAAACCATGGGATACAGAAGTTAAGGTCATGTTAATCTTCCTACAAGCCAGGAGGCACACAGATTGGTACTTTGCATCACCTGATAAAACCTTATCACATACCCATACCTTATCTTTCAAATATTCAGACCTCATGGTACAGAGATCAGTGCTTATGTCCCCAGTCCAGGGATCTCTCACTTACGTTGCTCACATACGTGTAGGCTTGCCACATACCTATGTCAGTCCACAGTGACCTGTACATTGGTCTGCAAAGCAGGTCCACACTGACAGCTAGGTTCAAGGAAGAATACATACAGCAGTAACCACTGTGATGGGAGAGGCTATGGTTCAACATTTACACATGAGCCAGATACACATGGAGACACAGACTATACCATCTGACCACCTCCTGTGCTGTACAGGTGTACTTGACAGGAAAACACATTTCAACTCCAGTGTCCTGACAGTCTGGCTATGTTAGTTACATTTCACATACTCATGACAATTAGTACCTGGTTTCAGTCATGTCCACTTCTCATTTCTGACTGCAATTCCCATCTACTTCTGAGACTGTCTGTCACTTGCCAAGGATGAGGAGCCAAACTGGAACTCAGCAAATCTGTGATTGACTGAGGTAAGGGGTAGGACATATTCCTCACATCAGAAGAGTCATGTTCACAAGTGCAATTTTGCATCTGCCATAACAGAACATGGCACTACATACCACTCTAACCAGTGCACAAAACACATTTACCTTCTGCATGTAGTAAACATTCATAAGCATTGGAGCTACCTACAACCCCATAGATTATGCAAGAAAGGAGGTGACATGCTACCCATCAACTGTAGGTCACAAAATAAGATCACTACATTAAGTCAATATCACATACCTTTTAGTCAATTGAGACAATGATTGATGCGATCTGCCCTGGAGTCTCCTGCTTCATCTTCATCTGGCTCTTCATCACTTGGCAAATCTGCATTTCCACCCACTAGCTCTGCTGGCTCCTCCTCATCTGGTAGGAATGGTATCTCATGTCCCAGGGCAAGATTGTGGAACATGCAATAGGCAACAATTATTTGTCATACCTTGTTGGGTGAGTAAAGGAGGGCTCCTCCTGAAGTGTCCAAGCACCTGAATCTTGCCTCCAGGAGCCCAAAAGTCTGCTCCACAATACGCCTAGTCTTCCTGTGGGCCTCATTGTAGTGGACTCCCCCTGACGTGGTTGGGTACCTCACTGGTGTCAACAATCAAGGGCGGTTTAGATAGCCAGAATCACCTGTAAGCAAATTGGTAGAACAACACAAACATATATGTTGGACATGCAACATTGTGATGGCATGACACATATTGTACAAACACACATTTCAAATCTAACTTACCAACCAGCCAGGTCCTCTCTGTGTTGAGTCGTACCATCAGCAGTGGGACATTGCTGTTCCGCAAGATGAAAGAATTATGGACTGATCCTGGATACTTTGCACTGACTTATAAAATGTACTGGTCTACTAGACACACCACTTGAACGTTGATGGGGTGGTAGTTTTTCCTGTTACTATACACCTTGGGGGAACCAAGGCTACCTGGGTGCCATCTATGGCTCCAACCATATGTGGAATGTGTCTCATAGCATAAAACTCTACCTTCATATAGGTCAAATCTGCACGTTGTGGCAACCTGGTGTAGCTGTCGAGGTGTTTCAGCAAGGCACACAGTACATCCTTCAAAACCACTGAACATGGGCTGAAACATCCCTGTAGTTAGAGCCACTGTATTCTGAAAGTACCTAGTGGCCAGGCAGTGTAGCACTGACATGACTTGATCGATGGGGGGTATGCTCTAAGGATTGCCAATGGCAAGAATCCGCTCAGGCTCCAACTGATTGCAAAGATCCATGATAGTATGCCAATTCAGCCACTATGTCTGGATATTTTGTCTTTCCTACATAGTGTGCAGGTCTACTAGTGGATAGTACACTGGTGGTTGTCTTCCTCTCCTAACGGAAGGGTAATTATGTGGAAGCATGTAAATATAGTATGTGACAAGAATAATTCACACATCATGTAAATGTCCATATACATGTCACACATATCTGCAGTTGAGGTCGATTACAACCCTATGACATCTACAATACAGCACATAGCTATGCATCCGATGACACTCTCCTTGGTGCACATTCCCTCAATTACCTAATGTACGACACATGCATATTCATCTGTGACTGTGTTTGTTAGTCCAACCGACTTTACATGTCGTACACATATTATAGCACATTATCTACATTAACAATGCACATAGGATCCTGAGAATAGATGTACATTACTATCACCAAAAATCCCTCAGTTACATAGCTTTTACTACTCACACACACAAATAGACACCTAAACAGGAAGGCAGTACTTACAGATATACTGCACAATAGAGGGCTTAGTTTATGATGCAGATTCCCAAACTTATCCATACATGAAATGTGCTCAAAATGGCAAGCGCCTGACCAACTGTACTGGACATGTGGAAGTGACCTAAGTCCGCCGTTGGATGTGGTCATGGCGGTAGGTGGTCACAAATGCAGTGGAAATTGCCATTGGAACACATTGCTGTTTTTGGCGGATTTTGGCCAATGGTGATGTCCGCTGGCCGTTACGGTCCTGTACATGGCAGTCATGACTGCCATCTCCTGCAGTATTGCTCACTTGACTCCTGACACTGCTGCCAGCAAGACCTCCACTACTTGAGCTGCTGTGTATTGCCTCTGGGAGCTATTATGTCACGTCTTGCAGGTGACAGCTTGTGGAGGAGATCGGTCCTACACCCTGTGTGAAAAGGTATATGGTGCACCAGAGGAGCAGGTGAGTCCTATGGTATACCAATGTGTAAAAGATGTGCTATATTATGGTAGACCTGAAATGTAAAGGAGTGAAGGTGTTGATGCATGCAAAAGGAAGGACCTGAGAAGCTGGGCCCAGAAGACTGCAGAGGCCCAGCTGGGGATGTCCTCCCAAAAAGGGAGGGGTGCCGGTCGGAGATTGACCCCCCTAATGGCCCGCATTTTGGCAGTGGCCTACCCTGAGTTGGATGGGCATTTGATGGCAGCACAGCAACCACAAGGGGGTACGTACTGACTAAACATGTGTATATGCCTCTGCCAGTTAGGAGTGTGATGTCTAAGTAGTGCAGCTGTGACAATGTGGTAAGCGCTATGGGTAAAGGGTCTCCTAGGAAGACATAGAACTACAGTTGCCAACATTGAAACACAGATGTGAGCATTGTATTTTGTATAGGGACATTTTACTCACCTATGTCAAAAAAATATTATGACGACATGTTGTGATGCACATGTGACTGTCATATGTGTAACTCTACTCAGCCATACATCTGTGTAACCTGCTGTGCCATCCTTCCCACATACTGTTCCACAGTCCCTATACCCAATTGGTAAGTTGTGTAGCTCTTTGTTCTCTGACCAGTCCAATTCCACTGTATTTTGCCCTATGTGCAACATTGGGTCTGATAGATGAGTTACAGGGCCAAGTAATCCTGTTTCCTAAAACCAGATGGAAACTTCATGTGAGGCTGTCATCCCAATGTCAATGTAGAGGTTTCTACTCAGCATGTACTTTTTTACTGTATAGTAGAATGGTATGTGGCCTTCATGCAAATGATTCTTGTCCATTGTACTCAAGGTGTTGGTCTACTTCCTGTGGTTGTACCCTGTGTGTTAAGTAGGCCCGTATGGCAGGAAATACATTTGCGTCAATGAGTTAGATAAGTGGCTCCAGAAAGTCTATCTAAATCTTTTTTATACTGTTTTGATAGATGTTTCAAGGACATGCTATGTTATTTTTGTGAGGCACACTATTTGGCACACTATTTGGGTATGCCATATGTTGTGTCTTCATCTGAGGTGTTTGACATTGTGAATCATATGGAAAGAGTCACGTGTTAGGTTTGTGATTGCAAACCAACATGCTGTGTTGTATTTCAACTGAGATGAGTTTACTTTCATGTTACATGACATCTGGTGATGGTCTAGGCAAGTGTGGATTAGGGAGTCCCATGATATTTCCTAGGGATGATTTGTTGAGAAACAGTGATGATCTGTATAGGGGGAGACTTCAGATGTAGCCAATTCATCTTGTGGCAGTTTTATTTGTGTTACTGCTGAATTGATGGGATTGTAGTATTGTGATGGTTGGCTTATGTTGTACTGCACTCATTGTAGAAATATTAGAAGTATGTAGTTGTGACAAGATGTAGGCTCTGAATGGTTCATATCTGGGGCTTTAGTTGTTACTGTTGTGCATGGAATCCTGTATGTAACTGTTAAGAATGTGATGACCCTCTCTCTTTCTGTGCATCAGCAGCAGCAGGCGAGGGAGACTGGGCACAGCTAAGTGGGGAAGCTAATTGCCACAGGACCTGGTGTGCTGATACCACCAATGACACCAAGGGACTCACTTGCCCAGAAGGTAAGGGGAGTCCCACAGGGGGGACTGGATCCAGTTCTTCATCTGGGCTCACCCCAGCACCTTCTCAGTCCACCACTCCCCTCACTAGCACCACCTTCCTCCCTGTAGCTCCCCACCTAGTTGCCTATACCCGTTCACCCAAGAGGGTGGGGGTCTCCTTTGCTACAGGCATGTATCCACCTTAACATCCAAGGGTAGCTCAGACAAACACAAGCACCACAAGACACAACGCTGGCATGCACACTCGCAACATACACTTGTACATACATCAACAACCTGCCCTGTTACCCCCACCACTCCAGTATCACTGACAGCACACCTGACACACCTGCAAAGACCATGCCAACATTCACAGATCCAGCAACTACACCTATTTTACCCACAGACAGCATCCCAGCAGACCCTCAGACATCCACCCTAGTCACCACATCCACAGACATCACAACCACAGACATGCCTCCATGCAGCACATCCACCATACCTGCAGTCACTACCCCAACAGACACTCACCCGCCCAATGCGGCATCCCCCAGCACCTGAACCCACCCTCCCAAAACACATAAGCACCCACACTCACCCACCCAACAGACACCACCACCCACAACCATACCACACACAAACATGGACCCAAGACATCCACACCAACACTCAGACAACAGCTCGTTCTCCCTCCACACCCAAAACCTTTTGCTATGACCATCCCCGTGTGTCTAAAAAAAAGCTTTCCTTTTGGAGTTTGCCCTTTTCCCTACTCTTCTCCCACCCCGTGATACCCCTAAATGTGCTGTGTCCCTCCCCAAGTTCGGCACTTCCACCTCCAAGCCCTCCCCTGCAAGTTCCAATACCCCTTCCCCCGCCAAGAAGTCTACCGCTCCACCTAAAGCCAACCTTCTCCTAAACCTAAGTCCAAGCCCAACCCCACCAAGCCATATCCCAAAGGCCCCCCTCCAAGACCTAGACCCAATCCATACCCCTATGCCCCCAGATAAGCCCTGAGGTGCCTGCCTGCCCCATAGATGCCCCTTCCTGTGGAGGTTACATAGCAGTCAAGAATCAAAGTTGGGGCACTCATCTGTGCACTGTGTGCATACAGACTGTTGTACAAATGGACTGGCCTATGGCCTTTGTTATTTTGTTTATTTTTAACTTAATATTTATTAGGACCAACAAGTAGTTGGTTTCCTGGTTACATCTTTGTCATGCATTTCTTTCCCTAGTATGGAGTTGTTCCTGGCTGACATTAGTTGTGTTTGTGTGTGTGTGTGTTCTGCTTAAGTTACCTGTGTTGTTTAGGCAGTATGTGAGGTTGTGTGCAGTGCTTTTGTACTAAAATGGTGTGGTATCTGTTGTGTGATGGACATTTGTGTGTTTAAGAGGTTTTGTTGTGTTGGTATTGTGTCTTTGTGCTGAGATTTGTTTGTTGGTGTGCCGTGTGGCTTTGTTTCCTTTGACTGTGTGCGAGTTCTGTGCATGAAAAGTTGGATACGGTATTGTTGGTAAGTCGATCAGTAAGTAATGTGATTGTGGATTTGTATCTTGTTTCTTTGCCTGTTGCTGTTGCATTGTGATGTATGTGTGATGTGTTCCTGGGTAGTGTCCCCTGTGGGGTCTTGCCAAGTGATTGGAGAAGGTGCTGTTGTGTTGTGTTTGTGACTTGTTGTGTGGTACTGTGTGCAGTATTTCGTGCGTTCCTGTGTGTGTTAGTGAGATGTGTACGTGTGTGTGTGTGTGGTGGCCGTGGCGGGTTTGTTGTGTGTATGCGAGTGTGTGTGACTGTGCGTATGAGTGTGCAGTTTTGTGTGAGTGTCACCCTCGCACCTCCTTCCCAAATGTCTGTTGTTTGAGTGAACAAAAATTGGCCATCTACAACAGTACCACGTAAGAGTGTGTACTTACAATTGCTGTTGTTGTCGACAAAGATTCTGAAGTCTTTGGGTGAGCAGGAACAGCAGGAAGATGTGTACTTCTGCTTCCATGGCAGCTCAGGACAAGTATGGCTTCCTGAAGGTGAGTGCCTCCTTTTATGCAGTTTGTTTCTGCCTGGGTTTCCGTGGTGGTGCGACAATGGGCAGAGACCCTGGTGGTGTGCAACCTCAGAATTTGTCCAGCGGAAACATGATCACCGCCGGCCTGCAGGTGGCTACCATCATCCATGGTGGCCAGACCGCAGTGGCAGTGCTGGCGGTGCTTTGGCTGCATTCTGTTGGGAATACCACCATGCTCATGATTTGGCAGTCTTCGCCAGCCTGTTGGCGGTACACCCTCCACTGCCAACATGGCAGTCCTGGGACCACCAAACTTGTAACTACCCCCTTAATCTTAGAAGAATTAAACGATAAACCTGCATCAGTGAAGACAGACCCAGTACAGTGAGCATTAAGAGGCAGGACCTCAGTTTTATCTATATTAAGCTTTTAGCCAGATACCTCAAAATGTAAATGAAGCTTGTGAAGGAAAGCAGGAAGAGAACAGTCAGGGTGTGATGTAAACAAAAGAATATAATCTGCATAAGTTGTGTATTCCTCAGAGGTTTTTAACCTCTTAAGTGCGTGCCGACGCCCACACACCCTCCCTGGTGCGGGTCACGACCAGTGGCCGACACCAGGAAGGGCATTAATAAATCCTCGGGTGCGTCGCACCCGAGGATTTTTTTTTTTTTCCCCCCCGGGAGACACGGAAGCTACCGTGTCTCCCCCCGCTCCCCACCCGCCCCTTTGTGACGTCAGCGCGCCGCGAGGCGCGCTGACGTTGCAAAGGTGTTTTCCCCATGAAAGCAGGAAGCAGCCTTGCGGCCGCTTCCTGCTTTCATGGGGAAAACGGCCTTTTACACGTTCGGGAAGGCCTCGTAAGAAAGGGGAGAGTCTCCCCTTTCTTACGAGGCCTTCCTGAAAGTGTTTCCTGGCCCCCGGTCGCAGCTGTGCTGCGATCTGGGGCCAGGAAACACTTTCAGGTTTCCTGGCTCCCCCGATCGCAGCACAGCTGCGATCGGGGGGGTCAGGAAACATTTTGAAAAGGCCTCGTAAGAAAGGGGAGAGTCTCCCCTTTCTTATGAGGCCTTCTGAAACGGTTTCCTGGCCCCCGATCGCAGCACAGCTGCGATCGGGGTCCAGGAAACCCCACTAGACACCAGGGATTTCACTTTTGGGGGGCGGCCCCCCCCGGAAAACGGGCCGCCCCCCCCGGCATAATTTTCTTTAAAAAAAAAAAAGGTAGGTGCCCCCAAACAAATGAAATGACAGGGGGTCGCCCGTGGGCAGGGTGACCCCCTGTGGGGGCAATTTTTTTTTTAGATGTTGTAGGGTTTCCCTGGGCGCCATTTTGGCCCCCAAGGAAACCATACAACAACTAAAAAATATATATGTATATATCTATATATATATATATCTATGTAGATAGATATATCTAGGTACATGGATATATCTATAGATATATCTATGTAGATATATATTTATATATATATATATATATAGGTAGATCTGTATCAAAGAGATTTATAAAGCGCGCTACTCACCTGTGAGGGTCTCAAGGCGCTGGGGGGGAGACGGGGGGGAGGGAAAGGGGCTAGGAGGTTCACTGTTCAAAAAGCCAGGTTTTGAGGCCCTTCCTGAAAAGAAGTAGGTTTTGGGTCTTGCGAATGTGGGTTGTGAGTGCGTTCCATGTTTTGGGTGCAATGTAGGAGAAGGCCCCCGGTGGTGGTGTGTTTGATGCGGGGGTCAGAGGCGAGAGAGAGGTCAGCTGAACGGACGTTTCGTGTGGGGGTGTGGAAGGTGACTCTCGTTGAGGTAGGCAGGGCCTGTGTTGTGGAGTGATTTGTGTGTGAGGATGAGGATCTTGAAGGTGATCCTTTTGTCAATGGGGAGCCAGTGGAGGGATTTGAGGTGTGGAGAGATGTGTTCGTGTCGGTGGAGGTCGAGGATGAGTCGTGCTGCTGAGTTCTGGATGCGTGTAGTTTGCACTTGAGTTTTAGAGTGGTGCCGGCGTAGAGGGCGTTTCTGTAATCAAGCCTGCTGCTGATGAGTGCGTGAGTGACAGTTTTTCTGGTCTCTGTGGGGATCCATTTGAATGTTTTTCAGTATACGGAGTTTGTTGAAGCATGAGGAGGTAAGAGCGTTGATTTGTTGGGTCATAGAGAGGGAGGAGTCTAGGATGATGCTGAGGTTGCGTGCGTAGTTGGCGGGGGTGGGTGCAGGGCCTAGCGTGGTGGGCCACCATGGGGGGTCCCAGGTTTTTTTGGTGAGGGCCAAAGAGGATTATTTCGGTTTTGCTTGAGTTGAGTTTCAGGTGGTTGGCTGTCATATATACATCACTTTTGTCAATATGTGTGTGGTTTCCCTGGGGGGAAAAGGGTCCGACTTGTCTAGTGGCAGTTTTAGTGCCATAAAGAAGCGCAGAAGGTTTATATGCCTACTGCAAAGAGCACATCTGTATTTTATGTAAATAGCTGAGTACATTAGTAAAGTCTATGGAGAGATGAAGGGCACTTTTGCTGGGTGGTAATGAGGGAATCCGAGGAGGAGGGAGTGGGAGCACCAATAATGATTGTTGGACTGGGCGCAGGAGGTGCTAAAGACTGTGACGAATGGTATGTGACAAGGTGTTTTTTGAGTGTCTTGAAAGTACGTGCTGATTGAGGGAAGAAGCACAGGTAAGGTGGCCTCTACTGTTGCACGTATCTCACACACACCATCGATTTTGTGACTGTCTACGTAGGCTAGTGTTTTAGAGCAACAGTTTAGCCAATAGCAGAGATGGCATCTTGATGGATGACTGCTGCCTGCACTCGGGTTATAGAGGACCGCTCTGACATAGGATCAGAGACTGAGACATCAGATACTGAGACAGCATCTGAGGGATAGGACAATGGCGCAGACTCTGGGAGTGATTTTTCAGTCAGAGGAGTCCCATTCGAAAACTCCTCTTCCAGTACATTATGAGGGAGGTGATGAGGACAGTCCTGCTGTCCCTTCGCAAGCTGTTCGTGCAACTGGGTAATAGTGGGTTAGGCCAACCCAGAGAGCAGGTGAATGCGGCGGCAAGCAGAGAGAGAGTGCTCTCTTGGGAGCTCACCAATTTAGTTCAGCCCCAAATTCCACCACCCAAATCATATTGTGGAGACATCAAAATTGTCTATGGCAAAACAAACTGGTTTTGTAAGGCAGGCACCTGTGTTTTTGGTCCTGGATTCGGCGGCCATATAGAGAAACACACTAAACCCAAACATTTCTGGAAACTAGACATTCGGGGGAGTCCACAGAGGTGTGACTTGTGTGGATTCCCCAAAGTTTTCTTACCCAGAATACCCTGCAAAGCTGAAATGTTGAAAAAAAACTCTATTTTTCTCGCATTTCTGTCACACAAACTACAGGAATATGCTGGGATCCACAACATTCCTACCACCCAGTGACTCCTCACCTGTCCTGATAAAAACACTACCCCACTTGAGTGCCTACACCTAGTGCCTGTGTCAGGAATGGATCACCCCAGGGTCAACAGCTGCCTCACGTAAGGACCAACATTGACCGTTGTGTGATCTATTCCTGTCGCAGGCACCAGGCCTAACCACACAAGTGAGGTATCATATTTATCGGGAGACTTGGGGGAACGCTGGGTGGAAGGAAATTTGTGGCTCCCCTCAGATTCCAGATCTTTCTGTCACCGAAATGTGTGGAAAACGTGGTATTTTAGCCACATTTTGAGGTTTGCAAAGGATTCTGTGTAACAGAACCTGGTCCGAGCCCCACAAGTCACCTCATCTTGGATTCCCCTGGGTTTCTAGTTTTCAAAAATGTGCTGGTTTGCTAGGTTTCCCCAGGTGCCGGCTGAGCTAGAGGCCAAAATCCACAGGTAGGCACTGTTTTCTATGAAAAAATGTGATGTGTCCACGTTCTGTTTTGGGGCGTTTCCTGTCGCGGGCGCTAGGCCTACCCACACAAGTGAGGTATCATTTTTATCGGGAGACTTAGGGGAACGCCGGGTGGAAGGAAATTTGTGGCTCCTCTCAGATTCCAGAACTTTCTGTCACCGAAATGTGAGGAAAACTTGTTTTTTTGGCCACTTTTTGAGGTTTGCAAAGGATTCTGGGTAACAGAACCTGGTCCGAGCCCCGCAAGTCACCCCTCCTTGGATTCCCCTAGGTCTCTAGTTTTCAGAAATGCACAGGTTTGGTAGGTTTCCCTATGTGCCGGCTGAGCTAGAGGCCAAAATCTACAGGTAGGCACTTCTCAAAAAACACCTCTGTTTTCTTCCAAAAATTTGGATGTGTCCACGTTGCGCTTTGGGGCGTTTCCTGTAGCGGGCGCTAGGCCTACCCACACAAGTGAGGTATCATTTTTATCGGGAGACTTGGGGGAACGCCGGGTGGAAGAAAATTTGTGGCTCCTCTCAGATTCCAGAACTTTCTGTCACCGAAATGTGAGGAAAACTTGTTTTTTTAGGCACTTTTTGAGGTTTGCAAAGGATTCTGGGTAACAGAACCTGGTCCGAGCCCCGCGAGTCAGCCCTCCTTGGATTGCCCTAGGTCTCTAGTTTTCAGAAATGCACAGGTTTGGTAGGTTTCCCTAGGTGCCGGCTGAGCTAGAGGCCAAAATCTACAGGTAGGCACTTCTCAAAAAACACCTCTGTTTTCTTCCAAAAATTTGGATGTGTCCACGTTGCGCTTTGGGGCGTTTCCCGTCGCGGGCGCTAGGCCTACCCACACAAGTGTGGCTTCTCTCAGATTCCAGAACTTTCTGTCACCGAAATTTGAGGAAAACTTGTTTTTTTAACCACTTTTTGAGGTTTGCAAAGGATTCTGGGTAACAGAACCTGGTCCGAGCCCCGCAAGTCACCCCTCCTTGGATTCCCCTAGGTCTCTAGTTTTCAGAAATGCACAGGTTTGGTAGGTTTCCCTATGTGCCGGCTGAGCTAGAGGCCAAAATCTACAGGTAGGCACTTTGGAAAAAACAGCTGTGTTTTCTATAAAAAAAATAGGATGTGTCCATGTTGTGTTTTGGGGCATTTCCTGTCGCGGGCACTAGGCCTACCCACACAAGTGAGGTATAATTTTTATCGGGAGACTTGGTGGAACACAGAATAGCAAAACAAGTGTTATTGCCCCTTATCTTTCTCTACATTTTTTCCTTCCAAATATAAGAGAGTGTGTAAAAAAGACGTCTATTTGAGAAATGCCCTGCAATTCACATGCTAGTATGGGCACCTCGGAATTCAGCGATGTGCAAATAACCACTGCTCCTCAAAACCTTATCTTGATCCCATTTTGGAAATGCAAAGGTTTTCTTGATACCTCTTTTTCACTCTTCATATTTCAGCAAATGAATTGCTGTATACCCAGTATAGAATGAAAACCAACTGCAGGGTGCAGCTCATTTAGTGGCTCTGGGTACCTAGGGTTCTTGATGAACCTACAAGCCCTTTATATCCCCGCAACCAGAAGAGTCCAGCAGACAAAACGGTATATTGCTTTCAGAAATCTGACATCGCAGGAAAAAGTTACAGAGTAAAACATAAAGAAAAATGGCTGTTGTTTTCAGCTCAATTTCAATTTTTTTTTATTTCAGCTGTTATTTTCTGTAGGAAAACCTTGTAGGATCTACACAAATGACCCCTTGCTGAATTCAGAATTTTGTCTAGTGTTCAGAAATGTTTAGCATTCCGGGATCCAGCATTGGTTTCACACCCATTCCTGTCACTAACTGGAAGGAGGCTGAAAGCACCAAATATAGTAGAAATGGGGTATGTCCCAGTAAAATGCCAAATTTGTGTTGAAAAATTTGTTTTTCTGATTCAAGTCTGCCCGTTCCTGAAAGGTGGGAAGATAGTGATTTCAGCACCAGAAACCCTTTGTTGATGGCATTTTCAGGGAAAAAAACACAAGCCTTCTTCGGCAGCCCTTTTTTCCAATTTTTTTGGAAAAAACTAAATTTTCACTGTATTTTAGCTATTTTCTTGGTCTCCTCCAGGGGAAACCACCAACTCTGGGTACCATTAGAATCCCTAGGATGTTGGAAAAAAAGGACGCAAATTTGGCGTGGTTAGCTTATGTGGACAAAAAGTTATGAAGCCCTAAGCGCGAACTACCCCAAATAGCCAAAAAAGGGCTCAGCACTGGGGGGGGGAAAGGCCCAGCAGCTAAGGGGTTAATTGATGTAGAGAAGTTTGAGAGCCAAAACAAATGGTAGGGGAGATAATGGGCATCACAGACTAGTACCCCTTTTAAGAGGAAAGAAAGGACATCAAATACCATTTGTTATAACTGAGGAACATGATGCGGAGTGAAGTATGGATATAAGATGGTGGAAATTATAGCCAAATCCATGCCATTCCAAGGCCCGATAGGGAAAACCAATTAACCCTATCAAAGGCCTTTTCCGCATCCAATGATAAGCCTCTAGGGGAATTTTAGAAGTTTTGTTAATGATGTTTAAATAAATACGAGAGTTGTCTGCTATGTTTCTATTGGCAATAAATCCAGATTGATGTAAATTGATAAGGTCAGACATGTAAGGGAGTAAAGAGAGAGCTAAAACTCTGGCATAAAGCTTACAGTCTGTGTTAATTAAGGAAATTGGTCTGTAATTTTTACAATTAGTCAGATCCCGGTCCTTTTTGGAATGGGACAAATCATGGTCTCTGTAAATGAACCATAACCTGATGTTTATATAATGATTAAGTAATGTAAAAAGTCTGGGGAAGAGAGATTTAGCTAACTGAATGAAAAATTTAACTGTAAAGCCATCTGGGCCTGGTGCCTTACCCTTGGTGAGACCCTGTAAAGCTGTAAAGAGTTCTGCAAGTTGAAAGGGTTGATCTAAAGATGAGAAATCAGTCTGAAGCAATTCCCTGGGTTGTTAAGAGATCAACTGATGATGTGTGTTCTGTAGTATAGAGGTCCTTATAGTAAGAATCGAAACATGTTGCAATATCTATGTCTCTAAAATGTGTAACACCATTATTATCTGTTATAGATTCAATAGTTGTTTTTTCTCTTCTGTGTTTCAGGAATCAAGGTAGAGGAGATTCAGATTTATTATTACCACCATAATACCTGGCATTTATTTTGAGGAGTGTACCACATGCTTGGTCGGTAGTATATTTGTTAAACTCCATTTTAGCTGAAACTAAGGCTTCAAGTTGTGACTTACTAGTTTTGTGAGTATCCCAGAGAAAGTGAAATGGTAATTAATCATTGTCATTGAAGTGGAAGTATTCTTCTATAAACGCATTTTAGGAAGCAATAAAAGTAGCATCTGAAAGTAGAGAATTAATAAACCTCCATGAGGATATTTTACATCCCCTAGTAAGCATGTCAAGGTCAGTGATCACTGGGGCATGGTTTCGGAATCAAAATAGCACCAATCTCAGAATTGACCATATGCTGCAATAAACCTTTACTCAAAAAGATATAGTCAAGTCTAGATTGAGAATGGTGGGTAGGGGAATAGAATAGAGAAAATATTCCAAGAGGTCAGGTTATATAATCTCCAGGAATCATAGTGAGAATGCTGTGAAATTAAGTTTATGAAAGCTTTGTAGGAAGCATGTGGAACGAAACATGACATACAATGTCTCTCCCAAAAAAAAGTCGAGAATTTGATTGTAATCAACACCTATTAGAAAATTGTCCAAAGCATGTTCCAAGACAGTATTTGAAAGACCCTTGCCAAAAATCGGATCTGGATGTGTATGGCCAAATAAATTGGGGATAGTGAGAGTGTCGTAGTTTGGACTCTTGCTCTGGGCAAGACTGCTGGTTAAAGGATGACAGTACTTTTGCTTGTAGGCGACTACGCCTTTCCTACAACAAGTTGCAACTGTTGTCCCAACCTTCCAGGCTCACTAGCAGCACCTCACCAGAAACACAATAGTAAAAGGTGATTTGTGGCAGCCTTTACGCATGGACTCAAGAATAAGACATCTCAGGGAGTGTCGTGGTTCAACGGAGACTACCCCTTTCTCACAGATATATCATGTCTCATACAAACACAGGCAATGACAAAGATGCAGTGAAGTTTCAATAGTTTTTATTTAACATAACTGCAATTTGCGATAAGTTGCATGGGTTGCAATGATTAGGATAATGAATAATGCAAGAAACAGAATTGTGAAGACGAGAGTCATTATTACAAAGACTGCCACCGTCTTGCAATGCATAGAAAAGACATACAAGATGTAATATGCTCTAATACCCTAATGTGAGAGGCCTAACATCCTACCTAAAGGAGAGCTGGATTTGTTAAAACGAATCTGCCAATGCCATGTCCATGAGAGGAGCCCCCAACCCTTGTTACCTTGGAATGAGGTCTCTATCTCAGACTCAGCAGGGACACGAAGACTGGGTCAGCGCCAAGACAACTGCAGCATCGATATCAGCGATGGTGGCGATGCCCTCTGTTCGGAATCCCTCTGATTATCTGTCTAAAGTACGATGTATTTTTACAAATCTACAATGACCCCTGACGTAGGTGTGTTCCCATACAATAGATAACAGACATGCTTGGGACGGCAATTAATATAAACAATCCCTCGAAAGTATAGAGAGGGAAAATCCCTAATTGTGAACACCTACTGTTTGTTTGTCTTTGGTGCTTGATCTTGATGCCTTCGCGCGGTGACACTGATAATGTAACTCAAAACAAGTGGCCTAACTATAAACAAGGCAGCCATTTAAGAAGAATTAAATAATTAAATGGGCTAAGACATAGCAAGCTAAGTAGGTTAAAAGTCACTAGGTGAAGCGGGCACGAGTCTGCAAGCCAGAGGCTAAGCTAACTCCTGTTATCCCATTAAAACAAAATAGGATTCACTACAAGAGTAATGTTGTCAATTACGAGTGTAACGAGTATCCAGCATCCATCTGTGTCATGATGTTGCGAAATCATGGTAAGTTTGAAAGCTTTATGACAGAGTATAATTACCCTATTTTTGTTTGTATCCAAATTCCTATGGCATGGTAAACCACCCCAAATCTCATTTTCAAATCTAAAACCCCCTAAATCATTGGGTGGAGTTAACGTTCCCGATTTCTCAAGCTATCGCAAGGCTTTTGGCATTAAGCAAATACAACCCTACATATCTACACTAAATGAAGCTCCTCATAAGTTGTGGTTCTCTTTGTAAGTAGTGTTTATTTCTTTTTTCTCATAAATGCATTATCTTTATGTCCAACCCTCAGAAATTCTGGTTACCCAGCACAGTCTCCCATTCAACCAATACACTGAAACCATTTTTTATTTTGCATCTACCCCCATTAATCAATTCCTTAGCAGCCCTATCGGGCATAAAAGTTCTCTTAGGAAATAAGCAAAGACCTTGCGTTGGAAGGTTTGGATGAATAAAGGTATTCTTATTTCACATTTTCTATCATTTAAACTCCCTCATCCCTTTATCTACTCTATGATCAACTGACAATCTCTCTATTCGTATGGGACTTTCCACTCTGGTTCAAAATGCTTTCAGTGAAGTTATATCTTCTGATAACACACATCCTGCTTTATCTCCACACACAATTGTAACTTCTAGTCACCTTAGAGCCGTTTGTATCTATGGACTTCTGAGAACATTCGATGCAACTAGGCTCAAAACATCTATTAAGACGCTGTACGAATCGGATCTCGGTGTTGTTTTGCTAATTCCTTTATTGGAAAGAATATGGAATAAGATACACTCCACTGCATGCACAGCCAGCCGCACACAGACAATATATTTATTTTACAACAGATATTTTTGCACTCCTGTGTGTCTTTTTAAACTTAAACTCATAGAACATGACACTTGCTGGTATTGCCACACCCAGCAGGGTACTGATTAATACATGTTTTTTTCTTGTCCAAATCTATCCACTATTTGGTCCTCAATATGGTCTCACATTGGAACTAATGAGCAGATTTCCTTAACTATGTCATGTGATTTACTGTTTTCGGGTGGCTTGCACAGAAACTGGATATCTCAAAAACTCCTTGGGAAATCTGTTGATCGTTTGCTTTCCATAGCAATTTCTATTATTTCCTTCAATTTGAAATCTTCAGAGAACATTACCCTTACACAGTGGTGAAAATCAGTATGTTATCATCATAGACTTGATAGTTACAAACCAGATTCATTGAAAATCTCCTTTAAACGCCAACTGCTAGAGATGCCACTTAGTAACTGTTAGAAATGGGGTCTGTAGTTGGTAGAGGTATACACCCTTGCCCAAGTAGGGTGCACAGCCCTAGTCAGGGTAAGTCACAACACATTCCAAATTACCCTGTGCGCACCCTCTGGTAGCTTGGCACAGAGCAGGCAGGCTTAACTTAGAAGGCAATGTGTGAGGCATTTGTGCAATAACCCATACAGGAACACTGTGAAAACACCACAAAAATACACCACACAGGTTTAGAAAAGGAGATCATACTTATCTGAATAAAATAAGGTAAAAACGACAAAGATCCAATGTACACACACTGAGTTATGACTATTTAAAGATTAAATCCCACTAAAGTGGTTAGAAACACAATAGCTCCAACTAGGGCTATCACAGCATCATTGATGGAGCCATTCCCAATGGTCCAACACCACAGCCATCAATCACGGAGTCGCACGGAACCCAAGGCATAGTACCTTTGAAAACGGTGAAACAAAGACATCACACTGAGTAGTGGAGGTGATGCGTCACTGGAGCCAGTGAGGCATCAGTCCCTTATGACCGTCCTGGGAGGTGAGGCGTCGGTTCCCTCCTGTGAGGCAAGGGAGGTGAGGCATTGGATCTGCCTGGTTGCAGGTGAAGCTTGTGCGGTGTTGGTGGGGAGGCAATGGTTCCTTGTGACCTGGAAGGGGGTCAATGGATCCAGTCAGTCAAGACGTGATGTACTGACTTCACAGTGTTGCGATCACACTGCGGGTCACCAGTGGCATCACGGCAAAGTCGGGCTTGCGTTGCAGGCCGCGGTCGTTGTGTGCAGTGAGGACCATGGAGCTGAAGCAGGTAGCGGTGTGATGTCAGGCAGCGGAGTCGGTGCTGGAGTCGCTGAAGTCACTACTGGAGTCGCTGAACTTGGTAGACTGTCCCGAAGCTAGTATGTGAAGTCTTTGTTGGCCCTGTCAAAGCCCTTAGAGAGAACTTTTGGGGAAGGTAGAGTCCTTCCAGCAAAGTCAGAGGCCAGCAGAGCAACAAGCAGGGCAGCAGTCCTTCTCAGAAAAGCAGTCCAGATGAGTCCTTTGGGCAGCCAGGCAGTTACTCTGACAGAGTTCAGGTGTAGATCCAGAAGTGTATGGTTTGGTGGGGTCAGACACGCAAAATGCCTTTGAAGTAGTGGAAACTTCAAAGATTGATTTTGAAGTGCACAAGTTCCCCTTTCAGTCCAGTCCTGTCTGCAAGGATCCCTGTGGGGGTGGGGTTATCAGTCCTTTGTGTGAGAGCAGGCCACTGGCCTTTGAAGTGTAAGAGAGAGCCCCTCCATCCCCCTCCCAGGGAGACCCATTCAGTGTGCAGATGAATGCAGATGTGACTGAATGTGCTGTGTTAATGGCTGTCTGGGGGGAATGTACAAGGAGAGCTGTCAACCAGCACAGACCAGATGTGGATTGGAGACAGGCAGTAAGGCACAGACGGTAGTAAGTGCAGAGAAATGTCCACTTTCTAAAAGTTCTGATTAGTTTTGCAACAAAATATACAGATAGATGGGCATCCCTCTCATTCAATTACAAAGAATAATTTTATAAAGTACATATACAAACACATCAAATCTGCGTGTTCAATTCAAAAGCATTTATTGATCCTTTGTATGGAAATTGTTTCAGAAATACATGTATTTCCGAAACAATTTCCATACAAAGGATCAATAAATGCTTTTGAATTGAACACACAGATTTGATGTATCATTGCTTGAATACAATTTGACACACTATAATAACTTTGATTTTCTAAAAGTGGGTTCTCGATTCTCTTGGATTTTCTTTTCTCTGACCACTGACTAAAAATGTAATCTGGGCATTGTGGGGGAAGGGAGAATTGGACCTTGGCTACTTGTTTTTGATCATATAAAAACACATATTTACATGCAACCCAAAAGAGTCCCCACAACCTCGAACCTGTAACGTATAATGACATCCATATAAAGTGTAAAGCAAAACAGGTTTCAAACAATTGACCATACACAACTCAACAAAAAAAAATGTCAATTTTTGCCAAAAATCACAAGGCAATTTTTGAGTTTGTTGTGGCATACTTAACAACATTTCGACCCTCTGTATAATGTGGGGTCTTATCAGGACAATATGGATGGTGAAGGGACACCTTTCAGAAAGTGGAAACCAATATTCACCAAGTGCATATCCTAAAGTGTCAAAAAGATAAAAGTTGTACTCAGAAGGGGAAGGCTTACACTGTTTCTATTAGGTAGAAACATATATATCATTAATATAATGAAAACCAATCTCCATGACATAATAAACCTCTCAAAGGAATAGCAGAAGAAAACAGAGACAGGAAAACCACTTAGCCCTTGAAAAAATACGCAATTGCTACATTTGGCTATATTACATCTTTTTAATATTCTGGAGTCTTTCTGAAGGGTGAGTTTCTTGATTTTTGGTTTACTCACCACCCGCTCGCAGATATACTTCCTCCATTTTGAACAACATTCAGCTTTATTTTATTTAAAATAAGCATATATCTGGAGTTTAATTGAGCCTCTTGTTATAAATAGGGTCTCTAGTTGGCAGTCAGTTTGCACCCTGTCCAAATGGGACCCTCACTCTAGCCAGGATAAGGGAGATACCTGCTCAGATAAACCCTGCTCACCCCCTTGGTAGCTTGGCATGAGCAGTCAGGCTTATCTCAAAAGAAATGTGTAAAGCATTTGCATATAACACACAGTAATAAGTGAAAACACTACGAAAGGACACCACACCAGTTTTAGAAAAATAGCCAATATTTATCCATGTAGAGCAAGACCAAAACGAGAAAAACCCGACATACAGTAATATAGATCTGACTTTTGCAAGAATTAATTTAAAAAGAGTTCCTTAAAGTCGATAGCTCCACCTGGAGCTATAATGGCATCATTATCAATAAAAATAACAGTTCAGGCTGGCCGCCGCGTCGCAGGCCAGTTACAGTGTCGGGAAGAACCGCAAACAGTAACTTTTGAATTGCAGGGTATCATGATCCTCGCAATGAGATCCAAAGAGCGGCGTCGCTGGCGTCATGGTGTTGGTTCCGGAGGTTGGTGCCGTGATCGTCGGGCCCTTGAAGTCTCACATGTTGCAGATCGAACTCTGGGCTGATGAAGTTCAGGACCGCTGGTGTGGATGGCATTGGGGCTGCAGTGGGAAACGCTACGTTGCAATGTGCGGTGGTCACAGTGCAGGCAGAGGCTCCGTGATGGCGTCCAGTGATGTCGGTGAGACGAGGGATGCGGTGTGAAACGGTGCGGTGCGACATATGGTGTTACCAGGTCATGGTGCAAAAAGCGGCGTCATCATTGCTGAATCGCTTTCATCGGTAGACCCAAGTCAGTGTTGCAGCATCCACGGGTCGCGGTGCAGACAGGAACGCATGGTCACGACACTGGAGTGATGGTGATGGCGTTGGTGGATTGGGGCTGCGGTGTGGCACGGGATGGTGCTTCATATAACTCACAAGCAGTGTCCACAGGCCACAGTGCAGGCAGCAGTGCCGGTGTCAGCAGGAGCAGTGTATTTGGGGATGCCCAGGCTGCGGTGTGAGCAAGGTGAGTTCGGAGTGTGGGGACCACAGGTCACAGGGCAAGCAGTGGTTCAGTGGCGCATCAGATGGAGGAGCCATTGAGACCAGGGTTGCGATCCGAAGTGGGGCGGTGCGGTGCAGGTCTGTGCAGCGTCAGCAGGTCACAGTTCAGGCCAGCAGCGTCATTGGCGGCGTCACTGTGATTTTTCTTCCTGAACAGCACAAAACACACAGTTCCCACTTCTGTGGGCTGTTGAAACAGAAGTATTTGGTGTCCCTGAGACTTCCAACAGGAGGCAAGCTCTACTCCAAGCCCTTGGAGAATTCTCTCAAGCAGGATACACAGCAAGGTTCAGCCTTTGCTCTCGTTGGAGGCAGAAGCAGCAACTGCAGGCCAACCCAGCAAACCAACACAGCAAAGGGGCAGTTTTTCTCCTCCAGCTCTTCTCCTTGGCAGAGGTTCCTCTTGCTCCAGAAAGATTCTAAAAGTCTGGGGTTTTGGGTCCACTACTTGTACCTCTTCCTGCCTTTGAAGTAGGCATACTTCTAAGGAAAGTCTCTGTTGTTCACAAGATCCTGCCTTGCTTAGGCCTGGCCCCAGACACACTCTCCTCTCAGGTATAAGTGACCACTCCTCCCTCCACTCTAGCCCAGATGGCCCACCAAGATATGCAGGCTACACACCAGCTCCCTTTTTGTCACTATCAAGAGGGAATTCACAATGGCCCAACTGTCAGTCTGACCCAGATGTTGAATACACAAGCAGGCAGAGGCACAGAATAGTTTAAGCAAGAAAATGCCCACTTTCAAAAAGTGGCATTTTCAAACAAATAATTTAAAAAACAACTTTCCCAAAAGATTTATTTTTAAAATGCAAGTTCAGAGACTCTAAACCTCAGATCTCTATCTGCTCTCAAAGGGAACTGCACTTTAGGGATAATTAAAGGCAGTCCCCATGTTAACCTATGAGAGAGACAGGCCTTGCAACAGTAGAAAACCAAATTTGCCAGTATTTCACCATTAGGACATGTAAAATACATCAGTACATGTCCCACCTTTAACAAATGCTGCACCCTGCCATTGGGGCTATCTAGGGCCTATCTTAGGGGTACATTACATGTGGTAAAAGGGAAGGTTGGGGACTGGCAGGTGGGCACACTTGTCAGGTCGAATTGGCAGTGCAAGACTGTGCACACAGACACTGCAGTGGCAGGTCTGAGACATGTTTACTGGGCTTCTTATGTGGGTGGTACAATCAGTGATGCAGGCCCACTAGTGACATTTGATGTACAGGTCCTGGGGACCTCTGGTGCATATTCCTAGGGACTTACCAGTAACTCAAATATGCCAGTCATGGATAAACCACTCACCAATACCATTTATATGGGGAGCACTTGCACTTTAGCACTGATCAGCAGTGGTAAAGTGTGCAGAGACAAAAAGCCAGCAGAAACAGCATCCAGTATACTATAGAAACAAGAGGCCGTAAAGAAAAATGACAGGGGAGA
The DNA here is from genome assembly GCF_031143425.1 of Pleurodeles waltl. Classification (NCBI taxonomy): domain Eukaryota; kingdom Metazoa; phylum Chordata; class Amphibia; order Caudata; family Salamandridae; genus Pleurodeles; species Pleurodeles waltl. Next base: position 1,056,932,689 of record NC_090444.1, on the reverse strand, counting down.
TATGCCAAAAAGCTGCCAGGTCTAACACCGCTTAACTCTTAGTGATCTCCCAATCAGATTTTTTTCAATAAGTAAGTGGTTTCTCTGTCTCTGGTTTCTTCTGCAATTCCTTTATAAAATTATTTTTTGCATTTGAATGACATAGATGCCCGTCTATCTGTACATTTTGTTGCAAAACTAATCAGAGCTATTGTGCGTTCTTTATCAATATGATTCAGGTATTATGGATACGAACCATTGTTTTGGATATAGAAAATAGCCAAGGTTCTTAAATGGCAGGGCAGCCTTTGTTGTAGTTCACAACACTTTTTAAAAGTGGGATTTCTAAAATAGTAATATTAAATCCAACTTCACCAGTAAGCAGGATTTTCTATTACCATTCTGGCCATACTAAACATGACAGGCTACTCCTTCCAGATCAGAATCTACTACTTAAAAGTATATGAGGGCAGCTCTAATGCTAGTCTATGAGAAAAGCAGGCCTCACAGTAGTGGAAAACGAATTTATGAGTTTTTCCCTAACAGGACATGTAAAACACATATGTGCATGTCCTGCCTTTAACCTATATAGTACCCTGTCCTATGGGTTACCAAGGGCCTACCTTAGGGATGACATATGCAGACGAAGGGGAGTTTAAGGCTTGGCAAGTAGTTTTAAATGCCAAGTTGAAGTTCCATTGAAACCGCACACACAGGCCTTGCAATGGCAGGCGTAAGACATGTTTTTTTGTTTTTTTTAAAATATTTTTTATTGATTTTATGTTTCAAAATGTAATACAAATTGTTCAATTTGCAACCACAGGACAAACCATTACAATAACTAATATCTAGGTCATTTAACAATCACAAACCCCCCCAATGAGCACATCACGAACACTTCTAGTTTTACAGTATCATTTCTGGCTGCACCCTCCATGGGTTTATCCTTTATTATTTATTTTATCTAGGCATTCGCTCTTGACCAGTGTGGGCCTTGTTTTGCGTGCATGGGTTCCCTGGCTGCCTAACTAGGGCGCCATCCGGATTAGTATATGCAGATAGCAACCCTGGTTTTCTGCTCCTCATGTGTCACTGGTGCTGTGGTGACGAAGATTTGATAGATTATTATTACTAGAGAGAGAAAAGAGGTGATGTGCATGCGCTGTGTTGCCTGAGTGCCCTATGAGCTTTGTTTCCGTAGCGGGGGATGCAGGGGAATTTATGTTGTGGTTATTGCGAGTATATGTACCCCAGTTCAAGGAGGCATCTCATCATTTTTGGCCTCCAATTTTGTTACCAGATCCTCCCAAGTGGAGCACCCTGTGTGTTGTCGCCCTTCGCGCACCATTCTTTTTAGTACCTGGTATTCAGTGCGAGTCCAGCGTATTATTAGAAAGTGCCAGGATTTCAAATCGGGAGCCTTGGGGGCTTTCCAGTGTATTGCTATTAATGTTTTGTACATTAAAAAGGCCAAGTCTATACATTTGTGCAGGTGTCTTTGTTTTTTTGGTCTTTTTCTCAATCCCAGCAGGCAGGACCCAGGGTCTGCTATCCGTGCAAGTCCCGTTAACTCAGATACCTCCCTTACCACCTCCGCCCAGGCCGTTTGTATATTAGGGCAATCCCATGCCATGTGGTAGAAGGGTGCTGACGGTGTTTTGCATCTTGGGCATGCTGGCACTGAGTCGGGGAACATGCGCTTTATTATGGCTGGGGAAAGATATGTTTGATGCGTGAAGTTGAATTGGGTATATCTAAATCTGGGATTCCTTGATGCGCCTCGGATGTGGGACAAGGCCTTTGGCCAGTCTGCCTGTGGGATCGGGGTGGGGAGCACTGCATTCCATCTACCCCATGCTTTCCCTGCCTGTGGATCAGGAGTCTTGTTAAGGATTCTATATAGATTGGATATTATTTTTGTTTGATCGCTGTGTTGTAGAAGGTGGTGGAGCACTGGGGAGATCTCTGGTTCCGAAGTGCCTACCCCCCATATTTTTCTAATTTTGTGACATACGGCATGGTATGTCAGGAACTGACCTGGATTTATCTCCGTAAGGGCCTGGAGAGCCTCGAACGTCATTAATTTGCCGTCTTCGAAGCAGTCTCCTATTGTCTGTATTCCTGCTTCACTCCACAACTTTGCAGCTTGCATTCCAGCTGCAGTCCCCGCCAATAGATAATTTAGCGGTATGTGTGGGGAGTAAGGAAGCTTATCCGCTCCTTTTTGCACATATTTAGCCCAACACGTGTGCGCGACTGCAAGCAAAGGGTTGATCAGTACCACTCTGGGGGGCTTAGACATCAGCCAATTTATAAGGGGGGTCCCGTTCCGCCGAGGCTCTAAGCTCATGGGTCCTGCTTGCTCTGGCCGGTGGATCCAGTATTGGACCCACTGAAGTTGTGCGGCTGCATAGTATCTTTCAAAATTAGGAGTTCCCAGGCCACCGCTATCCAGCGGGCATTGTAATGTGGTTAGCGCTACCCGTGTTCTGTCACCACCCCAAATGAGCTGCAGTAGAGCTGTATTTAAATTGCCGAAGAAACTTTTGGGAATAGTAATCGGCAGGGCGGGGGAAATAATATAGGATCCTAGGTAGAATCAACATATTGGCAATCGCCACCTTGCCGGGTGGCGGGAGCTTGTTCCAGAATTGTAGGGAGCCTTTTATGGAGATTAGCGCCCTCCCTAGGTTCCCGTCTCTTAAGTCTTCTGTGACATGATATATGTTTATCCCAAGATATTTAAATGTTGTCGGGCACCACTTTAGGTGCCCTACCTCAGGGGGGTCCTGATTATTGGGGGCCCTTTTTGCCAGGGGGAACACACAGGACTTCTCCCAATTTACCACAAGGCCAGACAGGCCTCCAAATTCAGCCAATAAAGATATTACATTTGGGATATCTGCACAACCGTTTCTGATATATATTAAAGCATCATCTGCATATAATGAGACCGTGTGATATAACCCATTCCTAATAATTCCCCATTCGTGTTCCATGAGGCGTATTCTTCCCGCTAATGGTTCCATTGCTATAGCAAACAATAGCGGGGATAGGGGACATCCCTGCCGTGTCCCCCTGAAGATCGGGAAACCATCAGAAATCACCCCGCCCGACTTCACCCTCGCACTTGGATTAGAATGCAATGTCCGGACCCAACGGATATAATTAGGGCCTATTCCCATGCGGGCCATCGTGGCCATCAGGAAGTCCCATTCCAGCGTATCAAAGGCCTTTTCTATGTCTAGTGAGAGCACCATTTCCTCTTGTGCAACCTTGGGGGTGTCTCCTATTATACTCAGCAATCTGCGAATATTTAGGAAAGTGTTACGCTTTGGGATGAAGCCATTTTGATCCGCGTGAATCAATGAGTGCATGAGGGGAGCTAATCTATTAGCTAATATTTTGCCTAATATTTTGCAGTCTGTATTTAACAGCGATAATGGTCTATAAGATTTAACATCCGTATGGTCTCGGCCCTGTTTAGGGAGTACCACTATCATAGCTTCCCTTTGGGATATAGGTAAGCTTTCTTTAGTCCACGCCTCATGGAACACTCCTAGCAGATGGGATTTCAGGCTGGGTAGATAGGCTTTATAATATTCCGAGGGGAGGCCGTCTGCACCAGGCGCTTTGTTCCTGGGCAGCTGTGCAAGGGCTAGTTCTATTTCTTCTGTTGTTATGGAAGTTTCGATTGCATCTCTGTCTGTTTGTGATAGTTGGGGTAGGAGGGAGTCCGCCAGAAAAGCCTCAAGTTGTGTAGCTGTGCATGAGGTGCGTTTAGTGTATAAGTTTGAGTAATAATTCCTAAACGTCTCGTTTATTTCTACTTGTGTAGTGGCCATCTCATGCGCGCCCACCCGGATGGCACCTATCGGAGCTTGCTGTCTATCTTCGCGGAGTAGCCATGCTAGCATTCTACTTGATCTATCTCCTTCTGTTTGCAACCTAGTTAAGTAATAGTTGTAGTCGTGGCAGCGGAGCCTGCTATCTGCATCATTATATTTTGCGCGCTTTTCTTTGAGGACAGTGCTAGAGATTTCCCCTAGTGCTACCGCCTTTTCCTCAATCCTTAGCTCCTTCTCTAGTTTGCTAATTTCCGCCTGTAAAGAGCGTCTCACTCCCCACGTAGTGGACATGCATACTCCGCGTGCCACTACATTATGGGCATCCCATTCTATTGCCCGAGTTGTTGCAGACATAGCGTTTATTTCCCAATATTGGCCTATAGATTTCCCAAGTGTTACAGCGAATGCTTGATCTTGTAGGGCCTCCGCCTGTAATCTCCAAGTGGGGATTGCCTGACGTGTCCTACCCCAATTCAGTGTTACTCTCAGAGGCGCATGATCCGAGATCGTCTTTGCTAAGTATTCAGATTCCGTGACCAGTGCCCCTATTTCGCGAGTACCCCATTCTATGTCTATTCTAGTGTGGGTGTTATGTGGTACCGAGTAAAATGAATATTCTTTTTGCTCTGGATGGCCTAGTCGCCATACGTCATGAAGTCCCATAACGTTTGCCCATTCTTGCAGGGGACCTATGGGCTTCCTATTAGTTGGTTCGCTCGCGTATGCACTGGTTCTGTCCAATTCTGCTGATGGGGTACTATTAAAATCACCGCCCCAGATGGCTAGGGGCATGGGGTGGGGCAGCAACGTTGGAGTGAGAGTGGTGAGAAAGCCCATGATGCCACTGTTTGGAGCGTATACCCCGACCACCGCCATTTGTCTGCCGTCTAGTCTGCCCTCCACCACTACGTACCTCCCTCCCTGGTCTATTTTGTGTGATGACAAGAGGAATGGAACTCCTGCCGCTATCCAGATCAGCACCCCCCTTGCGAAGGCCGAGTACGTTGTGCCTATCAACTGGCCTCCCCACTTCGTGCGCAGATCGCATAGGTCCCCCTCTAACATGTGTGTCTCTTGCAAGATAGCGATATGCACTCCTAGTCGTTTAAGTCGAGCGTACACTCTAGCCCGTTTGCTCGGCGCCCCAAGACCCCTGACATTCCATGTTAATATAATATACTGATTTTTAGTATTATTTCGGGAAGACATCTTATGGGGTTCTAGGGATGTGTTCCTGTGTTGAGGATCTGGGCTTTAGAGTTGGCCCGTCTGGTCGCTGCCTTTCTGTAGCTGATATTTAAATATAGCGGGTGCAGGCATATATTTTGTGTATTAAGTAATTCCGGTCCTTGCATTTCTACTAAACTGTTAATCCCCACCCCCCTAATTAAACCCCCTATACTACTTACAACTACAGTGAAACTACAAAACTTAAAAGTGTGATAAATAACTCTTATCCAGTTGGATTTGCATAGTGGGATTCTCATATCGTACAGATGTGGCTCTTTTAGGGGGCTCACATCGTGCCGCAGACTTAGTCTGCCAATATCGTCAGGCGCCCCCCCTTGGCAGAAGTCTGTTCCCTCTGGCCCCGCCCATCCATCTTGTACCACCTTCTTATGCCCCCAATCGCTTAGCTTAGTGTTTATATCAAAGATGCATATTCTTGGAGGCACTTTGTTCCCACGTCTCGGCGGTGCCGCAAAGTCTCTGCAGATTTTCAAGCTACGAGCATCATCACTGGCAGTCTCTCTGGGCATGTACGAATAGTTTAAAGTTCGTCAGCGGTTCTTAGGGTGACCTTTGGCCCGCCTAGTTCTCCTGTTATCGTGGATGCGGAGCTGGCCGTGTCTGAGTCCAATCCCAGCTCTGGGAGGCCCCTAGCTGTTGTACTGTGACTTTGCATGTGTAACGGCGTCTCTTTTAGCACTTTTGCTCTTTCTTCTGCTGCTTGCCAGTCGTTGGGCTGGCCTCTGGTGTGCCTTTTGGATCGCTTCCTTGCAGCGGGTTTTTGCCATTTCTCGTCTCCCTCATCGTCCTCCCGGGGGTGTGCAAGGCCCTTGGCGTGTAGCCATGTCCAGGCATCTTCGGGGTTAGTGAATATATGGGTGCGGTCCTCCATTACTACCCTTAGCTTGGCTGGGAAGAGCAAGGCATATTTTATGTTATGTTCCCGTAGGTTTTGCTTAATTTTGACAAAAGAATTGCGTTGGTTCTGCACCCCTTGCGTAAAGTCTGGGTAAGCGTTGATGTTCGAGTCTTCATACTTAAATGGGCCCTTACTGCGGAATTGTTGCAATATTGCATCTCGATCTCTGTAGTTCAAGAACCTGGCAATCAATGGCCTGGGGGATTGGCCGGGGGCCGGAGGTCTACCCGGGATTCTGTAAGCCCTTTCGACTGAAAAAAACATGGATGGAGCCCCATTTAACACCTCCTTGATTAGCCACTGCTCTAGGGAAATTTCTGATTCCGGTTGACGCATACTTTCTGGAAAGCCCAGAAACCTCACGTTGTTGCGGCGCGCCCTGCTCTCCATTTCCTCCGATCTTCTCCAAAGTATCTTCAGCACCTCATCCATGCGCTGATTCTGTTTTTGGTTCCCTTGCGCTATTGGAGTTAGGTCGGTTATTTCAGCTTCAGTTGTTCTCACTTTTTCAGCTAGGCTTCGATGATCCACTCGTAATAGGTTCAAGTCTTGCGCAACTGCATCGATTCTGCTTTCCAAAGATGACTTAGTGTCCAGTATTGCCTGTAATACTTTCTCAAACTGAGCAGAGTGCGCAAGAAGTGTGCTTTCCAGTGACTGTAGGGATGGGCTAGATTGTTGGTCGATAGGCGTTGTCACTTGGGTGGTACGGTCTGGGTACTTGGTTGATTTGGCTCTGCCGGCCATTTTGGCTGTTCTGAGGTTCCCAGTCTGCAGTGATTTTACACTTTTAATCTTCCTGCTTCGTTGTTTTAAACTTTTACTGAGTAGCCTGGGCATGGAGTACACATTTGGCGTTAAGAGCGTGAGGTTGGCCGGCCGAGCCAAGGGACAGTTTAGCCTTATTCGGGCCTATCATAGCCTGGGTATTCAATAACAAATGCTGCAGTCATTAATTGATTCAATATTCCGGCGTTGAGTTCTTGTGGGGCTGTCCTCCGGGCCCACCGGAGGGTGCGGAGGGAGTAAAAGCTTGGAGGGAACACTCACTTCCTCCTGTGTGATGGCAGAGCTTGGTGCCAGAGGGTCCCTCAGATAGAAGGGGAGAGTGCTTGAGGGCCGGGAGAGGTGGCGCCGCGCGGGAGAGACTGCAGCTCAGGACGAACGCCGGGCGCCACGGATGGGCTTCGTACAGCTAGGGACAGTCGCGGAAGGGGCCCACTGCAGGGGGATCCAGAGCAGGCCACGCGCCCGCGGTCTGCCCCAGCCGTCCGTTCCGTGCTGGATGTTTAGTCCGAGCTCACAGGAGCACACAGTCCACATCAATCTTGCCCTCTTATGTTAATGAAGAGGTGGAGTGGGGGGGTGTCCGGCGTACCAAGAGTTTTCCACCACAGCTTAGTTTTGGTGTTCCCCCTCCACTCTGGTGCCCTCACCTCGTTCCTTAGACTCTGCTCTGGTATCCCCCGCAGCCTGCTGGGCCGCCGCCGCTGTGCGTCTTCGCTGCCGGGCCGGAGCGCCCCTTCTCCGTTCCTCTGTAGCGTGTACACGCGGCTTCTGCCGCGGCAAGATTCAAAATGGCGCCCCAGCCCTTTAGGCCGGCACCAGCCTCACACACCCCGGGGCGCCAGCAAAATCTGCAGCGTGTTCCGCTTTGGCCACGGCTCTTCGGCCCCACCGGCCACGAGCAAGCCCGGAAGCGGGAGGCGACGGCACCAGGCAAGGGCGCGATTGGGCCGCTAATGCAGCTCCTTCCTCTCGGGGCCGCACTCAGCGCGAGCCCGCAATTCCCAGCCCCGATTCGTCCGCGCACCGAGGGGCGCTTGCGGCTCAAATTGGGCGCCCCGGTCTCCCCCGGTCGAGCCGCCGTCCCGGCCATCGCAACCAGGCCGCGGGGGGGGGGGTGTGCCTTTCAGGATGTTTCTAACGAGCAGGGAGCGGAGCGCTCAGATCAAGCGACCGTCCCGGCCGCCATTTTGGCTCCTCCCCGGCGTAAGACATGGTTAAGGGGCTACTTATGTGGGTGGCACAGTCAGCGTTGTAGGCCCACTAGTCACATTTAATTTACTGGCCCTAGGCGCATGTAGTGCTCTTTACTAGGGACTTCCAGGTAAATTAAATATGCCAATTGGATAGGAACCAATTTTACCATGTTTAGGGGAGAGATCATGTGCACTTTAGCACTGGGCAGCAGTGGTAAAGTGTGCAGAGTCCTTAAACCAGCAGAAACAGGGTCAGAAAAATGAAAGGAGGTAGGCAAAAAGTTGGAGGATGACCACCCTAAGGCTGCAGGTCTAACAGTAACTATTTGTCATGCACTGCTAAGGATCTGGATTTTTCTCCTTATTCCTAAATGCCGATTGTATTACCTATTTTACTTATTACATTTACTTATTTTATCTTCTATTGCTGTAACTATGTTTTTCACTTTTTTCTCTGTAAGGTTATCACTTGATTCTCTTCTTCTGTCCCTCAGGCTCTTCTTCTTCTTTATTTTTCTATTCAACATTCGAGTCTTTTATACTATATTGCCATCTCTGCTAAACTCATTTACACCTTTGGCATGCATTATAAATACAATGTTGTTTTTCCGTCTGTAGTTACAACTGCGTATCGCTCCTTTTGTGCAATGTTATTGTTAATGTTCTTGTACTTGACTTAAAAAATGTCTTTTAAAACAATGTAGGACAAAACATCCTTACAAGTAAGGTTGCTGGGTGACCCTAGGTGACGTTCTCTGATTACAACCCTTAGAATTCCAGAAGGTCCATATTTTGAAATATGTTTAACATAAGGCACCCCTAACTTCCGTGAACGATCTTGGGGAAGCGCGTCAGTGCCGGGAGGAGAGTGTCCAGGGCAGGAGCCCTTTAAATTTAGAACAGCGCTCCCGCCGCCGCGGGAAGCGCGTCAGTGCCGGGAGGAGAGTGTCCAGGGCAGGAGCCCTTTAAATTTAGAACAGCGCTCCCGCCGCCGCGGGAAGCGCGTCAGTGCCGGAAGGAGTGTCCAGGGCAGGAGCCCTTTAAATTCAGAACAGCGCTCCCGCCGCCGCGGGAAGCGCGTCAGTGCCGGAAGGAGTGTCCAGTGCAGGAGCCCTTTAAATTCAGAACAGCGCTCCCGCCGCCGTGGGAAGCGCGTCAGTGCCGGGAGGAGTGTCCAGGGAAGGAGCCCTTTAAATTCAGAACAGCGCTCCCACCGCCGCGGGACGGGCCCGTCATTGCCAGGAAGAGGCAGGGCGGGGCCACCCCCCTGACATCCATTTAAAGACGTCTGGATTAGGCAGCTCACATGTACTTGGCTGCCTGAAGGTACTGTGCTGGCGAATACTCCTAAAAAAGGTCTTTTTATAGAGGGTTCTAGGGCGGAAGTCCCCTTTTATTGGTGTAGTGCTCTCAACATTATCTGCTTGATTCCGGAGAGGGTTGGGCCGGGCCTCTGCCCCCTCATTTTCAGCAAGTGGTCTGCTTGTATTTATGAGAGTAAATTTATATTTTAACATTTGTCATATGAGAAGTTAATACTCATTATTTAGTTTTACCCCCACTAGACCTTCTTTCGAATTCTTTTATTACAAATACTTATTGTGGAACTGGTTCCATCAGAGCCGAAGCATTATATAGGTGGCTCAAGATATGGGAAAACGTAAGGCATCAGAACCCCCAAGGGGGAAGGAGAAACTTACAAAAAAACTTAGGAACGCGGGCGAGAACTGTACTATAGCTGAAATTGATGATCTTATTGAGGAGGTAGAGTCACTACTATGTAACAGGGCCACCTCCCGGGAAGGTCCTGATAAAAAGATTACCTCTTATTACACAAAGAAAGTCGGATTAGAGAAAGACAAATCGATAGAGAGTGTTAGCCAGCAAGAGGGGGAGGTACCGCCCGATATTAGGACAGGTAGCCCTAAAGATGCTACAACTCGAACCATACACCCACGCACTATAGATAGTATTAGGAAGAAGGGCCATACGCAGGAGAGTGAAGTTGTGTGCACCAATAAATACGCAGTCTTGACAGAACTTGGGGATTCCGTGGATGAGCCATACCCAACCATCCCAATAGTACAGTTAGCTAGAGAGAGGACATCCCCACCCAATCAAGAACCAGCGAATTATTTAAAACATAAAACAAGAACTCTAGCAGATCTTTATGATCTACTTTTTGGATTAATCCAGGAAGTTAGGGAATTGAAACTTGAAGTAAGAACCTTCTCAGATATTGTGGAAAAGGAGGGGGGTAGGGGAATCCACAGAGCTCAGAGCGAAAAGGAGACCCCCCTTGCACCATTTCATCCACAAGGTAGACCTACACGTCCTCAAAGTTTGAAAACCGACTCCAACCCTATCCCAGTTATAGCAAAATTTTTAAACCAATCACAGGGATGTATGAGAGGGGTAAATGAGGAAAATATCGGATTACGTAACTATCCTAGAAGCAACGCTGGCGTTCTACGACAAGAAACAGGGAACCTTTGAAGAGAACCCTGCTTGGAAACAGGGCTACAAAAAGGAAATGTGGAACCTACGCTGAACCCCTATCCCCAAGCACACAATGATCGTATCCTTCGCACCACATGGAGCCGTCATTTCGAGGGGGAAAAGTGTCCTACTAGGACTAACGTTGTTTATCTGTTAAATGCTCCGAAACTGTCCCAAAATAGCATAGAAGACGAGGATTCCTTAAAGAATAAGCTTATACACTGGATTAGGACCAAAAGACACTGCCTATCTATAATTCGTTCAGATATTATGGGGGCAGAAAGAATGCTAGGAGAGACGGGGAAACAGGACGTTATTGCACTGATACTCAAGGATGAAAGATTAATCGAAGGCTTGATTGATATGGAACAGAGAACCACCGCCCCCAAAATTAATGCCATGAGATTTAGCCCGGACCCTTTCATTACCAAACCTTTAGTCCAGAGGGCTAAGTATAATAATAATGGGGGATTGCAAAAGAGAAATGGAGATTCCAATCTTGAAAGAGTAGATTGACTAATCCAGCTAGATCAGGCACAAGTGGGACCAAATGGGGACTCAACAGCAGCTGAGCCCCATGTAGGGAATGACCTTCATGCTAGAGGGGCAAGGGGTACAGTGGAGTCTTCGCCCCGTAGGAAAGAATTGACAGCATATTTGAGTCCTACTTCTAATGTTAAGACCTTAAATGGAAGGGGAACAGTCACTATGATCTCCTGGAACGTAGCAGGCTTAAAAAGCAAGCTTATAGATCCTGAATGGCAGGACTACATTGATCATTATCATGTTTGTCTCTTCCAAGAGACTTGGCTTAAGGACCCACCGTATAAATTGGGATATAAAACCTTTTTTATTAGTGCAACTTCGGCAACCAGAGGGAGGCCGTCCGGGGGGTTGGTTGCATGGGTGAAAATTTCATTAAATGCTGAGATATGTATGCAAGTCACAGAGTCAGGGGATATTTTGTGGTTGATATTGGGAAAAAAAAATAAGGTGATATCCCACTTGTTCAATGTGTATATAAGGCCTAGAAGGACAAATTTGGAGTCTCCTGAAATAAATTTATTAGATGACTTGCTTAAAAAGATCCCAGTAGGAGAGACAATTATGATAGGGGGTGACTTTAATTGTAATTATGAACCTATAATTGGATTAGAACATTTAGCAGAAGAAGAGGATCGAATGAGTGCAATCCCTCATCTAACTATAGAAAAAACTGTCCCTTGTACAGTGGCCGCCCTACAACTCATGGGCCTCACTTTAAAGCACGGACTGAGGGCGTGTAATGGCAGAGTGGGTGAAGGAGGCCTTAATTTGGATACCTTCCAGAGAGGCAACTCAACCTCGAAAATAGACTACATTATGCATAGCATAAGTACATGGGGAAGATTAGTGGCTTTTAAAATAGACAAAAGAAGGGAAAGCGATCACTTCCCGTTAATAATTGAACTCAGGGGCCACCTCCTGGATCTGGAACATATAGAACATGCTAAGGTGGAGTTACAACCCACCCTCAGCAATAATAGAAGGGTTGTAAAATGGCCAGCAATATTAGGCAACTTGGACACTATGACAAATATCTACAATACATTTTCTGATCTTTTGGAGCCTTATGCTAAAAAGAAATGTATTGATATCCCTATTACGGCCATCCATCAGTCAATGAGCACAGCACTAAGACCCTTCCTGACCAAACAGCTACAGCATAAGTATAAAAAGGAGAAGGTGCAAACCACTCCAATTAGTCCATGGTATACCATCAAATGCAGGGAGGGGAAAAAAAGTACTGATAGAGGCTTTAAAGCAAAAAAATCAACTAGCTGTACAACAGGCAAGGGCCAGCTACAACAAAATACTGGCAACAGCCCAAACTAATTGGGATAATCAAAAATGGCAAGATCTGTTGGAAGCAGCCAAAAGTAATGACGCTATGTACTTCTGGAAAATAGTTACTCACGGCAGCAAAGTGGGGATATTTAATACAGAACATCATATAGACCCCAAAGCATGGGTTAACCATTTTACATACCTTTATTCTGATCCCCCCAACCTTGACTTCTATCCCTCCAAGCATAAAATCCTAGCTACCTGGGGCATTCTACCCGAGATACAATTTAGCCTGGAGGAGACGGTGAATGCCATTAAAGCGATCAAGCCAGGAAAAGCCCCCGCTTTGGATAAGATCCCGGGGGATTTGTTTAAACACAGTATAGACATTTGGGCACCCTATATAAATCTTTTAAGTAACGCTATAGCAAGGGGAGGTCCAGTGCCTGAGACATGGAAAGGAGCAGAAATAATCCCAGTCTACAAAAAAGGATCTAGGGAAGATCCTGGGAATTACAGACCAATCAGCCTCATAGATGTTATGCAAAAAATCTACGCTAGACAGTTGCTGAATAGAATTAGTAGATGGATAGAAGAAAACAGCATATTGACTATATATCAAGCAGGCTTTAGACAGGAGACGAGTACAATCGATCAGGCCTTTAGGCTACTGGCAGTAATGTGGAAATACACTAAACTAATGAAGGGTCACCTGTATATCGCTTTTGTGGATTTGCGTGCGGCCTTTGATTTGGTGCCAAGAGACTCCTTATGGGCAGCACTAGGGAAACAGGGCATGGCGGGGAACCTCCTGTGCCAGCTAGAGAGGTTACACGAAAATACATTTGCAAAGGTTCGGTGGGGTCCAAAGGGAGAGTTGACAGACCCAATACCCATCAAGAGCGGGGTGAGACAGGGTTGTGTGCTTGCCCCAACTCTCTTTTCATTATCTATTAATGATTTGGACAAACACCTAAAACAAAGTAATCATGACTCGCCAAGATTGAATGGTGACCCAGTTCCTGCCCTCCTTTTTGCAGATGATACCATCTTATTATCCCAAACTCCCATGGGCTTGCAAACCCTATTAGGTAAATTTAGTGAGTACTGCAGTTTGAAGGGACTAGAAATAAACACAACCAAGACCAAATGTCTGACTGTTAATCCCCATAGAGGTCTCAAGAGAAACATCCGGATTAGAGGGCAGGAATTGGAACGAGTAAAAAACTTTAATTATCTAGGGATACTGCTTGACGCCAAGTTGTCATGGGCACCGCACGTCAATAAAGCTGCTACCTCCTTAGTCCACAGTTCCATGGCGATTAGCAAAAATTACAAATGTTCAAGATCTTGGATTGTTTCACCAGTATTTGAGATATATAGGTACAAAGCACAGGCTGCTGCCTTATATGGTGCCGAACTTTGGGGATTTACAAATCTAACCCCACTGGTAACCCAGGAAAATAATTTCATGAGGGGGGTATTGGGACTCCCTCCATCTACTCCACTGATTCCTCTAACCTATGATATTAATATGAAACAAATAGGTAAACTGGCAGCCCTGAGGCCTTTGCTTTACTGGTGTAGACTTTGGACAACTCCTGTATTGATCCAATATAGGCAAGCACTAATCGAGATCATGGACTTGGACAAGACCACCTCCCTTCCGTGGCTCCACTACATAAGGCATTGCTTTTACAATCTAGGGCTGAAATCTTATTGGGATGAACCGCATACACTTACAACACAATCTAAGATTCGATTAAAACAAGTATATTGGGACTTCACCCTAAACAGCCCTTTCCACAGCAAGGACCTAGGTAGACTGACCTCAAGTTTCCTGGATATCAAACCATTACCGAGAGCTGAGGAATGGATAGATACTATCCAACCCAGGCGAGCAAAAGTTTTATTTATGAAGTTCCGATATGGGACTCTCCAGGTTAGGGCTTTTACTTCTAAATGGTGCCCCCTGAGTGGGAGAAGACACGAGGCGACGTGGGCTGTGTAATATGGAAACCTCTGAAACAACGGATCATGTTCTTTTAACCTGCAAAGCTTATGATAAACCAAGGAGGAAATGGATTCAACCTATTTGCAGGAACATAGGAATCAGGAACTATAATGAAGCAGCTAGATTCTTGAGATCTAGTACTATTCCATTTGTTGTCTTTGGTTTAAGCCGGTTTTTATTAGCAATTTCATTCATCAGAGACAAGGCGGGCCTGAGGCTCTAGGCGTTTTAACTCAGATAAAACCCCCACAGTTAATTTATGGTGCCCAAAATGACATATGGGAGCCTTCTCCTGTACCTCAATGGACTCTGGATATACATTTTGCCAAGGATATATCTAGCCCAGGGGATATTGATAATGCTTGGGCAGAACATGAACTATAGAATCATTTTGCTTCTTAGTACAAGGACTGTAGTTATCGAAGGATTTTAAGATTTTTAGAATTGCCATTTAAGACTCATGGAAATAGTTTTATGGATTTTTTTTTATATCTTCTTTTAGATTTATTTATTTATTGTTCACTTAATTGGTTAAATAGTCCTCCCATAGTTAAGTAAACAAATTTTTGTTGGTACAGGAGGCAAATTTTAGGGTTTTATAAAAAAAATTATAATGTAATTGATTGTTATTTATTGATTTTAGGACTACCATTGGCCATTATTTTGATAATTTGATTTTAGTATTGAAGTGAATAATAATTGTTGCTGGAATAATGTGCTCTTGTATTGCTTGATTGTATTTTCCTTTTATGGCTTTTAGCCGAATAAAGGCGAGAATAATAAAAATTAAAAATAAAAAAAATAGAAAAATCCATAAGATAGGATTAAAGTAATATTGTAGACATTACTATAATGCTCAGGGGGTCTTTAATTACAACTAAGGGACTGATAGATTCCTAAATTCAAATCCACATAATTCTGAGGAGATACAGGTTTTTGGATGTTCGTGGGTCCCCTAAAAAAAGTTGGTACATACCCACAAAAGTGTATGATTCTGTGTATTCACCATCAATTTTCGGGTAGTTTCCTAACCCAGATATGCTTGTAGAATTACTTCTGCCAATGACAAGAATAATAGCAATTTAGTAGTGAGAATGGCACGAGAACATTCACAAAAATGTGGAAATGCAGAGAAAGAAGTTTATGGAATAGGGGAAAATGAAAATTGTATAGTGTTATATTTCTGCATGCAAACATTTATTTCTGTTAAAAACCAGAAATGTCATCCAAGTGAGTAGTTTAAAATGCAGCAGTAAATATTCAGTGGTTTTCCTGTTTGTTTGGGAAACTGGGGCCAAAATGTTTTTCACTGCACTGAGGTGTACCTTCGCAAACATATACTGTTCATTTGATATCAGAGTATTTTAATAGACAATAGCCTGCAATCGCTCTATAAAGTCCTGTTTCTCGTTTGCTTATTTCAGGCAACTGACTTCTGAAATGAGTAGCTGCTCAACTGTAATAACGTATAATTGAATTCTGACCTTATAACGTCTCCTGCCAGCAGCCCAAGCACAAGGCAGGAGATGGGCATAAATACAGCTTAGTTTTAACATGGCACCAATGCAAAAACTGGCCTTCAATTCGTATGACCTATTTTTCTAACAAAAGCAGTGAAGAACAGCAAAAAAATATTTATAGGAACATGTTTAAGTTCTCCACACTATGGGGCATATTTATACTCTGTTTGCACCGGATTTGCGTCGTTTTTTTTTACACAAATCCGACGCAAAGCTAACTCTATATTTATACTTTGGCGTTAGACCCGTCTAGCGCCAAAGATCTTGGAGTTTGCCTCATTTTTTAGCGTGGACACCTACCTTGCGTTAATGATATGCAAGGTAGGCGTTCCCTTCTAAAAAATGACTCTAAGGCATGTGCGCCTTATTTAAACTCCCGTGCAAAAATGACGCACGGGAGTGGCCGGGCCTTAACAAAATGACGTCCAGCTGCTTTTGCGTCATTTTTTAACACCTGGTCAGGGCTAGCGTTAAGGGACCTGTGGGCTCGGAAGGAGCCCAGAGGTGCCCTCCCATGCCCCCAGGGACACCCCCTGCCACCCTTGCCCACCCCAGGAGGACGCCCAAGGATGGAGGGACCCATCCCAGGGAACTTAAGGTAAGTTCAGGTAACAATTTTTTTTTTTTTTTGTGGCATAGGGGGGCCTGATTTGTGCCCCCCTACATGCCACGAAGCCCAATGACCATGCCCAGGGGACATAAGTCCACTGGGCATGGCCATTGGGCAAGGGGGAATGACTCCTGTCTTTTTAAATTTGACTTGCATCAGACTGGTTTTTTATGTGCTTAATTTCACATTAGAATCCACTTTTAGGTGGTCATTACAACTCTGGCGGACGGTGTTAAAGCGGTGGTAAAACCGCCAACAGGCCGGCGGTAAAAAAATTGGAATTATGACCGTGGCGGAAACCGCCAACAAATACAGCCACTTTAACACTCCGACCGCCACAGCGGAACAGACAAACAGCGCGGCGGTCACCGCCAACAGACAGGCGGAGGACAATGTACCGCCCACAGTATCACAACCTCCCAATCCGCCACCTTTTCCGGGGCGGATTCACCACGGATAAAAATACGGCAGAAACAGCCATTTCAAAGGGAAAAGGCTCACCTCTACACGCTCCACGAGGAGGGAGGGCACCATGGAGCCGGAACTCCATATTCTGCCAGCGTTAGTCTTCCTGCTCCTATATGAGGATCATCAACGCCGGCGGCGAAGACCATAGTGAGTACTGCATCTACGACACAGGGGAGGCAAAAACACAGGGACACACACAACCAACATCCCAACCCCCACCCCGACCCTCACCCACTACAACACACACACCAATGCATATCTGTACATTACAGTAACAGCCCCCAAACCCCCCGGAAGAATGCAAAGACAAAAGGAAATGAGTTGAACCATTGTAATATATCAAAATACAGTAAGCAAATATATACATATATATATACACATTAAACCATCCTGGGGAGTGCAAAGCCACAGTCTCTCAAGTCTCTGCAGTGGGTGGGTTGCCCACTGTACCATCCTGGGGAGTGCAAAGACACAGTCTCTCAAGTCTCTGCAGTGGGTGGGTTGCCCACTGTACCATCCTGGGGAGTACAAAGCCACAGTCTCTCAAGTCTCTACAGTGGGTGGGTTGCCCACTGTACCATCCTGGGGAGTGCAAAGCCACAGTCTCTCAAGTGGATGCAAGTCTCCACTGGTTCTGGAGGGGGACTGGTGCCCAGAGTGCAGCACACACCCTGTGACAGTCCCAGTTGCGTCACTGCCACTGCCGCAAATGGGCTAGCGGTACATTCCATGGTGGTCTTTGCCGTGTTCAGCGGTCCCTGGCCTGTTCAGCGGTGCTTGCATTGCCAGTGTCAGACCTGTTCAGCGGTGCATTCCATGGCGGTCTTTGCCCTGTTCAGCGGGCCCTGGCCTGTTCAGCGGTGCTTGCGTTGCCAGTGTCAGACCTGTTCAGCTGTGCATTCCATGGCGGTCTTTGCCCTGTTCAGCGGTCCCTGGCCTGTTCAGCGGTGCTTGCCAAGGCGGTCCTTCAATACCCAGCAGGCGGTCCTTCATGGGTCAGCTGGGCAGTGGCTTGCGGGGCCCTCCTGGCCAGCTGGGCTGTGGCTGGCATTGTCCTCCTGGCCAGTGACGATGGGGCTGGCCTGCTGGGCAGTGACTCTGGTGGTGGCCTCCTGGGCAGTGACGATGGGGCTGGCCTCCTGGGCAGTGACGATGGGGCTGGCCTCCTGGCCAGTGACTCTGGCGGCGGCCTCCTGGCCGGTGACGATGGGGCTGGCGGTGGCCTCCTGGGTAGCGGGGATGATGGCGGTCTTCTCCGCCGTACTGCTCCTCTCAGACTTTGGAGATTTCTTCTGCCCCTTCTCCACCTTCGGAGGAGTCACAGCTGAGTCGACACTGCCCCCAGGACCCTTGTGAGCGGCTTTTCTGGCTGGAGTCTTCCCCCTCTCCTGCTGGGCACTGTCCAACTTCTGGTGCTTCACAGGGGGAGGGACTGGCTGTGCTGTGGCTCTGTGCCACACTGGCTGTCCTGGTGGCCGGTGCACTCCACATACCTGTAACAACAGGCACCACTGGACCCGGAGATTTTTTGGCTGAGGTGCTAGTACGGGACCTATGAGTTGGACGGGGGTGGTGGGAAATAGGTTAAGGGGGGCCAGGAAAAGTTTTTGGGAGACACTGGGACAGGTAGATGGAGGGGGTTGGGGAGTGGAGGAAGAGGTGGTGGTTGTAGGAGGTGTAACTTTTGTGGATTTGGGTGCAGGTGCATGGGCTAGAGGCTGTCATGAGGTGGATGGCTGTTGGGTGGTTGTGTGCCTGCGTTTGTGTATCTTCGGAGGGGGCGTCACAAACACACTGGGAGAGGACACCGGGGACGTGTAAATGGGAGTGGGGGTGGTGAGTGCACGTGAGCGGGGTGTGGTGGTGGGTGTGCTGGTGCGGGACGTAGTGGCTGTAGTGGTGGTGCATGCAGGTGTGAGTGTAGAAGAGACTGGGAGGGAGGAGGGAGATGAGGAGGAGGGGGACACAGTGGAGGCAGTAGATGTTGGTGTGTCTGTATGTGTGTGATGCTTGCGTGAGTGCCTGTGGGATGTGTGGTGCTTATGTTTGCCTGAGTTTCCCTTGTGTGGTGAGGTGTGTGCAGGCTAGTCTGATGGTGTGCTTGGGATAGGCTGGGGTACAGGGGATTGGGTCTGGGTGGAGGAAGTTGGAGGGGGGAGGCTAGAGACAGGGATAATGGCTGCCATCAGTGCTGAGGCCAGAGTTTGCAGGGTTCGATGAAGGGCAGCCTGACCAGAATGAATGTGCTCCAGGAATGCATTTGTGTGTTGCAATTCCCTTTCTACACCCTGGATGGCATTCAAAATGGTAGACTGCCCAACAGTGAGGGACCTGAGGAGGTCAATGGCCTCCTCACTGAGGGCATCAGAGGTGACAGGGGCAGATGCTGAGGTGTCTGGGGCGAAGGTGATGCCCACCCTCCTGGGTGAGCGGGCACGGGGCACACGCTGAGGGCCTGCTGGGAGGGCGGTGCTGGTAGGGGGTTGGCGGCTGTACCTGTAGAAGTGGGGGGCTCAGATTTTGCTGCCACCACAAGGGAGCTCCCATCGGAGGACGAGTCCGTGTCGCTGGTTGCAGATCCTGTGACCGCCGTGGTGCTCCCCTCACCCTCCGTCCCACTGGTGTATTCTGAGTCCGTGGAGTGGCCCTCCATGGCCATGTGGGATGCAGGTCCCTCGTGCTCCGGTGCCACTGTACCTCCGCCTGATGATGCTGATGCACACAAGAACAGGGAGACAACAAAAAGGGGGGGGACGACAGAAGAAAGACAGGTTGAGGGCATGGCTTACCGCTACCGTTGGCGGACAATACAGACACAGCAGCCCCCTGCACTACGTCGCGCTGTTGGGCTCTACAGATGCAATTCCTGGGATATGGCCTGCATGGCTATGGTCGACATCTGCACACATAGATGACACAGGGGCATGAATACCTGTACTTGGCACTCTACAGAGGTGGGGTGGGGTGCCACATGGCCTGCATTATGGAAGGGCCTAGTCTACGGAACTCGCCCTGGCCTAGGGAAACCCACAGCCCTCCTCCCCCACCCAGACACCTTCACTGCACGCAAAGTCCGCTGAATGATGTTGTACTCACCCCCTTGTGTCTGCTGTGATGCCCTCAAGCACCCATCCAACTCAGGGTAGGCCACCGCCAGGATCCGGAACATCAGGGGGGTCAGGGTTCGACGGGCACCCCTCCCACGTTGGGAGACCATCCCCAGCTGAGCCTCCGCTGTCTTCTTGCTCCAGCGGCGAATGTCCTCCCATCTTTTCCAGCAGTGGGTGCTCCGTCTGCGGTGGACCCCCAGGGTCCGGACGTCCTTGGCGATGGCACGCCAAATATCCTTCTTCTGGTGGGCGCTGACCTTCATGACATGTACAGGGGAAGAAGAGAAGTCATTACCAACTGCACCGTCTAAGTGAGTGGCCCACATCCCTACCCTTGCCATGTGGCACATGCATTCACAGTCCTTCATGCACGCAGGACTGTGCCCCCTTCATTCTTACAACCAGCCCTCTCCACACAGGCATAGCCCATACAACGTGCTCCCTGTGTACTTACCTGTTGGTCTGGAGGACCGCAGAGTAGCGTGTACTGGGGGAGGACCCCGTCCACGAGCTTCTCCAACTCCTCTGCAGTGAAGGCAGGGGCCCTTTCCCCAGACGCACAAGCCATTGTCTCTTCCAGACCGAGGTCACAGCAGCACTTGCAGTGTAGGTCCTCTCCTGTCGAAGATCAGGTATTGAGTGATTGAACAGATAGAAAATGGCGGTCACGTCCGCGGCGGTCACGTCCGCGGCAGTGTGTACCATCACCGCCAGCGTACATCGTCATTGGCTCCTGGGACCCATAGGGTCCAACGTTAACCAATGCAGCATTGCGCCACGGTTTTCAACCGCCTACCGTGACGGTGTAGAACGCCAGCGCAGTTACCTCACATCCCATTGTCCCACTTTAGAGGTCAGGCAGCCGCCATTTCAGGGGCCCAAATGGCCTAATTACCAACTGCGTCACACAGACCTAGGCCTTGTCGCACAACACAAATACAGGCCAGATTTTGTGTATGAATGGTGTTCTGTGTAGACTGTGGGTACATACCTCTGAGTTGTCTGACTCTGTGATCGCCGTTATCATTCATAGGCACCGTCCGCTGGGACATGTGAGGAGATGGTGGAATCCTCCGGTGTACGGACCGCTGGTGGACCTGTCGACAATGGAGGAAAGACATTTGATCATCACCTACAGGTTTGACCGTGCCACAATCCAGGAACTGTGTGCCCAGTTGGAGCCTGACCTGATGTCAGCAATCCGCCATCCCACAGGGATCCCCCCTCCAGTGCAGGTGCTATCAATGCTCCATTTCCTTACGAGTGGGTCATTTAAAACAACAGTGGCCATGGCATCAGGGATGTCCCATCCTATGTTTTCCAACGTGTTGTCCAGAGTGTTGTCTGCCCTGCTGAAACACATGCGGAGCTACATCATTTTCCCTCAGGTGGAGGATTTGCCTACAGTTAAAGGTGACTTCTCTGCCCTTGGACATATCCCCAACATCATAGGTGTTATTGATGGGACCCATGTAGCTCTGGTCCCCCCCCACAGGAGTGAACAGGTGTACAGGAACCGGAAGAGTTATCATTCCATGAATGTACAGATGGTATGTTCGGCAGACCAGTACATCTCCCAGGTAAATGCTATGTTCCCTGGCTCTGTGCATGACGCCTACATCCTGCAGAATAGCAGCATCCCTTATGTGATGGGTCAACAACAGAGGCACCGGGGGTGGCTATTAGGGGACTCTGGTTACCCCAACCTGTCATGGCTACTGACCCCAGTGAGGAATCCCAGGACCAGGGCAGAGGAACGCTACAATGAGTCCCATGGGCGGACTAGGAGGGTGATAGAACGCACCTTCGGCTTCCTGAAGGCCAGGTTCAGGTGCCTCCATATGACAGGTGGTTCCCTATTCTACTCACCAAGGAAGGTGTGCCAGATCATCGTGGCCTGCTGTATGCTTCACAACTTGGCTTTGCGACTACAGGTGCCTTTTCTGCAGGAGGATGATCCAGATGACGGTGTTGTGGCAGCTGTGGAGCCTGTGGACAGTGATGAGGAGGAAGCAGAGGAAGAAGACATTGACAACAGGGACTCAGTTATCCAGCAATACTTCCAGTGACACACAGGTGAGAACACATTCCTGCCTACTACAAGTACTTTCACACTTCTACCTCTATCCTGTCTGTCGATTTCAACCAGTATATGGTAATTGAGTTGTACATTTCCCTTACGGTTTCACAGGTGTGGTTTCCAATGTGTGTCATCTGCTTAGATTCCTCATGGACTTGAGATGTGTGACATAGGTATGTTGACATTACATTTGAAAACGCATTCTGTCACTGTCATTGCTGATACACATTTTCGAAATCACAGACTGACTCCAGATTGTTTTGTGCTTCAAGGGTGTTTATTGAAGTGCGAAATATTGGAGGGGGGTTGTAAAATGGTGAGGGGTGATGGTGGAGGAATGTCCATGGCAGAGTCCAGTCTATTAGTCTCACAGG
This sequence comes from Pleurodeles waltl, assembly GCF_031143425.1. Classification (NCBI taxonomy): domain Eukaryota; kingdom Metazoa; phylum Chordata; class Amphibia; order Caudata; family Salamandridae; genus Pleurodeles; species Pleurodeles waltl. Next base: position 1,056,910,229 of record NC_090444.1, on the reverse strand, counting down.
TGCATTGCCCATATGGGCATAGGAAGTGGAGCTGGGGCAGTTCCAATATAGACAGGGTTACAAAGTGGGACAGTGGTTTGACAATCAGGGTGGTCTCATTTCTTGGCGGTGGTCTTGGCATCGTGCTCTGTCTTGTTCCTGGATTTCAGGGACCGTTTGCGGGGTGGTTCTCCGTCTGCAGGGGGTGGGGTGCTGGTCTGGTGGTCCTGTGGCGGGGTGTCCTGTCCACTAGTGCCGGCGGAGGTGGTGGGCAGTTCAATGTCTATGCTAGTGTCAGGGGCCCCTTGTAGTGCCACAGTGTCCCTCCTGGTGTCAAGTATTTCCTTCAGCACCCCTACGATGGTGCCCAGGGCAGAGCTGATGGTTCTGAGTTCCTCCCTGAACCCCAAATACTGTTCCTCCTGCATGCGCTGGGTCTCCTGAAACTTTGCCAGGACTGTTGCCATCGTCTCCTGGGAGTGGTGGTATGCTCCCATGATGGAGGAGAGGGCCTCGTGGAGAGTGGGTTCCCTAGGCCTGTCCGCCCCCTGTCGCACAGCAGCCCTCCCAGTTCCCCTGTGTTCCTGGGCCTCCGTCCCCTGGACTGTGTGCCCACTACCACTGCCCCCAGGTCCCCTGTAGTAGTGGACACACAGCTGATTGACGTGTCCTGGGGACGGAGGTATGGGCCCGCTGGGTGGGTGCTGTGCTTGTGTTACCAGAGGGTGGAAGCTCTGTGGTGGCCTGTGACTGGGTGTGGGGAACCGACTGTCCTGAGGCCCACGATGGTCCAGGCTGGTCATCTGGATCCAGTTGGACAGAGCTGCTGTCATCACTGTGGGCCTCTTCTGTGGGTGGGGTGGAGATGTCTGGACCCTCCTGTCCGGTGACGTTGGGTAGTGGTCCTGCGGGGGTGTAAAAGCATGATTATTGCATCTGTGTGTGTCATGGTGTGCAATGGGTGGGTGACCGTGTACCCCAGTGCTAGCATTCCTGTGTGGGGGCTTGTGTGATGATTGTTGAGGGTGGTGTTATGGGTATGTGAAGTGGGCATGCTTTAGTGATGAGTGTCCATGCTTTGTTGTGTCATGCAGGGCTTGGTGTTGGGATGTGTGGTTTGTGTTATTAGTACATTTGTGAGGAGTTGGAGTGATAGGGGAGGGGGCGAGGGTGGGGGTCTGTGATAGCATGCAGGTAGGGTGGGGGATATGATAGTTAAGGTTTGACTTACCAGAGTCCATTCCTCCACCGACTCCTGCGAGGCCCTCAGGATGCAGAATAGCCAAGACCTGCTCCTCCCATGTTGTTAGTTGTGGGGGAGGAGGTGGGGTCCGCCGCAAGTCGGCTGTACCGCCAGGTGGTGTCTTGAGACCACAGAAAGCACCTTCCCCTGTAGGTCGTTCCACCTCTTCTTAATGTTGTCCCGATTTCTTGGATGCTGTCCCACTGCGTTGACCCTGTTGACTATTCTTCGACATAGCTCCATCTTCCTAGCTATGGAGGTGTGCTGCACCTGTGTTCCAAATAGCTTTGGCTCTACCCGGACGATTTCCTCCACCATGACCCTGAGCTCATCCTCCGAGAACCTGGGGTGTCTTTGCCGTGCCATGGGTTAGTGTAGGTGATGTGTGGGGTGGTGTATGTGGTGATAAGTGTGGTGATATGTAGTGGTGTGTGGTGTTTTGTGCGTGGAAGTAGTGTGGGTGATGGTGTTGAGTGCCTGCGGCTGCTAGTTTGTGGATGGTGGTGTCTCTCTCTGGCCTTCTTTCAGAATTTTTTGTAGTAGGGGTTTGTGGGTGATGTGGGTGTGTGTTTTATATTGTATTGAGTGTGTGGGAGTGGTGTGTGTATGTGTATCAGGTGTGTGTATTTTGAATTGTCCAATGTGGTAGTGTTTTGTAAATGTGTGTGTATTTTGAGCGCAGCGGTGTGTACCGCCAATGGAATACCGCGGTTGAAAGACCGCCGCTTGGATTCGTGGGTCATGATAGCATGGGCGTATTTCTGTTGGCGTGACGGTGGAGGTTTTGTTTTCGCCAGTTTATCACTGACCTTTGGTGTGGCGGACTTGTGTGGGTGTCTGAATTTTGTCGGATTTCGAGATGTGGGTCGTAATAGCTGTGGCGGAATTCCGCGGCCGCGGCGGTGTGTTGGCGTCTTCTGCACGGTGGTAAGCGGCTTTTACCACCAATGTTGTAATGACCCCCTTAGTCTCCACGACTGCAACCATATTTCCTCTTTCATGTGAAATAAAAAAACAGCAAGGTTTTGAGTAGTTTGCAGGAAGGGTCATGGTGTGAGCATATATATATATATATATATATATATATATATATATATATATATATATATATATATATATATATATATATATATTATATATATATGTATATATATATATGTATATATATATATATATATAGATAGAAAGATATATATATAGATATAGATATATATGTATATATATATCCTCTGCAGTATATTTTAGGGATATTGCAAGTCATTTCAGAGTTCCATGACCTTATAAAGGAGCACCTCTGTGACTCTCAACATCCTTCCAATGTACGGCAAGGGGTACTTTATCCCATAAATAATAAACAACATTATATAGGCAAACTGTATTATGTGAAATTTAAGTCTCTTTTCAAGCCAGAGTGAGTTGCACCATCACACTAGTATTTTATTTCTTCCATATTTGCCTTTTTATCAATTATTAACAATGACTTAAGATCTCCCCTCGGTCACCCTTTTCCACCATTCACCCACCTGTACATCTGTCCTTCCTTTGAGCTACCCATCCACCTGCCCCGTCTCATCCTACTCCATCACATCCCACCCCAGCCCGTCCTGTCCATCCCATTCCAATCAAGGGGCATATTTATACTCCGTTTGCGCCGAATTAGCGTCGTTTTTTTCGACGCAAATTCGGCGCAAAACTAACGCCATATTTATACTTTGGCGTTAGACGCGTCTAGCGCCAAAGTAGGAGTAAAGAGCGTCATTTTTTTGCGTGAACGCCTTCCTTGCGTTAATGAGATGCAAGGTAGACGTTCCCGTCCAAAAAAATGTCTGCGACGCAAATGCGTCGTATTTATACTCCCGGGCAAAAATCACGCCCGGGAGTGGTCGGGTCAAAAAACCCCGCATTTGCGCCTCTTTTTAACGCCTGGGTCAGGGCAGGCGTTAAGGGACCTGTGGGCTCAAAATGAGCCCACAGCTGCCCTCCCATGCCCCCAGGGACCCCCCCTGCCACCCTTGCCCACCCCAGGAGGACACCCAAGGATGGAGGGACCCACCCCAGGGACATTCAGGTAAGTTCAGGTAAGTATAAAAAAAAACAAAATTATATATTTTTTTTGGCATAGGGGGGCCTGATTTGTGCCCCCCTACATGCCACAATGCCCAATGACCATGCCCAGGGGACATAAGTCCCCTGGGCATGGCCATTGGGCAAGGGGGCATGACTCCTGTCTTTACTAAGACAGGAGTCATGTAAATGGCGTCTGGGCGTCGTTAAAAATGGCGCAAATCGGGTGGAGGCGATTTTTTGCGTCAACCTGACTTGCACCATTTTTAAGACGCCCTAGCGCCACTTTTCCCAACGCTGGCGCTGCCTGGTGTACGTGGTTTTTTTCCACGCACACCAGGCAGCGCCGGTCTGCTTGCGCCGGCTAACGCCATTCAATAAATACGGCGCCCGCATGGCGCTTCAGAATGACGTTAGCGGCGCAAAATGTTTTGACGCTAAACTGCGTTAGCGCAGTTTAGCGTCAAAAAGTATAAATACGGGCCCAAGTCTCCTCTTTCACTCCATCACACCCAGTCTACTCCATCTCACTCGTCCATCTGATCCTATTTTATTTCAAGACAGACTAACCCATTCCGTCCCCCCATCCTATCCAATCCAAAGTTTTCTTATCCCAACAAACAACAAAGATTTTTGATTTCCAAAGAATCTTTAATCCACCATTAGCTTTCAGTAAACTCAACGGACTATGATATGGCACCCTAGGAGACACCCGATTGGCATAATTCCAACCTCCTCGATTTTTGTCTCTGCTACCATTTGCTGGCTCCTCTTTCCCACGAGGCAGCCCAATAAAAGGGCTCCTTTCTTATAATTATTTTGGTTGGTTGGTATTAAGCTAATAATTTGCCTGGGGCAACCCTCTTTCAAGCAAAATGGAAGTAGGAAATGAATGAAATTAGAAATAAGAGCCCAGGACTAACAGGGATTACCAAATGATATTGGAAAGTGTACCTCCAAAAGCCACTTCAATGTCCCATTCCAAACAAAGGGCCAGGTTTCCTAGTCTGGGGCTGAATTTTAGAAATGTAGTAAACTAGGTTAAGGCTAACATTCAATGCAGCAAAAAGTATAGCGCCGGCTTGTGCCATTACACAGCGCCAGCCGGGTGCCATAGTAAAGTAATGGGGCAAGCTGGCGGTAAACTTGGGCTGGCATCTTCAAAAAAGATGCTAGCCAGGTGGGGGTGGCGGTGGGGAAGGAGGGGTTTATGCGTCAAAAAATGATGCTAGCCTGGTTAAAGTGAAAAAAATGCCTCTAACCAGACTAGTGCCATTTACTGAGGCACAACCACCAAAAACATGACTCCTGTCTTAGGAAAGACAGGAGTCATGCCCACCACCCCAATGGCCAGCACAGGGGACAAGTGTCCCCTGGGCATGGCCTTTGCACCCTGTGCCATGCAGGGGGCTCCAGATGTCAAAAAAATTAAAATAAATTAAAAATACTTCCACTACTTATCTTGGATGGAGTCCCCCATCTTCCGGTGTCCCTCTGGTGGGGGTGTTCCTGGGATTTGGGGTGAGCACCTGTGGGCCCCTTCTATGGCGTTTAGACACGGACATGGATATACAGGCCCCCCTAATGCCTGAGCTGACCTAGGTGTTAAATAATGGTGCAAAACAAGCTATGCACCATTATTTAGCCCCTCCTCCCACCCGTGTGTCATTTTAGCTCAGGGGGATAAATATGGGTCTATAGGGATAGCACAATTTTTTAGACTGGAACGCCACCTTGCATCTGATTGACGCAAGGTAGGTTCACACATCCAAAAATGGTGCAAACTCCAATATTTTGACACTAGACGTACCTAGCATCAAATAAATTTGCGTAAAAAAATGACGCAAATTCGGCGCAAACAGAGTATAAATGTGCCCCTAAGTCACTAAGATAAACGATGATATTTGATGCTGGAAAATAGTCCAGAACTCAAAAAGTTGAGACAATGAACCTAAAATATAACGTACACAGTGTACAATTCCTCGCTGAAAAGATATGTCGGGACCTGATATCAATTGCAGCATACACTAAATCTGTTACAGAATACCAATAAAAAATGATAAGAAGGAAAGGAAAATAGACAGGTAAAGTGTGTCAGAAGCACAAAAAAATATTTCAATAACCTCTATATGATTAAAAAAATGTCTATATTCTTTCTCGCTTATCGCGTCATTGTAGACATGTTTCAATGCTCTTCCGGGGGCTGCAACGTCCTCCCCATCCTTCGAGACATGTAAAATGGAGTAATATCTGCACGTCGTGAGAACCGGGGTCTAATCCAAATAATTCTGTCCAGCTACTTAGCATGCCAGACTGCAAAGCGAACATCTTGCAATTGCAAGTAAAATGTGTCTCTTTTGAAAGATACAATCTACACACTGTTTATATGCATTTGTAGGGTTCTTAGCTGCATAAATATATAACTTCGAATTAATCGGATGATAAATTCAATGAGTCACCCCTGACAAAACAAAATACAGGCAGTCATCCCACATAAATTATGTTTTGTAAATAAAATGTAATATTGCAGCAGTATGGTGTAATGTTACATAGGGGCAAAGGTGCTCAAATTCTACGGGCAAGAAGAACCTATGACAGAACAAGATGCCTTGAAAAGTTTGTGCATACCCAGCAACCTGTGAATTTATGAGTATTATTAAAAATGTTCTCAGTCCGTTCGGGGGTGGGCAGGGCTAACGCCCAAACTTTAAAGTATCAGAAAAATACCTCCGCCATAGAGAAAAAGTTAGAACGTGCAAATTAACTTTTTGCAATCAAGTACACATTCAGAATTGCACAGTTATGCATTTGTAACTGAACATACTCGTGAGAACTCTTGCGAAACAGAATGTTTTAGCTTCCTAGATATTTGTGTGTTTCAAAAAGGTATAAATCTACATGCAAAAGTATCTGTAAATTTGCAGATTTACAGTTAAATATGTTTTTGTAAATTGGGATCGGATTTCTTTGGACACCATTTTGAAGATTGTTGTTCATGTAAGGCAGATCGTGGATCATTGGTACATATATCCTAGGGAAGTGATTAAATACATTATTTCCAGAATTAAATATTTTGGTCTATTTTATCACAAATTAAGAAATGCTAAAATCAACTATGTTGCCAATCGTACATGCACCCTGTGTAGATTTTCTGAAGCATACTCCAGATTTGTTTTTTATTTTGTGCTTACTGCAGCCAAAAGGGTTATAGTGAGACGGTGGAAATTGAGGTATGTTGCAGGTGCTAAAGAATAGATGGTGAAGATGAACGTCTTGATGTTGTATGAAAAAATGTACCTGAAAACCCGATTGCTCAGACAAACATGGATTGGTTTGTAATTAGTTTTGAAAAGCTCACGGTTATACAAGAATTAATGATTTCTTGCAGAATACTCCTATGTACAGATCGTCATTTTCGGTAGACATACTCGGCTTGACAGAACATGACATGGGGGCTAAGGCTACTGCAGAGTTGCCTTTATTTTGCACGGCTAGTCTGTGTCCTCCTTTATCTACACAAGAGTGTTTTTTATCAAAATCCAAATTCAGAACGTAATTGCTATCATATTGCCTGCTCCACTTAGGGCCCTATTCAGAGCCCAGTTTGCTGTGTAGTGTTAACCAAAAGTGCCCACTCACACGGGAAGGAAGTGAGTGTTTCATGATGGGCACGCACTGAAAAGTTGATGAACATAAACCTATGCAAGCCATGCACGGCCTCTGGATATAGCAAGAGATTTATGTCTGACGAGGGAAGACGGAAAGCAGAAGATACACTGTTAGGACTGGCAAGGGTAGAGGGAAAACGTTTCTGCATGGAAACGGATTTTACTCTTTGACAAAGAAGAAAATAAAATGGGTGTACAAATATGTACTTTGGCTAGTCATTTACTCTTGCATACATGTCCACCATGCGCCTTTAAACAAGTGTAATCCTGAAAAGCTGAAACTATTGCAGCTTCCTGGGAGTACTCCTTGAATTTCCTAATAAGTACACTAAAATTGCAAATTTTCTTCAAACTACCTGCAAAAATACATTTATAATTCTTTGGGGAACCAGTCATCCGTATTTACTAGTTACTTTGACTTGTGCAGTGAGTCGATATTTCTTGTTTGTATTGTTTGTGAGGTAGAAACATGGATGCACTTGCATTTGGTAGGTACAAAATAACATTTCCAAACCTGGTATTTCTTCATCCCATCTGCAGATCTGTCCCTCCATTTGGTTTCGCTCATTCTTCTCGCGTTTCTTAATCTTTGTTCAACTATTCTTTTCTTCTATTTTAAGATGTCACAACTACGGCTAGGCAAAGTTCTGGCAAATATGTAAACTTTTTTTATAAACTACACTAGATTTGAGAAGAAGCTGGCGAAGTTTAATCATGTAGCATCATTTCTGATCAGTGTTTGTATTACTGATGTTTTCATTGTTTAAAGGGAGGATTGCATGAGTGCATCTTCAGTAGTAGGAACTGGGATGAGGAAGAAAGATGAGGAGGTAATGCTTGGGTTACTTACCAGTCATCTTAATTATCGCTAGTCCTAGTCTTCCTCATCACTGCCCTGGGTACCTTTTCCTTCTTCCTAGTTTTTTACATGGTCTATATCTGTGTGCTTTGGTATAATGAAGAGTACCAGTAAGTAATTCCAGCATTAGTCAATGCCTGTGTTTCCGTACACTGGCACATACAAAAAAACAACCCTATTGACTTTTCTAATGCTTATCAGCAGTGCTGCACTTCTCGCCTAAATCACAATTTTCAGTATGGTAAGGAAATGGCCTGAAAGTGCAGAATGGATTGGATTACCTGACTCCCAGTCAAGAGTTAGTGAGAAAACACAATTCATTACAAACTAATGTTCCATCCATTTTTGCTGATATAGGCCACTGCAAAGAATGAAACCACACCTGAGCAAACTCAGAAAACTGCACACGTCCTTGTTAGGTGCAAGGATACTAACTTTTTCTGACTCCACAAGCATAGGAAATTATTTTACCTACTCTAAGTCATAACTCATACTCGGTTTTATCCCATGTCTTCATGTATAAGAGTCAATGTTCTGTCTGTTACACTCTCCTGTTAGTGATCTCTCTCTCCTTCTCAAGATCTATCCTTCATAGCTTCCTATATTCTATTTTTCCACTAACTTCTTGTTTGGAGATCCCACATGTGTATCTTTCTTGCCTAGTCTCAATCTCAACAACTCTACACTCCTCAACTAACTTGTTTCTTTTTCCCCTATATCTGTTTGTGTCCCTTATTTCATCTCTCACATTCTTCTGTCACCTTCAGCATAATGTTGCACTGTTGATTTTTTACCCTCATTTTCCATTCCCTTTCCCTAATCATTGTCTCTTGTTCGCTCTTTCTGGTAGAGCTGAGCCCCTCTCATTTATCTCCCATTATTTTGTCTGTATATTAAATTATTTGAGCAGCAAAAGTTAGCCCAGGTGAAGCAACAAAAAATGCTTTGCTTCTCAGAGTGCCAACTGTCTTTCAATCTTTGCAAAGGGATTCTTAAACCCAACAGAATTTGAGACAAAGTCAGACCTATTAGGTTTGCATTATACGACTTTGTATTGGATGGTATCACAAAATTAAATCTGAAGTAACGAGGGTCAAGAAGAATATTACTTGTTCTGACATTTAATGCTTATTTGCTGCACAATTACAAATTGCACGTGGCTTACTCTTTGCCAGTTGTCATTACACTGAAATTTGCATTTTAGGGTGTACCTTAAGTATAAATCTCATGCTGGACGCCAATTGCTCACTTTAGTCCCATAGCAGGATGTTTATTTCTCTGCTAACAAGCTTTATTTGAACCAGTGTAGCCTTCATCTGCATGCCAATCTTAGTAAATCTGGTACTGCACAATTGTTTACCACTTGCACAATCCAGTGCTATTATTCAAACCATGTTGCTGGCTTAGTGGCTCTGATTTTACACAAAATCTTATGGCTCAATTCACAAAGGTACTTATGTGTAGGAAAGTTACGAGTGCAGAGTCTCCACACTCCTGGGAGTGTAACCACACTTGGGGCCTGATTACGACTTCGGCAGAGGGGATTACTCTGTCCCAAATGTAATTTATATTCTGCCCGTTCCATAGGATATAATGGACTCATAATTCGGCGGGCGGGATATCGGTCACATTTGGGACGGAGTAATCCCCTCCGGCGAAGTCGTAATCAGGACCTTGGTGTAGAATGTCCACACTCAGGGCGGAATCTTTGAACTGCAATTCTCAGTGCAGAGATTCCACCCTGAGTGTGGAGATTCTACCATGAGTGCAGAGACTCGGCACTCGTACCTTAACTACACGTAAGTATGTTTGTTAATTGGACCCTTACGGGACTTTGCACTTCAGTACACTTTTCACATTTCAAATCGTACTGTGACAAATATTGGCCTTTTTTGCCTGTTTCATTCCTCTTTAAGAATTTTTAGTTCTAATTATTCTCTTTCTTGGACAATTGCTTCATGTCTGCATACATGCATATTTAAATGGTGCTAGGTTAGCAGTGTGTGTTTTTTAATCGTATATGTTTATTGATTATTTGGTATTGTTGATCATGCCACCAGACCGAGGATTTAGAGTGCTTAAATAATTACAAAAGTAGATTAAAATATAAACCAACAAATACAAAACAATAACCATGTAATGTACAAATACATACTAAGTCAATTGCAGTAAGTAAAACAGTGCATTACCCCTTAGGCATCACCTTTCTGTGTTTTGCAACATAGACTACCCTAAATAATGGCAAAACAACTTCAAAAATATTTTAAACTAAAAAAAAACTTGGGGCCTGATTTAGGTGTTGGTGCAGGGAATAATCCATCACAAACATGACGGATATCCCATCTGCTGTATCCCCATAGTATAGAATGGGATTGTAATATGGCGGGCGGGATATGCGTCACGTTTGTGATGGAGTATTCCACTCCGTCAACTTCTGATTCAGGCCCTTAGTGTTTTAACTTCAAATAATCAGACAGACTGCCCTCTAAATGTGACTTATCTGGTCGTAGGCCACTTCATGTTCTGATGGCATATTGCAGACAGTGGTCTATGTGACAAATAGATATTTAATAAAGTACACCGGGGTGTACATTATAGAGATATTGCACTTCACCAAGGAGTTCTGTTACCATATAGAGGAATAAGGCTGATGTCTAAGGCACACATTTAAGAAGGCCTAGCGTCTCCTTGCACCACATTAGCATAATTTTTTATGACACTAATGTGGCTCAACGAGGCCAAATTCGCTGCACCAGATTTACAAAGTGGCGCAATGCAAGCATTGCACACCTTTGTAACCCCTTGTGCCACATTATGCCTGTGCCAAATTTGGGCTAAGTTTCTTTATAAGGTCATAGAACTTCAAGGTGACTTGTAATATCCTTTTAACATATGGCATGGGGACATTATTCCTTATAATACATGGCCACACTATCATTACAACTTACATGCTTGATTTGGTGGAGTTTCATATGAAAGAGATAGGATGTGTGAAGACATGAAAAATAAAGGTAGAATCTGTAGTGCAAAATAAAATAAAAAACAGACATTTGTTCTGAAAAAATATTAAAATCAGATTGACAAAAGTCAGATTAAAAAAACAGTAGATCAGAAATATATAGAATCATACAGAAAGATTTAGGGGGTCATTATGTCCCCGGCGGTCGGTGGTAAGGTGGCGGTAGTACCGCCAACAGGCTGGCGGTACATACCGCCACATGACATTGGCGGGTTGGCTGCAGCCAACCCACCAATTTACCATTCCTACCGCCATGGCGGTAGCAGCCGCCGGGCCGGAGATAGCAATCTTTATCCTGGCGGCCGCTATAGTACCGCCGGCTGCATTTTGAGCCAGCCCATTGCCATGGTTTTCATGGCGTACTCAGGCCGTACGCCCTACCACTGACAGGGAATTCCTTCCCTGTCACTGGTAGTAGGCTCACCCACCCCACCAAACACTCCCCAGACACCCCCCACCCACCCTCCATACACGCTCCCACCCTTCTGATCCCGCACTCCATACGCGCACACACTTGCAGACACGCACCACGCATACACCCACTCACTCACACTGGCATACACGCATTCATTCATGCATACATCCATTTATACTCGCACACATCCGTACATACATTCACACTGACATGCAGACACTCATTCACATTTCCATTCTTACACGCATTCATACACAAGCATACACCCACGCAAACAACAGTACTCACACAGACGCATTCACGCACACACTCACATATTCATACACACAACCCCACACACACAACATTCCCTACCCCCCTTCCCTGTCGGAAGCCCAACTTACCTGCATCCAGGTGGTCTTCAGTCAGGGAATGGGGTGGGTCACTGCTACTGCCAGCAGCGCCCGCCAGCAGAACACTGCCAGGCCGTGTCATGTGTTATGATACGGCTGGCGGTGGTCTACTGGCGTGGTGGTGCTGGTGGTAGCAGCGCCACCTTACCACCATCCGCCAGTATGGCCACAGTCGGATTTCCACCCTTCTTGTAGCGGAAGTCTGGCTGTGGTCATAATCTGGCGAACGGATGGTAGCCACAGTGACGGTCTTTTGGCGGCCGTCACCGCAGTGGTAGGCGGTTTACATCGCCAATGTCTTAACGTGGGCCTTAATCTTTCCTATAATTATGTGTAAAAAATGAACAAACGTTGCCCTAAATTTCACATTTCTGCTGTACACTGTTCATGTAGGAGAACAGAGCAGAATAAGGAAAAAAAGGTAAAAAGGTATGTTGTTGTTTAAACTGCAGCTCTAAATATGCTCCGTAACTTGCTTTCCCATAGGTGTCTGGCACTGGCAGCATACATTGTAAGGTCGGAATTCAACTGTAACGCGATGTGATAACTCACAATTCAACAGCTACATCATTTATTTACTTTAGGCAACTAGAGAGTTAATAAATACCCTATAATATGGAAATTTGAGTCGGGCATTTATACAGGTATTAGAGACTCCCATGTTTTATAAAGCAACAATGCACACTAGAGAGTGAGGCATCACACCTTGTATGTTGGTCGTCACCTCAACACAGTCTCCTGCTGAATGGTCAGCCAACCTACAGACTATCTTGCTTCTGAGATATGATCAGCCCTTCTAGGACTAGATGTACGTAGCCATTATCATGTCGCAGATGGCCCGATTTACAAAATCGGGCCATTTGCCACATGAAAATACCATTTTGGTATGTGCCAATGCTGTTTTCTGATTTAGTAATCTATTTACCGAATCACAAAATTGTTCTGTGAGTCGCTATTTGGAAGAGGCGTGCCAAGGACATCCCTTCCAAATAGCGAGTCGAAATGGCATTTATGATTGTTTTGCGACCATGAATGCATTTGCAAAACTGTCGCAGTTACCACCAACTTCTAGTTGGTGGTAGCCCATTTGCCAATGGGAAATGGTCCCCAGTGGACTCCTGCCCCTTTGTGAATGGAAGAGTATATATTTATTTCAGAGCAGGCAGTGCATTTCAACAAAAAAAAGGCTTTATTTAAAAGCAGTCACAGACATGGGCCCTGATTCTCACCCTGGCGGTAATTACCGCCAGGGCGGAGGTCGGCGGTAGCACCGCCAACAGGCTGGCGGTGCTCCGCCGGGCATTCTGACCGCGGCGGTACAGCCGCGGCCAGAAGCGGAAAGCCGGCGGGGTACCGCCGACTTTCCGCTGCCCGTCTGAATCCTCCATGGCGGCGGAGCGCGCTCCGCCGCCATGGGGATTCAGACACCCCCTACCGCCATCCTGTTCATGGCGGCTCTCCCACCATGAACAGGATGGCGGTAGGGGGTGCCGCGGGGCCCCTGGGGGCCCCTGCACTGCCCATGCCAATGGCATGGGCACTGCAGGGGCCCCCGTAAGAGGGCCCCGCAAAGTATTTCAGTGTCTGCTTTGCAGACACTGAAATACGCGACGGGTGCAACTGCACCCGTCGCACCTTCCCACTCCGCCGGCTCAATTCTGAGCCGGCATCCTAGTGGGAAGGTTGATTTGCCCTGGGCTGGCGGGCGGCCTTTTGGCGGCCGCCCGCCAGCCCAGGGCAAATGTCAGAATCACCGCCGCGGTCTTTCGACTGCGGTGCGGTGTTCTGACGGCGGTACCTTGGCGGACGGCCTCCGCCGCCCGCCAAGGTCAGAATGACCGCCATGGTCTGCTGTCCCCAGCATGCCACCATACCTGTGTGTGTGCGGCCATTCCCAATGGGGTCGCAAATTACTACCTACCTCATGAATATTAATGAGGTGGGTCACATGTGACCCCATTGGGAATTGCTATGTGTGTCTGAGACACATTTATTACATGCTGCAGCACCACGGAATCCTAGCTATTATTTCTACTGTGTAGTGAATTCTGCGCTAGAGGTCAAAGGTTCGAAGCGACATAGGTTTGAGGGGATGTCATCAATGAGCAATGTAACCATAAACAATAATCAACATAATCAATAATATTAAACCTCGAAGAATAATCAGACCAGTTTTATTAAGATGAATTATAAAATGTATTTCCCTAGATTAACAATGCTAAGGTTATGAAAATAACTCTCAAACACAAATGGTAAGCATATAGAATTAATAGTGGTTGATTAGAACATTGGAATGCTGGGGGCTCCATTGAAAGCAATGGAGTGCTGCGGGCTTTTACTGGCCGGTAAAAGCCCGCAGCGCCAACATTCCAATGTTCGCTTTGTTCACAGCAACAGCTGTGAACAAAGCCTCACGGAGCCCGAGGGGATTTTAATCCCCTCGGGCTCCGTGAACATTTTTTTTTTTAATAGAACATTCTGCCCTGTGTGGCAGAATGTTCTAATAGCCTTAGAACCCGCCGTAGCGGGCTCTACCGGCTATTAAAGGCCCTCTCCCTTGTTAAATGCCCTCGCCTTCGGCTCGGGCATTTAACGCAGGGAGCGGGCCTTTAATAGCCGGTAGAGCCCGCTACAGCGGGTTCTAAGGCTATATTAGAACGCCTTATATATCTCAGTTTAATCAAAACAACCAAGCAAATAACCTCCAAAAGAATTACACTTATTAATAATACTAGAACTGGTATTAATGGCAAAGTATACATTAGTACAGCACTCAAAAGATGTCAATGTAAGTCATGAGCATTTCAAATTAATTCCCTCACTAACCACAAATTAACATTAACATGTTGGGCTTCATGTAAAAAGAATTTAGAAACACAAATTTAGAAAAGCTTTTTTAACTCAGGTTAACAAATGAAAACATATTGTTAATATGCAGCAATCAAATTATAAATTGCAGCAAAAGAGACACAAGTAACATTACAGTGGCATACATTACCAAAATTGATAGCAACAAGTAGTCTACTTCAACAAGGGGACATCATCAGGTAAATCTTCAGGAGAATTGGGCCTAACAACAGTTAAACCCACACTGCTACAGGAACACTAGAATCTAACAGCTTCAATCTCACCCACTAAAATCTGCAATCTCGTCTCGTCTCATCTCATCATCATCAACTGCCTCTGGAAAATCCTACCTAGGTTGTTATACTAATCTCTAAAAACTTATGATTGGTCAGTTCATGGGGTGGTTACTTTTCAACCAATAGAAAACTAAATTGATAACCTAAAATACTACAATACTACATTAACTAGAACATTTTCTCAACAGTAACTTTTACTCTTCCATCTCGTCTGTAGCTCCATTGTTCCATCTCGCCCAAACTTTTCTTCTCAGAAAGAAACTTTTACAGTTAAAAACTTCACTTTCATCATCAAGGGAAAAACCATGTATTAGGAACATTCTCAAACAATAGAACATTCAACTCAGTTCAGTTATAACATGGCCTGTAAGACATAATTCAGAAACCCACTAGGGGTAGCTGTGGACACATCTATTAAAACACCAAGGCCCCTATTTATACTTTTTTTGCGTCGCATTTGCATCATTTGTTGACGCTAAAGCAACGCAAACTCAAAAAATACAATTGTATTTTGCAAGTTTGCACCGTTTTTGCATAAAAAAGTGGCGCAAATGCAGCGCTAAAAAAATATAAATATGGGCCCAAATGCACTTTTATGTAAGCATTGAATTGTGGAAAATAACAACAACATCTCAGTTA